>NC_137648.1:17040565-17388293 GCF_963383615.2 Lipophrys pholis | reverse complement strand
TGACTGGAAAAGCAGCGTGAAGAAAAGAGGGGGTCACTGGGAGGTGTGTGTAGGAGTCGACCACCGTCTGTCCAACTCTGTCCAACGAGACACAAGTCACACCTCATTAGCAGGTAGTGGGAGAGAGAGCCGGGTAGCCTCCGTCGTCAAAACACCATCTCACACAAATACACACATAAATATACACCGCTACACAGCGACACACACACACTTCTACCCAAATTACCCCTATCCTGTCCCCCAAGCTGACGGGCTGAGTTCGGCTGACAGGCAGTTGTGGTGGTTTGGGAAGAGGGGGAGTCAAAAGAGACGGAGGGCAAGATGGAGAGGAGAAAGGGGGAAGAAGTGATGGAAGGGTGAACAGAGAGGGGGGGGGGGGACAGAGAGAATAGACAGCGGAGAGGTTGGTGGTGGTGGTGGTTGGGTGTGTAACCACATCACGCGGCGCGAGGCAGAATGAAGCATGTCTCCCTGTCACCTGCCACACACTGTAAATGGATGGACCCGCAATCTCGCCATCAGCGACTTATCTCTGCAGCCCGGCGAGGGGGAAGCAAGGGGAGGAAAAAAAGATGTGAAAAAGCAAGAAAGCGGTTGAGAAGAGTTTCTCCTGCTGCAAACTCGCCGTAATTTGTTACAATTTCTAAAGACAAATATGACAGGATGGAATTACTCTGCCACCACCAAGGCAGTCATTTGCAAATGCCATAAAGTGCCGGTATAAATCTCCTACCGAGATCCACTTAATCTCTGACTTCTGGGCTCTTCAGCTGCAGCCGTCTAGTCAAGCATGTGTTTTCAGCCAAAGGCCCGTCTGGCGCCGCGGTTTGGAAGGTTGGTACTGCTTGGCGGCTCTTTTCTTTCTTCTCGCCATGACAACTTCAGTCGTTTCCACGCCAGATATTCACGGATGATCAGCCATCACATGCTCACGACTTTGTTAGTTCTTCTCTTAAAATATTGTCTCTTCTTTGACGTGATAGTTCCTTGGGAGTGGTCACAACTTCAAGTGAAAATGTTTGCATTTCAGAAAAGTTTCCCGCTCACGCGACAACATTTTCAAAACAACGTCCATTTAAATAGAAACAGTAGAAACGCTGACAACAATGCAGTATTCATGTAGGGCCACTAGTGGGTGCTGTTCGTCAACGGCTCGGCACCTGAACTGACTCGTCCACTCCTCACATAATGAACTATGAAGTTGTTGAATGGCTCCTCTTTGGTTTCGTGCAAGGTTGTGTTTCAATGGAAAACTTAATTTACATACAATATCTTGTATTTTTACCAGGGTCAAGTTTACATGCTTACGAAGTAAGTTTTGCTTCGCTTACTCACAAGAGTAAGCAGTCACATCAATAACTGATGCTTACTTCTACTAAGCTTTCTATGTCTTTTCAGGAATTGTTAACATCTTCAGAGGAGCGGCTTCAAAGCGTAAAGTCATTCAGCTCAGAGGTCTTTTCTACTGTCGATTTCATTGTAACGGATCAAAGGTGATTTTGTTGTGAACTTTTCTGCAGGTTGGTGGGATTTGATTCAACTTTTACTAGGCTCTGTTCCTCATTTTTGGGGCTGTAACCCGAAATGTTGTTCACCATATGACCAACATACAATCCAAATCAGACATTATTTCTGCGTTATTATAATACACCCAAAATGAAAAGTTCAGTTCACACGCGCCACTCCAGGATGTTCAGTCCAGGTGTTCGGATGTAAGTTTTCATGCACATCTATTTTCTCTCTTGAAACATTCACATTATGATAAATTCAGATTTATTCAAGCTGTGCATTTTTTCCCCCAAGATATCCCCTCCCAAAAAACACTTCTCAACTGCAGGTAGGATGAAAAAAATAATCACTTTTTTCAGCTTTTAGGCGTCAACCAAAGTCATATAAATGATACACATGAGTTAAGCAAAGTGATTCATAGCCTGACTTTCAGAATAACGTCCTAAACTAACCTCTTCTGTTGCACACAGCGTCTGAGAAAATAGTCCCACTTCACACTCGGTTTGGTTTCAGCAGTATTAATGTACTTCTTCCCAGTATTTATTCTTTCCGAGTTCAAGACATTTGTAACTCGGCCTAAAATCACTTTGTCATTATTAAGATGGTCTGAAAAGAAAATTGCTCATCAACACTTGTAACTCAACCCTGATGTGAAACGTGTTTCTTGTTCGCGAGCGCGCGCGCGAGAGAGAGAGAGAGAGAGAGAGAGAGAGAGAGAGAGAGAGAGAGAGAGAGAGACACCTGCATTCGGTTTGTCAAACGAGTTTGCTTCTTCTCATCCGCGCTTGAGCGATTAGCATCGCTCCTGATCGTCAGCCGTCCGCGGTCGTGTTGTGGTAAACATTTCACGTGCCAGGCAAAATACAGCAAGCGGCGCAGGTGTACGCTCCCGTCGGAGGCATTAACAACAGCAAGGAGAGATGATCACACGGCGCGCGGCATTATTAGTGCTTCAGACAGTGAGTGATGAGTCCAGTCACTGCCTTAATTTATGCATTGCTACTTCGTCTTGTCACCGCTGTTCAGCTCCAAGGATTTTACTTCCACCGAGGGGAAGGCAGGCGCGAGCGAGAGAGAGAGAGAGAGAGTGCGAGAGAGAGAGAGAGAGAGAGAGAGAGAGGGTGGAAAGAAAAAAAATAACACTGAAAATGTGACTGTAATGCAGCTCGCGAGTGCAAGCGTGGATTTTCTACTTCCTCTCTGACCAAATCCCACCATTTCAGGAGATTAACCTCGGCATGCGATAAATGTTCGACTTCTTCTTCCCCTCCAATTTCCTTGGAGCTAGAAACTCCAGAAGCCAGCGCGGCATGTAAGATAAAAAATGATCACCTAATTCACTCAAGCACAAAATACAATTCTGGAGAGAAGAGGAAAAGCGGGCAGAAGAGAGAGCGAGTGGGGGAAGAAGACAAAAAAAGGAGTGTGTTGCCGGTGCACCACCTCACATCCGCCGTTCACAATTCACCTCTATCAATTATTATTAAATGAAGCACTTATTCAAACGGACCTGTGCATAGCAAATAGGTCGCAGCGCCGGGATTGTCTGTGGATTTTCTTTCTCCCCTCCTTTTTCTCTTATCCCGTGGGATTAATCGCATTGTTCGGGGCGCTCGCCGCTACCCATAGTGCACCTCACATGGCAGCTGTGCTCAAACGCTGTTGATTGCTGAAGGTGCCCTCTGCAGATTGCGGCTGCCACCACGCCATTTAAATGGCGTTGTTAATAAAATGTAGCCATGATTGCCTTTCACTTCTCCCTCATCTTTTGGCAGATGGCTGTGGCAGGACTAATGTAGGATTTGGGCTGACTGTCAAATTAGGCCTAACTGTTAAATTCATTTTTTTTTTTTTTTAAAGGTAATAGGTCTATGTGTTATTGGGGTTTTTCCTAATTTGGTCGGAATTCTAATGAACGGCAATACGAAAACATTTCTTTCCCGTCAGAGGTGCGTCTCATTTGAATATGTATAACTATAAAACGTACAGAAGTTTCATAGAAACTTACTAAGTCTTTTAGCAACTTAGGAAATGTAGAGGTCACATTAAGAATCTCAAACCAATGAATTAAACTTAGTGCAGGGCGAATTTATGTTGCATTTAATCTCTAAAAGTTTGTGTTTTGATCGCCGCCATGAGTGAAGAACTCATTTTAGACCTGCAGCGTCTAGCGAAGGAGCAGGAATGTGACTTCAGAGCAAAGAGAAACATCCGTTCGCTCTCACGTTCACATCTTTATCGCAGTTTTGGGTAATGAATGTGTGAAAAAAACCAAAAAAAAAAACCCTCAGTCCTCCACGGGGAGAACATGCAAACCACACTAATGGCTCCTAACTGGACTCAAACCAGTGATTTCTCTCACTGTGAGGCAGGAGCGCAAACCACCAGGCAGCCTTGCAGCTGAACAGTTAACACATAAAGTGAAAACAAAAATTAGCGACAGAAGCAAAACGGCTTTAACTCCAGAGACATAATTAGAATTATTCCAGAGCGACAAAACAACCGAATTATGAAGTGATACAAAAATGAGCCACGAAAAAGAGGAATTGGAAGCTACTGTAAATTGTGATAAACCACTGCTGTGCATCCTCCCCCGGGGGGGGGGGGGGGGGGGGGGGGGGGGGGGGGTTAACGGTCAAAGTCCCGCTGCAGTGGCCTGTCAGTGGGATTCAAACCAGCGCAAACTCGTTTGGTTTTTTTTCCCCCACTGTGAAACACCACAATAGCTAGACAAGATGCTAGATACAACCAATATTGTAATAACTGCCACCATTTTAGATGAAATAATGCCAACAATAACAGTAATTTTCATAAGGTTCATAATTTCCCAGTATAAGGAACATACAGTATATGAACTTAGTAATAAGTTAAAGGTGCAAACAAACTTTAAATAAAGCAAATAGCTAGTACATCTTTTTTTTTATAAATCGGAAGTAATTGCAACCTGATGTTAGAGAGGATGTAACCTCATGCACACATGCAAACACTGCTGTGAAGACTGGAATAATATTAAACAAAACAACGACAAAAGGATCTTAAAAAGCTACAACCAAGAGACAGAAGGGCAATAAGTACAAAGAATTCCAAAAATGTAAGTGGACCACGTCGTAAAAGGTAAAAAAAAAAATTCAGAAAACGGCTAATAGTTGTTTCCTCATTTCTTCTATTTGTCGTGTTCTCTTTTCTTCGTGTTTTAAAGATTTACTGAATGAAAGTTATTCAAATATTAGTAACTCAGTCGTATTTGCTTGGACCGAACGCTGCTGCTTTAACGCCCTGACTTGTTGATTTTGAGCTTTTGAATCGCAGCCACCTCCTTATATCCGCGTTCTCAGATCATCTTTGAAATGTTCTTGTTTGGCCCGACCGTGCCAGCGCTCCATCACTGCTGGCAGTCGGCCTCCGAGCCTCGTCTGAAATCTCGCCGGGGCCGTTTGTTACATCACGGTGTCATCCAAGACAGTTTTATCAGCCAAAATCTCCCTCTAATGATCCATTAAAGCTTTGGATGTGTGTCTTTTACCAACTCTCGCCTTTATGTCAGTGGTGCTCGTCGTCTGACTGGCTGGCAAAAACAAATTTTATTTACCTCAGTGATCCTGCAATAAAAAAAAATAAAAAAAAAAGAAAAGAAATCAAGTTAATGTTGCAGCTGCAGTCAGAAACCCGGCGCACAAAAGGGAAGGAGCTTTCAGATGTGAATATGTAAATCTAACCACTTCATACGGAGGCGAAGACTGAAGCAATCACATTTTTTCTTTTTTTTTCTTTCTGGCGTTCCTTGGCCAAATACCTCCTACACAAGTGAATAATCCATATGGACAAGTGTTGGACTAATTACTGTCCACCAGCCTACCTGCACCATGAAATAGGCTTCCCTTGACACCGCCAGTTAATGAGCCCATCGGTGACGCAGCCACCAGCGGCGGAGGGGGCGAGCAATAGTCGGTGGGTGGATTATGATGGTGATTAGAACCGGTAGGTCAAGAGAGCCCATTGAATTGTCGTCAATACCCATGAGGTAGGATATCGCGCCAGAGCAGTGGCACTCTCAGCGCAGGTACGCACGCGATCGGGATATTAGCGGAGAGGCGGGGAGTCCATAAAGGCCCGGTCTTGTTGGCAGAGCCTGTTTGTCTGTCCCCGCAGAGTGTTGAACGTATGCCACGGCTGTGTCGGCCTGCATCCCACTGATAAAAAGAGGGAAAAATTACAGCAGACCAGACACTAACATATTCATTAGTGAGGAATGAGTGACTGGGCTGGTTGAAATGTCACAGGGCCAAAAGTCTCCCAGGACTAATGACCGAAGAGGACTCCAAACTTTCTGGAGGTGTTGACTTTTTCTGTACAGATGACGGACAGACATGGAGTGCAGATCATTAATAATTGAAAATATCTGCCACTGAGGAACTAAAGTGGTCAAATCTACGGGGATGGATGCATTTGTGTCTTATATCCCGTTGGTGTTGTAGTAAAACGTCCCTAGTTCACAAAGAATGGGTGAGTTCGTCTGCCGTGGACGGAAAAGAACGATGCGTATGGACTGTAGTTTGGTAGACGGATAATGCTAAACAATTTTAGGTAAACATTGGCACACGTACAGAAAATTTTAACCCAAAAATGGGAAATTTACTCCCAGATCCTTCCTGTATACTACAGAACACATTAAGGAAGGCTCATTTTCTGATTATTTATGTCAATTAACTCCAAACTATTTGACATATATCAGTAGGACAGGGTAAAACTTTGACCTGCAGGTGGCACTATCATATAATAGCACCTGCATGAGCAACCTATAGATTTACTAAAGGTAAAAGGTATCCGTGTCGTAGTGGAGAAAATAATAATACAAGCAATCCTTACAGTTACTACAGAAGGTCTGCAAAGAGCTTGGGTTTAGTGTTGGATTAACATGTTTGGAAAGATTGACATGCGTAAGAATAAATTAGCCTTTGTCTTTGTGTTAGGTGTAGTTTATATTCGCTGGCAATGACCAACAGCTATTTACTAGTACAAACAGAAAAAACTGTTGTGTTTACGTTTCTTCCCGTGCTAGAGTTTCTGAGGATGTCTTATTTCTTTTAATAAATTCTGCTGTGCTCTATTTTTACTATGGTTTAGCTGACAAAGTAATTTGCTGTTCACTTAAACTTTGACCAGATAAGATACATATAAATAAAAAAATAATCCTCTGCAGACAACGAATTTGTCATAACATTGAATCGGAAACCACTTACTTTCTCACTTCACCACCTTGTGGTACAACACAGTATTACAAGACCAAACTGATTAGAGCTCAGTGGTTATATGGCAACATTTGTTTTAGTTTCCATTACTGGTTCAAGGGCATTCAATTCAGTTACTTTATTTCCTCAAGCTACTTTTTTTTGGTCCTGGATTCCAAAAGAGAACAAAAAAAATATGAATCCTTTCAAACGAGCTCACATTCACAGCCATTACTAGCAAGCCCTTCAAACTAAGTGGTGGTGTCCAAAGCTGCTCAAATTTTTAAAATTAAAGAAAAATCCATCATTTTTATTCTGTCCAAGGTGCTCGAGCTGATCCCAGCTGACTATGATTGGACTCATGACGCAGCCTGAAGAGGTCAACAGTCCATCACAGTGAAAATGTAAACAAACAGTCACTCACATGTAAAGGCAATTTAGTATGATCAGTCTTAATAATAAGTAATATTGGACCCTTCATCCTGTTGAAATATTGGACCCACAGAAAACCCATTGGTAGAACAAACCCCCAACTGAACTCAATATTCTTGTTGTGATGTGAGAAAGTTCACCCCTACACCTCTGTGTGACTCCTTTATTGTCTAGCTTTGACTGTCTGCCTGCATGTCACACCAGTGTGGCTCGAAAGACTGAATCACAAAGTCTTCCAGCTCCTACAATGACTATTTGCTGCAATTGATCATATTTACAGAATCATAAGATAAAACCGGCCCTGGCTGGTGGCTACAATCCTCACTTGCAGCCAAAAACACCGGCGGTAAATTTGCCACCTGTTTTCAAACTATTTATTACAACTGGGAGATGTCAGATGTTATGAAAGATACCCACATGTCCCGCTTGTAATTACCACATGAAGGTTGACCTGAATGTTTTCCCAGGTAGCAGCTGGTATTTATAGTAAATAACTATCACACCCCAGCACGGATCACACTCCTCCAAATTCTGTCGGAGAACTGCGTCAACGTTGTTTTAATACCGACGACGTCGATATGGAGTGTAATTAGTAGACGCAAAGTCAAACCTGGAGTGAGCCGGCGCGCCATGGAAACGGCTTTCGCGAACAGTCCAGGTTATGAAGTGTCAAGAGCGGTGATGGATGACTCCAATGATGGCGAGTCTGGGTCGCGGCGGCGGAACGCGGTCACGCTTGGAACAGGATGCAACATGGCAACACCTTGTCCTCGCCGGCTCCACTGCGGCGGGGTAAAAGCCACACGGGCCCCTCGACTTAATACACCTGACAAAACACTCCCGTCACTGGTGGAACGCTAAAAGCTCTTCTGCGCGAAGCCAGACGCCCCCCCCACCCCACCCCACCCCCATGCAGGTGACTGTTGGCTCCAATCACGCCGCCGTCTGCGCCACGCTGTTCCTCAAATGCTCAAGCCGAGCCAGGCTTTTCTCTCGCCACCTCTCCCCCTCCCCTGTTGTTTTATTCATGGGGCTCAGGGTTCATTTGCCAAGTCCTCTGTTGTAGATTTAAGAAGACAAACAGTGCTGCAAATCCACCAGAACAGTGTTCGACTAAATGACATTTTGCTCTGCCGCCTGGCTAATCGTAAAGAAAACAGTGGCAGATCAACGCTTAAACCTCGTGTCTTCCGGCAGATATCATGCTCGGTATCATGGAGGGATCCTTTGAAGTGTTTGTTGTCTTCCAGAGGGCCCTCGGAGGAAACGCTCCCCCTTCCACCACGTACACACACACTCACACACAATCGAATGCACGTATCCACACTTTTACACACAGCCTCGGAGTTATTTAATGGCACGGAAGGCATTAAACAACACGCTCCTCTGTGTATTACCAGCTGCATATCGGTGCCACTGATGGAGAGGATCCCGCTGCCGCGCTCGTGTCTCAGCAGCAGGATTACCTGCGAGAGCCAATAAAAGCATATTAGCTGAGTGCTAGCGTACACCGTTTTGCACATAAATGAGCACACACTAAAAGTACATTTGAAAGGCTAACGCACATACATGGGAGCGGATGTTCGCAGACTGCCCAACACAACAACGACACGAATACACACACATATGTAGCGTAGCTCCCGGAGGGAGGCTCTAAGAGCATATTACAACAGAAAGCGTTCCGCCATGGAGAAAGCTAACCACAGCCGAGGGGAGAGAAAACTGTGGGATGGCCCGTTTATCTGCGGGTGAGACTGAGCTCTGCAGATTTAGAACGACGTATCGCTCCAAGAAGCGATATTAAAAATTGTTTTTAGTCATGGTCGGCCAATTAGTTGTTGCATCTTGAGTCACATCTGAATGACTGCCATGCGCCTACTCTCAGTTACATATTTAGCCTTAAGACAGATCACGGTACAAAAAAAGAAGCCTGAAAATACTCTGCGAAAACCCACCTGTGCCAACATTGTACGGTCGCTGGCAGGCACTGTCAGCCACACTTTTCTACTGTCTTACTTCCAAAGAAATTGATAAGGAGTTCAAGATTGAGTTAATAAGCTTTTGTTGGTTTGTATTTGCTCTTTGGGTCACAGCGACGTTCCACTGTCAGTTAAGGCTGCTTTGGTGCATTTGTTGGTTGTGTTGAGTCTGAGAGACCGGTTGTATCTCGGATGTTTGACTGGGAGGCTTTCAGACAATTGGCGCATATTTTGTCTGCTTTTCTGACCAAACACAGGAGTGATTCACTGTACCACCTTGTGGTACAACGTGGCATTACGAGACTCGGCGGACTAGGGGAAGTCCACTTCTCTAACCTGCAGGCTGTTACATTAAGTTGTTTACTGTGGTTTTCTCCCATTATCTTGAGTATTCCCACCCCAAAATCATACTTGGATTTGTTTTCATGGAGCTTCCAATCTATCCTGCCACATTTTTCGAAAGTTTTAAATCCTTCAGCAACTAATTATTTTCTCTGCTCCTTCTGTTTGTTGGGTGTCTTAGAGCAGAAATGACTCACTACTCTACCATGTGGTACAATGTGGAATTACAGCGCTGGAAATAATAGAGCCAACAGGATAAATAGACTTTGTTGTATTGTCGATAATTAGTCATCACTCATTATTCCCTCTAGCCAACATTACTTGATACCTGATGCTAAATCAGTAACCAGATCCTCGGTGACTCATTGTGACTTAAATTGTGTTTTCCTCTCTGAACTGGCAGCCACGTCTCTGCCAGAGACAGCGGTGTCCGTCTGGGCCTCGTCTCCCTGACAGAAACAACTTTTCTCTCTCCTGTTGTTTGTCTGTGGGCGCTCCAAACTTAGCAGCATCGCGACGGTCACGCATGAAGTGCCCGATAAAGAGATACGACGCCGGGCAGGCTGACACTCCTGTCAGTCGCCAGCTGTTTGCTAGGCTGTGCTTATGTGTCTGTGTTTTCATTTGTGCTCATCTCAGGCTTGTTTTGACAGCGACACCGACCACTCGCATGTCGGCAAACTCTCTTTATGCATCCATCCGTCCATCATCCATCCAACCGTCCAACCAATCACTCTTCCATCAGTGTTATTTAATGAGATGGCATCAACACATCAAGGTTCATTGGCTGTGTGCACACAAACCCGGATTTAATTAGGCCCCCACCACTGAAACGCTTGCCCTCGCTTGCAAAAGGACTGGCTTCACAAAATAATGACACATTTACATTTAACCGTCTAACCTATTTCTAATTAGTCAGTTGGGTTTTGTTTTTTTTGTTTTTTTTTCCTGGTGGTGGCGGAAAGTTCAGCGAAATGACAAACAGATGTATTGTAATTATCATGCATTCTGAACAGCTCATTATTGCTTCATATGTGTCCGCCGTCATCCACCTACTTTTTTTGTTTGGCTCTCTAATTTGTACAAGTGAGCTTGTGTAACCGAGCTGAGAGTCGAAGCTGGCACGCCCTGAATGCCCCTCCTTGTGTCCGGGCTGGCTCAGCAGTTGCACCTCCAGCCAGTCGAAATCAATGGGGGCCAGTGGGCAACTGCAGCTCTGTGTGGAGCAGATGGCAGAAGAATGGCCCTTCCTCCTGCTGGGGCATGCTCAGTAACATACAAATAGGTCAGCTCCCATCACCGGCCTCATAATATCATGAAGCCCGGGCGCCGTGATGGTAGGGTTACGCAACCACGGTGCCGGGGGTCTCCGCAAGCATATTTTCCCCTCAGATCTTGTGTTGGGCAACTAATCGGTTGATAAATACTTGAAATCCAAACATTGGCGGCTGGTGTCCAGTTCGTTTTGCACTATCAATGCGAGTGTCCGAGCCAAACAAGACCAGCTGATACGACCCACAGCTACTCAAAAAGGAAGAGGCAGAGCAAAGTGGCAGAAGCACATCAACTGCAGCGAGCCAGCCAGTGACAATAACTGTCACTCGTGAATAAATGAGAAGGGAAATAGACATAAATGTACAAACCGACGCCTCTCAAATATGTCTTTAAATTTAAGACAGATAAAAGACATTAGTGGCTTGGCATTAGCGATAAAGATACAACAACGAGAATGAATCAGTTGAATGCTAATTTAGCTGCTAAAAAGCACATCTAAAGTTCAATAGTTATCCATTGCCGAGTTTTCAAGATTTATACTAACATTACATATCCAGAGCATTTTGTATATACAGCTGATCATTTTTGTCATAAATGAGCTGCTCTCCCATTTAATCTAAACTAAATTATTCACACTCTCAGTCTAAATATCCATAAATAAATATAAATAAATAGTCAGGCAAAAAATATAATGTATTTTATTTATAAATTGTTGTTATTAACTGGGGATAATGCTCTTTTTTTCCCTTCACCGCCACTAATGTGTTATACAAAGCAATGCTAATTATTTTTAACTGTGCAATTACAGTCAAATTTATATAATTGATGCTAAATAATGAGCTTAGAAATCATGACATCTTTACATTTGGGGAAAAACTGGATCGTTTATGTTCTCTTCTTCATGATCAAATCCATTATCAGGCTGAATTAAGTTGTTTATTTTTAAGAGATTATTAATACATTTTTATGATCTTGGTTAAACAGATTAACAAGTCCTTTATTATTCTTGCAATAAACCTTCAGTCTTCACTTATCTCAATGTTAACTTAATGGTAACTTCTTCTGCAACATGACTAAACTCTAACATCAGGTCCTAATATTCATGCTCGGCTAGAATTTTAAAATCTCTTGATTTTTTAAACACTATACTTGAATGAAAATGCATCATTTTTACAGTTTCCGTTTGAGAAAAGTTTCAAGTTTACACGTCAGCATTTTGAAAACGATGTCCGTTTCCACTGCAGAAACACTGTAACGGTGTAGTTAGCATGCCAGGCCTCTAGTGGGTGCTGTTGTTGTTTTTGCAATGAAACCACACACACACACACACACACACACACACACACACACACACACACACACACACACACACACACACACACACACACACACACGCGCAGAGAACAATACGCTATAAACACAAACAATGGCGAGTACACGGACATTCACATGGACACACGACGAAGCTGGATTAGAAAAATTATTTATTCCGGTTCTGGTGCACAGGCACTGTAACAGCGTTTCACAAAAGTTGCGTTTTCCCCCCTCTTCCATGGAGATGGAGTTGGAGCGTTTTCGACCAGTTCCACCTTGGGAGCCGTTTTGAAAAAGTTGGGTTTTCAGTGGCTCCGAGCACCGTTGTCGTGTACACAGACACCCAAAACCAGTTGAACATTTTTCTGTGATGTATCAAGCTTGGGAGTTTCTAGTTTTAGTTAGCACGTAAAGCTAATTACCTTACACTTTCCATGTCTGCCGATGATTTATGGCTCCTCTGGCCCGGTTGGCTTTTTAATTGCTTGACGTGCGTGTTAGTGTCAGATTCCCTGTGGCGGATGGATGACTGCCAGCGCGATTCTGTCACCGATTCACCCCCGTGTGTTCTGCTGTGTTTGGATGTATGCTGTTTACTCCATGCCTCCAGTATCTCACCGTCTCTGTCTGTTTGTCTGAGTCTTTCCAGGCTCTTTCCTCGCTTTCTTCCTCAGTCTATTGTCTGCTGGAGCAACATGTGGCAGGTGGTGAGAGGGAAAAGCAACAGTGAGTAGTGAGGAAAAAAAGAATAAGAAAAGAAAAGCACACCGACAAAAGCTCCTTCCCCCGAGCTTACTTGTAGCTGGAGGGAGAAAAAAAAACGAAAAAAAAAACCCTACATCAATTACCTCTATGATTGAATGATGTTAGCACAACTCTGAGGGTGTTGCTTCTGTTGAGATGAATGGCGCAGCTCGCCTCGACCGAGTAGATTCCCACTGTTTTTTGGGTTGTTTTTTTTTTTGCCCGCCATCGGTAATTATAGTTCCGTGTCGCCGTCTGGCTTGGGCCTGCCAGTCATATCAAGAGAGAGCGAGGGACTTACAACACTGCAACATCTGTGTCATGAAGGCGTCTGTATCTGATCCTCAGTATCGGCTCCGGGATTCTCATCGCCCAAACGAGCTGGCAACCATGTCAGCAGAACGAGGACAATATAGCATCAAACACGGTTTGTCTTCCGTGGCAGCGTGCAGCCGAGGACACGCCACAAATAGGTTATTGAAGGTCGGCGAGGATGATTTTTTTAGGGGATGGCATTGACCAGAAACGAAATGTTCTGAAATTTCAAACAGGTTTTGATTAATTTGTCATTCGTTGTTCTGCGAAGAAAGTTTCCCCCAGTGATTGTTCACATTTAAAAATCCCAGCTTTTCAGTAATATAAAGTGTGAGTGTGTGTGTGTGTGTGTGTGTGTGTTTGTGTGTGTGTGTGTTTTCTGTCATCTGGAGTGTGTCTCTGAGGAGGTAAAACCAAACTCTCGCATCCAAAACCACATGTTGGTGCAGCTGTAATCCACATCTGTCCAGATCTGGATGATCCGCATGACAGACAGGAGAGAGAACCCCGCCAGCGAGGCTGTTCAGCTTCATGACACACACTCCTCTACGTGTGTGTGTGTGTGTGTGTGTGTGTGTGTGTGTGTGTGTGTGTGTGTGTGTGTGTGTGTGTGTGTGTGTGTGTGTGATTCTGCTCCGTGACTCGGTGTCTTGTGGCATGTCCTTCTTTTTGTCTCTCTGTCAGTCCCTCCTCTCTTCCTTCCCATTTTCCTCTCGTCCCTATTTGCACATCCATAGTTACACATCCTCGGATCGTCTCCGACTCTAATATCTTTTCCCCCCGTGTGTCAGTTTTGCTGGTGTTCCTGCAAAAACCCGCGCTTGGCGAGGTTGATGCTAAGTAGCTCATTTTACCCTGGAGACTGGAAGGCTTGAGACACGCGTCGTCTCAGGATTGTGAAGTTAACGCAGCGTTTGTGTTAAGAAACGTTGCTGATGTGTCTACGTGGCTTTTGGAAACACTGGTTTACATTTGATGATGTAAATTGCCTCCTTTTTCACCCCCGACTTGACTCTTTGTCGACTTTCCACTACTGTACGTCACTTGAATAATGCCATTACTCTCGAAATCAGATAATGATCAGTGCAAATGTAAACAGACTCAGTGCTGTTACTGTGTCTTACAAGCCTGTGTTTTATAGTTGAATCATTGGGTGTTATATGCGGGTCGTTTTGATTCCACACGTTTATTATTGGCAGTGTTTTGTGCATTTCTTTTGCATTTTAATGTGCTAAATGAAAGGAATCCCTCCCCGTGAGTCAAACAGGATTGATTATTAACCTGCATGCACGAACGCATAAATAGGAACTGGCGGCGATAGTTCACGTGATACATCTGAGGTTTTCTCGCTGACTATAACACTTCCATGTGGCGCCAAGGTGTTTCTTCTCACCACAAAAGTGCAACAAAGGGAAAAAGCATATTTGTAAAGCTGAGAAGTTTGTCGTGTTGTTCCCACAACCTCATGCACACATCTAGGATAAATATCGGGAAGCCTGATTTGGTCCAATGACGATGAGCAGTTTAAAATCCGGCTCGACTGTTGTATATGGATTTTTTTTTTGCATTTAATGATATAGACTCATGTCCAACTCAGAATATGTTGTAAGATGTTGGATTGTCCCTCAAGCCGTAGTTCATCCAGGACTTTATGTTGACTCTCTGAACTGCACAGGCTCGTAACAGAAAGCTAATGCTGATTCACGTATTTATGAAAGTTTCAAAGAGCTTC
The DNA here is from genome assembly GCF_963383615.2 of Lipophrys pholis. Taxonomy (NCBI): domain Eukaryota; kingdom Metazoa; phylum Chordata; class Actinopteri; order Blenniiformes; family Blenniidae; genus Lipophrys; species Lipophrys pholis. The sequence continues at coordinate 17,373,423 of NC_137648.1, read as the reverse complement.
AATACAACTCAAAAGAATTGGTCCTACTTAGTGTCTTATGACAGGAAACTGTTAAAAGTGGTTCAATTATGTTATATATAATATTATTAGATTATATTTTGGTTGTTTTTGGGATCCTGTTCTTCTACATTATTTGAGAATGAACATAAACACCGACTTGAGCCGTTGGCGGAGGCGTACTACCTTTAAGTCAGAAGGTCTTTTTGCGACAATCATCCCCGACTGCCAACTGACGTCATCACAGCTGATATACCGGGTTGTTCTGGAAAAGACTAAAGAGGAGAGCGAGGCTACACTTTCAGAGCTGCTCCAATCAGATATTTGTCATGTAGGGTTTTAGTTAATGACAATTGTTTAAAAAAAAATTTTTAATTCTAAATATTACTGGACCCAACTGCACCTCCTTGTCTACCAGCTCTTACTCTCACCGCCAGTGTTGACATTTGACAGTAACATGGATGTTTACCGCAGGTGACACAGTGAAAGTTCCTCAGTCTTCGACCAATATGTCACGAGATAATTCTCATTGTGTTAAAGACAGCTGCATTGTTTGCCGGAGACGTATAGGCGTGCATTTAGCCACAGAATGACATTTTCCTGTTCTCTGGCGATATCAATGTGCTAAACGTCGATAAGGAAAACGTGCATTAGGATGCCGACACACAAGGTAATGATAACCTATGCCAATCCTAATAGACTGTCAGAAATCTTGATTGAAATCTGCCAGTTTTGCTCGCTCTGAAAAGCCAATCAGCGCGTCTGCGTTTCCCTAACGCCTCTGCTCCTGTTTCCCACCTTCCTCCTGCTTGCCTTTCGGGGTATGAATATTTGTTTTGGAGCGTGGTGGTGTTAGGTTTGAAACGCCGTGATGTTTATTGTGATGGCTGAGAGGAGGACGGGCGGCTGTGTCCTGTGCCGTCTGTCTGGTTTTTTAACGAAGGTGAAAGAAGACTGACACTTTATGGAGTCCTTAATATCTTTTAATTGGTGCACATAAAAAGAGTGTCATTACTATTTCGGACTATTATTAGATGCATTTGTTCTAAATCTAATATAAATATAACTCCTGGGTTGGGTTACGTCTTGTTATCCAGTTGAATACAATTTTTTTCTTTGCGAGAGAGATTTATATACTCATGCATCCTTTTTTTTTTACTACGTTTGCCACCCACATCTGATATTTAATTTTTTGAAATGGACTAAGGCCACTTTCATTTAGGTTCCTAAAGCACATATGTATATAACATTTTACAACGCTGCCTCGGTCTGAACGATTAATGCCATAAAAGTTATGAAATGAAGTGAGATGGTGTCAGGATTCTTCACTGAAGCACACCAAGGACGTGTAAAGGTATACATGCCATTGACCGCCATATTGGATGAGGACCCGCGTCACCTCCAGTGCATTCACTTCTATTGAGGAAGAACCCTTTTACACAATTTAAATAATCAAAACTCTGCTTGGTTTGTTGTTGATAATTCATGAAAAATGCTGCTTTATGTCAGTAACTTCTAGTGTTAGCCATTGAATTAGCTATTGGTCATATTATATATATATATATATATATATATATATATATATATATATATATGTAGTTATACCTTATAAAAGTGGAAGAAATAGTATCTCAGGAATTAAAAAAAAAAAGATGTGAACACCCATAGACTACATCACTTCTTCCAGTTCCCAGCAAACTGCTCTTCCACAATCCCCTCCACATGCTAAGCTATGCTAAGCTACATGCGGCAAATAAATGACCAGTTTTACAGCGGTTGCACTTCTTTTGTTTAAAGCTCTTGAGATTTCATTCTTCATGCTGAACAAACTGTGTCTGAGGATTAAATTATGAACTCAAACTGACAAAATGTGGCAAAAAGCGAATGTTTCCCTCCTGTTAACGATGCTAATGGCCTCTCGAAGCAAGGTTAGCTGTAGCGGTAGCTCGACCACGGCCACCAGATAAAGCCTATATTCATCTCAAGCACGGCTTAATTTGTTTACACTAATTACACCATGTTAATTGAGTAGTAATTAATTCCTCTATATATTCAGAGTAATTTCCTGATGCTTATGTTATCTCTTCTTTTCAAAGGTTTCTAATCTGTTTTTTTTTTTTTTTTAAATCACAAAGCAGTTTTTTTTTTCTTCTCTCCTTCCCACTGCTGTCATTCATATTCTTTTGTTTCTTTCCCCTCTCTCGCTTTCTGTGCCGCTGCTGACTCGGTGAAGCAGGTAAGACTGTTATTAGCTCCCTCCTTTCAGCCCGTGTGTGTTTTTACTGTGTGTGTGCTACATCTGTGTGTGTGCAGGTGTGTTTTTCTTTGTGGGTGTGTGTGTGTGTGTGTGTGTGTGTGGCCGAGATGGGTTTTAGCTGAGATGAGTAAAGCTGGGTCACATGCCGTCTCTGGTGCTGCTGATATTGCTCCGGCTGTGTGTGTGTGTGTGTGTGTGTGTGGGGGGGGGCCGGCTTACAGGGGCCACTGCTGAAAGTGAAAGAGTTATGACGCACGCCCCAGACACACACATCCAATAACAGGCCGCACACCCACTATTGACGGGCTACATCTGGATGATTTGTGAGTAACATACTGCAGTCCGGCGCCGTGAGGGGTTTGACAGCCTCGTTATTGGTACGAGACGAACCCCGACTGCAAGAGTCACTCCTGCAAACTCAAATAACTTCCCGACAGCAGAATGACTGTCATCAGCAGCCTTCGTCTCAGCTCTTTAGATTTCACAAGCTGTTAGCTTTAATTGAGATAATCAAAGGTCTGCCAAATATGCTTTTTCGGGAGTGTTTTCCTTCAACTTTGGAGAAAATCTGCATAATTTTCCCCTTTCTCTTTGTGCATTAAAGGAGAGGGTCAATATATCAGCCCAGCTTTTGTTTATTCATGTTATTGTTGTTACCACACAACACTCCGATTTTAATTTACACTACAAATAGTGGCACTTCTTTCGCCGGTCGTCATAGCGATGCCGTGTGAGGCTGAAGGTTACAGTGTTCATCGACCTTAAAAAAGCTTTTGACACAATAAAACCTAAAATAATAATCAAGAAAACTGGAGCGTTATGCATCAGGGGGCGGTGTTGCATTGGTTACTTTGCTTGGACATTGTTTGTGGTGTCCCCCAGGGGTCAGTATTAGGACCAATAGTCTTTATTCTAGACATAAATGACATGTAAGATATCTAAAAAAAAAACCTGCAGTTTGCTCTGTTTGTAGATAATACAAACATTTTCTGTACAGGTGAGATCTTAGAACAGCTCACGGAGGAAACCACCTTAGAACTGAAGAAATTAAAAAAGTCCATGGCTCAAAGAGTCGAGAAACGGCCTGAATTTTAATTTACTGCTACCAATCTAATGTTTATTTTCTTTAAATCGGAAATTTGTGATGAATGGTGGAGCAACACAATATCAGTTGTTCAGTGTTGTTAAGATGATAAGAGATGTGCACAAACACTTGGATGACGTTAGTGTATTTGTTCTTATTTGTTTTCTCAAATACCAGTGCCCTTTCTCTTTTTTGTTTGTTTCTTGTCTTTTCATGCTTGTTGTGACTTCACGCAGACACATCTCACCAGTGGCGAGACATCTCTGTAGTAACACTGCCTCTCATTGGTCCAATACTGTATTTTAATAAATAGGAATGCAGATTAAAACATAATTTACTTCAGTTCTGTCAGTCTTTTGTGATATGTACATTATATATATATATATATATATTGGTATGTTTTGTATGTTGATCTCAGGACAATGATCAATTTCAATTTGCAATATATTGTACAGCTTTAATGAATGGTATGCATTTGAACTTAATATTGGTTGCCATGGCGATTCCATAATGTTGTTCCGAAGCAACAAATACAATTTTCCATAACAAACATTGTTGCTTGAGGGCAACAGTTGCATTTTTCTCAGCACTTCTATTAATCAATTAGTAAGTAAATGGAATAGTGATTCACTCCATTATTATTTTGCATATTTGTTTCCCCAACAAAAAATAAATGTAAATGATGTTTTTCAAACAGTTTCTGGAGACCAAAGCTACAAAACTTCTCTGGAAACTCAGTCTTCCCTCTTTTTAGACTATTGGATGATTTAATAGGGCGCATTGTGGCGTTGTAACAGTCTTAGTTTGTTGCCTGTTACATTATTACAATCTTTCCATCGTTGACATGATTGTTGCTATCAACTTTTGCAATTATGTTGCCATAGCAACTGTTGCCGGGGACTCTGGAGTCAGAGCTGCCCTCCGGTGGAGATCTATCGTAACGTGGTTTGAAATGGATGCAGTCATTTTTGTGCAGAAAGCATAAATGAGACATAAGTCTCGGTCATGGATTGTTCAGCAAATAGCAACGTGCACATTTCCACAAGGGAAGCACCATCGATCATCCACCCAGCCAACTTTTTCACTCATCGGTCAAGAAGCAAATCAAACCCTGGCGCATTCCGTTTTCTAATTCAGAGAGACGATCAACCATCCATGCAGAATCGTTTACCGTAACAAGTCTTTGCATTACATCAAGCCACTGGGAGAAGATGCAAACTCCACATTAACAGGTCTCGGTAGGGATCCGCACTGTCCATTACCCCTCTACCAACCTGGTCGAAAGCAGGAAAAATAAACGTAATGATCGCATTTGAATTTTATCCACTTTCTTCTTCCAATTTCAACATTACCAAAAGATGCATGCAGGCAGGCCACTGGATTCATGTTTGTTGGTGCAACACCAGGGGGTGTCAAACACATTTTAGTTCAGGGACCACAAACAGCCCAGTTTGATCTTGAGTGGGGCAAACCGGTGAAATAGTGCTATAACAGCCTTTTAAATTTAAACTTTAAAGTTGTTCTTAGTTGTGGCGTAACGTATACATGGTGAAAATGTCAACAAATACTTATTATGGAAAATCAACTACAATTTCAACATAAAGCCAATTTTAATGAGACCGTGTAGCTTTGATTAGTTTGCTCGTAATGAGGTAGCTGCCTTACATTACAGCATCTCTGATATTTCAGCTCGAGTCTAAGTGTTGTGTGCACTAAAAAAAACAAAACAAAAAAAAAAACACAATGTTTTTACGGTTTTCTTGGTGGTTTGGTTGGATCGGAACTTCCTGCAGGCTGGTTTTGGCCCACAGATCTTATGTTTGACACCCCTGTACTACACTAAATGTATTTACTTGCTGATACCTGCTTACATAGAACATAACTTCTTTTTAAGTTTGGATTTTAACATTCAAACTTTCACAAGAGTTTGTTTTGATGATCAAATACTTCCTCGGTGTCGTATGAGGTCAGCTCAACCCATGAAAAAAATGTCAAAAGGAGGTCTCTCTCAGCTCTGGACCAGTTCTTGAATTGTTTCAACATAATTTTGCAGCTCTGCCAGTATTGTTTACAGTCACCTCCCAGACGATCCTCAGCCTGTGCTTATGAGACGGAGAGCTCCTTTTTCTTATCGTGCATACTGTATACGGCTGGTATAATATTAATGACACCAGATGAACTAGGTGGAGAAAAGAAAGAAAGGAGAAAAAAAGAGAGATTTAGACTGCTTCCCACAGCAGGAAAATAGCAACAATAGTTCTTTTCACATGAAAAGCAGAGGAAGGCTGTGCTGCTCTGTGAATATGCAATATTGAGTCTCCCCCACCCTTCTCCCCCCCCACATGCCTGCTTGGTAGAGCTGTCAAATTTCAATTTAAAAAGCGGTGCCGTGTGTTGTAACATTATTTCCCACCATAATAGAAAAGGCAACCTGAGGTTACAATCAAATTCTAATGCAGGCGAGGAGTCTGGGACGAGTGGCTGTTATTTCCTAAATGGTAGAAAGCAGGGAAAGAGCAGCACTGCTTCCTTCATTACCTGTAAACCTTTGTTTTGGTTTTTTGGTGTGTTTTTTTTTTCTCGTGGACGGCGTCTGAAGGTTGCGCATTGGGGAAGGATGTTAATTAAGATTTTGACGCCCGGGGCGCCGTTCGCATAGCAGGTAGTACACGAGCAGAGGCAGATACAGATCACTGGCTACCCAGGTCAAGTCACGTGACTGACGCGAAATACTGAAACATTTTCATGGCGCCGACCCTCCTGACTTAGCAATCAAATTTCTTTTTTTTTCTTTTTTTTTTCCCAGACAGACGCCGGCGCAAGAACCGATTTTAGGTTAAAGTGACCTTTAATTTGAGAACGAGGTGGCTGCCGCGGCGTCGCGGTGGTGGGCGGGGAAAGCGGCAGTCCTGCTCACGTATTCAACGATCAATTGAACTGGAAGTATTTGTTCTGTTTCTTATCAGCGGAGCGACATGTTCAGGGCCTCATCTCCATGTGGGGGGTGGGGGGAGAAGATAAACACATAAAACATTCACACCCTCCAAACGCAGGTTAATATAGCCAGTGATTGACAGCTGGATCACAGTATTGATTGAATCCAGACTCTCTTTGTTTTGCTCTAGCTCTCTCTCTCTCTCTCTCTCTCTCTCTCTCTCTCTCTCTCTCTCCCTCCCTCCCTGTTTGTTCGGTGTTGAAATTCCAGTTGGTTATTACACGGAGAGGAAAGAAGGTTATTGCCTGGCGCAAGGGGGCACTGACTAAAAGCGGCCACCTATAGGAGGGGCTTGTTTTTTTTGTGGGGTTTTTTCGGGGGCGCCGTCGCGATCTCCCGCGCTCCTTCACGTGTTTGACCTGTAAACTCTTCGCTGTCTTCATCGCAGCGACTGCAGATTTTAACAATGCCGTCTGATTCAATCATCCGAGAGCCGTGTAATCCATCAGCACCTTGCCGGCTTGGTTATGAATGTAATTTACACCAGTTGCCAGTTTTCCTTCGCTATATTGTCCTGGAGCTGCTAGAAATACAGACGTAATGGGACGGGAGGTTGGGGGGAGGAGTGGGAAGCAAAAAAAAACAAAAAAAAAACATGGTAAGTGAGTATATGGAGGGAGGGGACGGACTGGAGAGGAGAGGAGGCTGCTATTAGCTGTTAATTCTGAAACAAATTATGCAATTAGCTCTGGCATCAGGATGTAGGCCATGAGAGAGGACAGCGTAACCTTCATTTGATCTGTTCTGCAGAGAGCGAGAGAGAGAGAGAGCGAGAGAGAGAGAGAGAGAGAGAGAGACCCATTTAATAAGAGAATTTCTTTTGCCTGAGCAAACCGCTAACAGTGTCCATAAGTGCCACTTTAGCTTCCCTTTGAGTGCTTTCTTTTTCCTATTTATGGAGGGATTTTCATATTGTGTGTGTGTGTGTGTGTGTGTGTGTGTGTGTGTGTGTGTGTGTGTGTGTGTGTGTGTGTGTGTGTGTGTGTGTGTGTGTGTGTGTGTGTGTGTGTTTCTTCTTTTTGAGAAATACTCATGTCCTTAAAACAAAGAGGTAATTTGTCTGTGCGCATGAGATAATATTGTCTGGGGAGCCGTGCGATTTGCTGCCCCTGCTTGACTGTGAAACAGAGGGAAGGTGTTGATTTCAAGGTGTGTGCGCGTGCGTGTGCGCGTGCGTGCGTGCGTGCTTGCACGTGTGTGTGTATGCCTGTGCACACGCCACGGCAACGTCAATAAAAGGTCTCAGACAGCGGCAGAACCAATCGCGGCGCTACTTAAATGTTGGCCCGGCTCTGGCTGAGGATTGGTCGTTAGCTTAACACAATCAAATTTGTCCACAGTGAGGAAGTCATTAATTCTAAGTGGACCATTCATTTAATGTTGTTAGGAAGTGCAGAGCCAAGAGTCCCTCGGCATTAGCGGCCTTGTGTGACTGCAACCGAGCTTTCGACACGGCAAACAAGCACTCCATCTCGATTTGGGGGAAAAACACTAGAACGTGCTGAAGAGGTCTTCAGACACTTAATGTGAGACTTGAGTCAGTTTAGCATCACACCGGGATGAAGGTACGTCTTTAGATCGACTCCAGCCTTTGCAGCGTGTGATGTGCTCGACGTACGATGCGTTTCCAAGCTGTTACTAACATCTGCAGTACATAAAACCACCAACACCATCTTCAAACATGGGAACAGTGGATTCGGGCCGTTTGTTCGAGAACAATGTGCTGGAAGCGTTTTGTTTCAAGAACTTTGTACTACAGAAGCCATTTTCAAAATGTTTAAACTTCCAAGACGCCAGTGTCATGTCAACAAACAACGGAAAACCCATACGTAGGGGAAACGGTCCATCAGAAACACATCTTTATTGGTCTTCAAAACATTACGAGCCACTCTAGATTCTGACGAGCCACTATCTGCCTCTCGATCGCAATCACTGGTAGTATTATGAAGAATCCTTGCCTTTTAAATACCTTCACACTAAGTTAAGATTAGAATCTTCCCCCGCCTCAGGTCAGAGGTTCCTGGAGGTACCGGGGTCCAAAGTTATGACAAACTTCCATCACTTTTCAAAACTCATCTTAAATCCCATTTATATTCCCTGGCTTTTAACCCAGCTTGAGACTCTGCTCCTGCTTTTATTGTTGCCATTTTATTATTTTCTTTATTAGATTTTTTTTTTTTTTTATTGTTTCGCATTTTGTGTTTTAGTTTTTTGGGGGTGGGGGTGTTGTGTCTGTTTATCTGCAGCTCTTTGTTTCATTTGTTGTTGTTTTTAGAGTCTACAAATAAAGTTGAGCTGAGTAAGTTTAATACATTTTAACCAGTTGTAGTGGACTGCAAGTTTATGACAGCAGGGTTAGCTCTGTAAACTGAGGAGATGCTACACACAGTTAACCCAAAGTGAGGGGTGGTTCTCAAAGTGAGGGGTGGTTCCCAAAATAGGGAGTGGTTCTCAAAGTGAGGGGTGGTTCCCAAAATGAGGGGTGGTTCTCAAAGTGAGGGATGGTTCCCAAAATAGGGAGTGGTTCTCAAAGTGAGGGGTGGTTCCCAAAATAGGGGGTGGTTCTCAAAGTGAGGGGTGGTTCCCAAAATAGGAAGTGGTTCTCAAAGTGAGGGGTGGTTCCCAAAATAGGGGGTGGTTCTCAAAGCGGAAGGTGTTTCTGAAAGTGGGGAATAGTTCCCAAAGTGAGGGGTGGTTCCCAAAGTTGTAGGTGATTCCCAAAGTGGGGGGTGTTTCCCAATGTTGTAGGTGGTTCCCAAAGTAGGGTGGGGTTCCCAAAGTGGGGTGTGGTTCCCAAAGTGAGGGGTGGTTCCCAAAGTTGTAGGTGGGTCTCAAAGTGGCGGGGACGGTTCTCAAAGTGAGGGGAGGTTCCCAAAGTTGTAGGTGGTTCCCAATAAGGGTGGTAGTTTCCAAAGTGGGGGTGGTTCCTAAAGTTAGGTGGTGTTTCAAAAGGTGGGCGTGGTTCCCAGAGTTGGGGGTGGTTCCCCAGACTTCACAGTGCAGTAACTTCATATCTGTACAGTAAAACGTATGCAGTAATCTCATATTATCCTGTGGATATATTATATTTGTATGTATTGTGTGTGTGTGTGTATGTATATATATATATATGTGTGAACCATGTTGCTGCCCTACTTTCTCATTTGGTTCTCTTTGGTTCCAAAAAGCTGGCAGGTGTTTCGTAAAGTTGGGTTGCGCCATTGGCGCCATTGCAGCTCAGTGATGAGCAGCGTGATTGCAACAGAAAATGTCATCAAAAACTCGACCCGTTGAAGCCAGATTTTTCTTCTGGCTGCGTGAGGAGATGAGCTCTGGCCACGCAGCTGCTTTGTTTCAGCCATTCTGCCAAACTAAAGTTCAGATTTATGATTTTTTTCTCAACGTCCTGTTCGTGTTCTAAAAGCTCTTTGTGCACAGAGAGGTGATTTGTACGACATAATCTTAAAAGCACTTTAATCAGTTTGATATTAAATTTGCAGTTTGTATCAAACGTTTAGCAATGCATCAAGAGCTTGAATTTAAAGTTGAGTCTGTATTTGTCCGTTTAGGAGTGAACTGCAAATGTTGGTATCTCTAAAAAGTGAAATATTTTGTGAACCGCTGATTGAACGTGCGATCTCAACACTTTTTAATGAGGCTTCCTGCACGGCCGCGCTCACACTGATTGTAAGCAGCTCTCGCTTCGTTCAAAGAAGTTCATCTAAACGGTGCGATGGTGTAGTCATAACAGAGAGAGGGAAGCTGCTGACTTCACTGCTTAATTAAAGTTAATCATGATTATGTTGCTCTTGTCTAAATGGACATTACAGTTATTGTATAGCAGCCTAAAGTCTTCTGATTTTAACACGGTGCAACATTGGAGCACCTTCACCGATTCAGTAAGGATGACATGCCAATTACCCAGTTTGAAAACAGATTATAAAAACATTGTAATTTCTTAAGAAACTGCGAGAAAGGCCTATTTTCCTCAAGGTTTTTGAGAAGTTCTTATTAAAAAAAAAAAAAAAAAAAACAGTGAGTGAAAGATATATTTTACTTTAAGTGCATTCTGTTTAAACGTGATGGTTTAAGCGGGAAAGTGGACTAATATAATATATATAGACTAAAACGGTAAGCAAATCTGTGACATGAAAATGTGTGTAAAAGGTGCAACAGTTGCAGTACTTAAGTAAAGACTTGCAATATCTTTCAAAGGCAAACAAAAGCCAACATGTGTGGATTTTAAAAAGCCAGTATCTATCATTTGAAGTGAAACACATGAGGTCGTCTGATACAAACTTAAAGTTTACTGATATGAGTGTTTGACCTTTGGGCCCCCGTTTACATGACAATTCAAGTGAAAATGTTTTCCTTTCAGAAAACTTTTATGGTTGAAAACGTTTTTCTTTTCATGTAAGGCTACTATCAGGTGCTGTTTGTTTTTGTGTTGAAACCAAACACACACGTTATTTACTGCAGATTAACTATTTTATTTACTCTGGCCATGGTACGCTGGACCAGTAGCAACGTTTCAGAAAAGTTGTGTTTTCGGAAGTGTTGGAGTGTTTTTGAAAACTTCCACGTTGGGAGTTTTCCTTCAAACGGTTGCATTTTTGCAAAGTGGCTCCATAATACCGCGTGTGTGTTTGGTCTGTTATGTACCACTGATCACCATAAATATATGACGGAATTATCCAAATTTGTTTTTGGTTTGATTGATATCCTCCTTTCTATTGCGAGCTGCTGTTTCAAAGACATTTCCAAATAGCAGGAATAATCCTTCCCACTGTCAGAAAAATGTTTTAAATGGTTCCAATGGGAAATGGTGTCCTTTAAAAGTTTTGAACATGATGTGTTAAATGGCTGGAAAACTTTAGCTCTGATGCGTCCGTCAAACACGCTGTCGTCCAGATTTGGGTTTGTTCCTGAAAGCTTACAGTGATCCCGGCTTTTGGTCGACTGATTTGGGATGTTATCAGCGCGGCACAGGAAAGTAAACAGCGGCGCTGTCGCCAAAAAAGGTTAGCCGTACGTTAAACATGTGGTGTGGGAGGGTGGCGGGAACAGGTGCGGGGGGAGGGGGTCTTTAGGTCCTTGTGGGAAATCTCAGTAAATCTACACACACAAATCTGTATTCGCACGACTCTCAGCCTGCAATCACAAATCCAATCACTAACAAATGCTAAAAACCAGGGTACAACAAGCAGGTTTAAATAGCCGCTCCAACTTAAAACAAGCCGCTTCAAAGGAACAAAGTAAGAAAGTAAATAAGAACCAGGCATTTATTTGGAGTGCGACAAACAATACAATTGCAGAGGAAGTAATTCTAAGCCCAGAAAGCCCAGGTGAGCCGGCAAGCCTTAAAGCGCCTTTATCTGCATGCGCACGCCATTTTGCGAAAATATTACATGTAATCCGTAGATGTCCGGATAAAGCCGGGCTCTCTGAGTGTTGCCAGAGGCTCGCTGGGAGCTTGTGGCCAAGCAGAGATGGCAGAGCCACATGTGGGCGAAACATCTGGAAAGCCGAAGCAGACCAGTGATCAAAATCAAGCCGATGTGTAAACAAAACAAGGCGAGCTCCGCAGCATTGGCCGGCCAGCTGTCGCCATGAAACTCCTGTAAATGAGCCTCTCTTCAGCAGTTTCCCTTCATGTCATTAAAAGACGGAGGAAGACATCAGAATAATGCAGGGCGACTGTTTTTTACTGTGTAATGTAATAATCTATGCGCACAGTGAGCGACATGCATAATTACCGTGGTGTTGCATTTGTGTATAATCACACTCTTATCATGTCTTTCATGTCCAGTGTTTTTACAGATGATTATCTAATTGGAATACAATTTCACACAGCGGAAAGCTCAAAGAGACCCATTCTGCAGTGCCGCTTAATTAAAGTTGCTTTTTACGTGAAATCCCGTCTCAAAACCATCTTTTCCACGATTCTTCCGCGTGGCCCGCTCACTCATAATTGTATTACGGGCCGCGCTACATTATGGACGCTTTTTGATTTGCAGAAACAAGGACATATGTGGGATTCGGAGTCTTCTTTTATTTCATGTTTTTCTGCGCTGCTCTGTGAAAGGTGCACAATCACTGATTCAGCTGAAACACATCCGATTGTCTGACATGTCAAGAGTCAGGACGGAGAAAAATCCAATTTACAACAAAATCTCCCTCACTTACATTTTAATAAAAGCACTTTTCTATTAAAACTACTGTATTGAGTCGTTAAATACACTGAAAACTGAACATATATAAACTAAATAGGAGTTTGGTGAAGAGATGTTTCCAAATCAGACACTAATACCCTTCTTGGGAGATTTTTTATTATTATTATTATTATTATTATTATTATTGATTGATTTATTGATTTATTGATTGATTGATTGATTGATTGATTTTTAATTATTATTTATTAGAAAAATCTTTGAATTAGCTTGTGTACCTTTTTTACATTTAATACGTGCTCAAAACAGTATTCATTGCTCTGTAATGTAAGTAAGTAAAGACAGTTTTGTAAAAGGAATAATTTTGTTAATTGAGGAAATATATACTTTTGTGTGACAGTTTTTAATGCCTGTACAAATCAGTTAACACCACCCCGAACGGTGTATTGTATATATATATATATATATATATGTTTATTTTTTAAGTGAAATATAAGAATTGAGAGACACATTTCTAGTCAAAGTAGTCTGAAATGTTTCTGCTGAACAACCAAACATATTTATAACAGTTTATGTCACAAAAATGTTCGTAAAACTAGAATGACTTCACACTAGAAAATCAGGGCATGGTGAAAAAATACTTAGGATATTTACTTCTATATATAAATAAAAGACTTTCGAAGAGGTAATATAAGGAACAAATTAAATATTTATGAATGGGAACAGTATTTAACAAAGTTTAAGAAGAATGGCAAAAACACTTTGAATAACAGAAAATTGTGTCATCAGCTGAAGTTGATATTTCCTAATCATCCCAATGAGACGCCTCTAAATTAGGGATGTCAAGCACAAGACCCGAGGCTCCAATCCAGCTAAACCACAAAGCAAATTGTAAAAATATCAAAGAAAATATATATATTTTTAAATCTCTTAAGAGTAGCAAACACAACACTGAGACCCGAGCTGAGATATCAACGATGCTACCAGGAAAGACAGATACCTCGATGCTATCATATAGCGTCACACCCACCCCGCCAGGGTGAGTTAATAAAATCATCCATAATGCAACAGCTATAGGAGAGGTTTTTTGGAATATTACACTCTATTTTGCACCTGAAGGTTTCATTCAAATTGGCTTTATGTTGAGATTGTGGTCATTGTTGGTATAAATTTGTTCGTTTTGTGAAAATAAAGACATTTTCATCGTGTATACACTCGCACTACAACAAAGAAAAACTTTAAGGTTTAAATTTCAAGGTTCTTATATTTTATGGGTCCGACCCTCTTGAGATGAAACTGAGTTGTATGCGGCGCCTGATCTACAACGAGTTTGAAACTCCTGATCTAAATCAAGTAGATCAATGCTTTTGAACATTTTGTACTGGAGTTTACCTTGAATTACATTTAACCACTGATTCTCACTGATTTGACTGAAGTGCGTTCATTATGAGAAGAAACATAATCATAATGGGGAAAAAGGATTCCCCTGAACCTGCTGGATCCCCCTGAAGCTCAGAGAGGCCTAAAACGCATTTTGGAAGCACCGACTGTAAAGTCCGGAACCAAGGGTGTCAAACAAAAGGAACTGGGGCCAAAACCTGCCTGCTAGAATTTCTGGTCCGGTCCAACCCACAGGACGACTTTAAAAACGGCAAAAACTCCCCAAATAACTGTGATTTTTCAATCCAAATGATCGGTATTCCTTATTGTTTTGGGCGGCAAATAACCAAAGAGCCTGTACTGACCATTTGAAGAAATGCAGCAGGTAAAGTGAATTGGCATGGAAGCCGTTCGACAAGGGGAAGTTTGTGAGAAATTCTGCATCAAGAGAAGAAACACGTCGGAGAGAAACATTTCAGGTGTTCTCTGGCGAAAGAAGTGAATTTAAGGGGAAAATTTCCGCAACGGACTCAAAGTTCTCGGAGTTCATTATCAGATATTTCGCCGGGCTTTATTTGGTCCCCCGTATTAAAATCAATTTGACACCCTTTGTCCAAACTGTGATCAAAGCTCACCAAACTTGAAATAACTGCTTACATTTCATTAACGGTTCTTCTTCATGTGTACATTTCGACGGCAATTTAAGATGTTTACGGCGAAGAAAGACCCAGCTGAAGGCGACTCGCTGCCAATTATCCGATGCTGTGTGCGGCGGATAATGTAACAGCTTTGCCTGCTCCGTCGCCACAGCCGACACCTTCCACTGCGAAACACGCATCTGGCACCTCCACATTCACCACTTAGCTAAATTACATTACTTCTAGCCTGGAGCCTCTAACAAGGTGCTCTGCGGATTCCTCTCGCCGAGAAAAACTGTGTGTGGGGGGGGGGGGGGGGGGGGGGCGGCGTTGGGAAAGTGAACGCGGCGAGAGACAAAGAAAGTGGAGTAGCTAACACGGTGTTAACAATTGCTCAGTGAGTTCCTCTGCTTCCCATTACACACACTTTGCACCTTTTAACCTTGTTAGCGGGCCGCGGCGGGCGCGCCGCCCCCGAATGCTTGTTCCATAATTAAGGGTGGCTCAGGTGCTAGATTTATGGAGATTTGCGGGCCTGTGATTAAAATTGAAATTTAATTCTGGTAATCTGGCAGAGGTGAAGGAAGAGGAATATTGAATGTGAAGGGGAGGGGGGGAGTGGCGGGACGGTTTGGGTGGCTGGCCAGCCGCATATCAGTGGGAGATACTTCACACAGGCTGTTCAAACATGGACTTAAAACAGACTTATCTCCCAAAAGGTTAATGAGGAGCGGCTGGCTGCGCCTGTTACAAACGCACAACAGAGGTCTCATCTTCCACTTGCACAGTGGCGCACACACACACACACACACACACACACACACACACACACACACACACACACACACACACACACACACACACACACACACACACACACACTGGATAAGCTGCGGGCTTCACAGGCCCACAGCTTCACTGACAGAATTCTCGTTTCCAATAACATCCTCAGACGACTTAATTACTTTTCCTTTTGATGCGACTCACACGAATAAGCGGACTCGAGATGGAATCTCTCTTTTATCTCTCTCTCTCTCTCTCTCTCTCTCTCTCTCTCTCTCTCTCTCTCTCTCTCTCTCTCTCTCTCTCTCTCTCCGCTCTCTGTTTCTTCCTCCTCGGTTTTGGCTGATAATTTCGTCGTGGCATTTGTGATGGCTGGCCGTGCGGATCCGCTGAAGTTGCCCGCCCTGGGCAGCTTCGTCCGGTTTAATGAAGCCAAAGGAAACAAGTTTGTTTTTTGGGGGGTTTTTTTATGTCAGAGTGAGACAAACACAAGAGGAGAGGTTTTCCCTTTTCGTTCTTTTGCTTTCCTTTTCTAACTCCAGACCAAAGTGAAACGGTGCCACGGCGTGCGGGGGCAGCCGCTCCGCTCCACCTCGACGGGCTCCATTTACCATTTTGAACTAACCCCTTGTGTTTCCTGTGTGCGTTACATCCCCATTGTTTCCCCCCTGAAATAAACGGAGGCTCTGATACTCGCTCCGGGGCTTTAAATCACGCCGGATCCTGGACGAGCACACGCTGCAGATTTATGTCGATTGCCATGGAGGCGCGTTTTGTGAATGCAGGCTGACACATGGATGCCCACCTTGTTTTTCACCTGCAGGGAAGCGAGTGGTAGCTGTGTCTTATCAGCACATGGTGGTGTTTAGGCCTGGCGGGGGGTGTTTATGAGTGTGTGTGCGTGTGTGTGTGTGTTTGTGGGTGGAGTGGAGGGTTGATGTTTTTTTTGTTTTTTTCTTATTCCATGTGGAGGTGTATTTTTAGTAGTTTGTGTTTTTCACACAAATATATGAACTTCTTAGGTTTCTACACATGGTCTTTATTGTCGTCATTGCCGTTTCTGCAGTTATTTTCTGTTCTCTATTGTTTAATTCGTATTATTTCTACACATGTGGCTGGAACTGCAGGTTCTCATTGGATGGACTGTATGAATTCTGGATTTTAGATAGCACTGTTTTTATGCCAGAACTAGTTTTATTGAGCCGTGATGATGAAGGCTTCAGAAATGAACATCAAATCTCATTAAAACTCCATTAATTTAGTCAGAAATGATCAAGTATGAACTGTTATGACCAAATCGCCCAAACCAGCTAATCTGTAGGGGTTCAACCCGACCTTATTATACAGTGCATGACACGGGTCTCAAACTCATTTTAGTTCTGGGGCCACATGCAGTTTAATTTTATCTGAAGTGGGCCAGACTGGTAAAATAGTACCATAATAACCTTTAGATTTAAAACTTTTTTTGTTGTTGTTGTGGTGCGGAGTGTACATGATGAAAATGTCTATAAGTTCACAAAACCAAACAATCACGAGAGAAAATCACTACAATCTCAGAATAAAGCCAATTGTAATTAATGTTTCTGGTGCATAATACAGCGGAATGTCCAAAGAACTTCTTTAGCTGTTGCATTATGCTTATTTTTACACCCTGAAGCGAGTTTCATAACTACTGTGTAAGTATTAATTAAAATTTTCTTTGTAATTTTTGCCTGGTGGTTTGGTCGGATTGGAGCCTTTTGCTGGCCGATTTTGGTCCATGGACCTTATGTTTGACACCTGAGGCGTAGAAGTTACAAAGGAAACTGGTTATGCACTACCCTATGCGTATTGTTGACACAGTACTGGAGTCTTCAAGGCTGTAGGAGGTGCGCATAGCCTTCGCATATCGTACAAATCTTTATATTAGGTGGCTTAATGTCATTTATTAAAGTACTTGTATTGTTAGTATCAGCAAGTAGCTAAAGGTTAGTACTTGCACTTGTACTTTCAAAAAGTGGTACGGGTGTCCAGTGTCAGCAACAATTGAACAGACAATACTGTCTGGACAGACCCAGGGTTTTTTGTGTTTCTTCTTGCTCTCCTGATAAATCTCTGTATGTTTTCCGTGCATTGGCCACGGCGGCGTGCACTTCCTCCCGTACCCATGACTGAGTGTGTTTGCGTGTGTGTGTGTGTGTGTGTGCGTGTGTGTGTGTGTCCGCCTGGAGCAGCGTTGCTACGCTGGCAGCGTGGCGTCTCTCTGGCCGGGATGGTGTCAGCTACAGAGATGAATAGCCCTCTGCTCTCAGCCCACTAAGTAATCCAGCCAATGATGAATCGCTGCTCTCACTGACACCCAAATTGGAATCATTGGGTCTAGAAGCCAAAACTGAGAGGGTAGGGAGAGAAAAAAAACAACACTCCAGGCCTCTGGCGGCAGCGTCTAGTCATCTGTTACTGTGTCTCACCCTGAGGCCGCACAAGGTATCCCCCCCTCCCCTCACCCTCGCGTGCTCAAGGCCTCCGATAAATAGCAAAGACAAAGGGCCCTTCAGAAATGCGTCTCATTGAAATCCCTCCCCATCGGAAAAGGTGCCACTGTGATATTTTCCTGCTCCCGTTAGGAGGCTTGAGAGTGATAAGTGCAGTCAAGGCCTCTCAGAAGCCAGAAACATCGGTCATGGTAGAAGAGCTGTGGCAGGAGCATTAGGAATCACCTTTTTTAAAGGTTTTGAATGGATTTCAGACTTGTTCCTTTCGGTTTTTTCATGGTTTCCTGCTGCCCTGAACGCTTCCCGCAGTGTGTTTCATCCCCCTATGTTCTGCCGCTGGTGGCCTAAGTGTGTGTGCTCGTGTAAAACAAATCCCCCAACACAAGGAATGACTTAATGAACTTAATGAGGTTTTCTAATTACAGGGGGAAGTTAGCCCATGTCAAATGGGCTTTTTCTGCCTTCCTTGACATGGATTAAGAGCCAGGCTATTAAATCCAGCCCTACGCTACAACACCGGAGAGAGACTGAGAGCCAATCAGTCATATCTGCTGTAATTCTGGCCTACATTTTAAGGCGCTCTGCTTCATCTGAAGTGAATGGAGCTTGTACTTTTTAGAGCAGACTGAGGAAGCCTCAGGCCTGATCCCAAGCCCCCTCTACCAAACCTTCCTGGGGAATAAAAACAGGAATAGAAATGTTTCAGTGTCTCAACCATGAAGGCCGTAACCTTCAAATGAACGGGTGTGATATGACGCAAACATCACTCCACTGTGTAATAGCCGTGGCGTAAGTAGGAACTTTTTCCATTTATGCCTTTGCCCATCGTCTTCATTCTTTGCTTCTCCACTCGGTAGGAGTTTTTCTCCGGCTGTCTGTCTGTCTGTCTGTCTCTCCAACGCCTCCGTGGCAGGGAGGATGATTTACTTTGTCATCATTAACACATCAAAAGAGCCAAGTGTGTATTTCAAAGTCATCTGATAACTGATACTCTTTAATGGCGCACTGGAACAGTAATTAATTTCAAAAACATCCCATTTATTTGTTCTGGAAGTGAATGCTCCCGCCAAAGCGGCATAAATCCTGTCTGTTGCTGCAGCTCAAATTAATTTACGTGTTACGTCTCCTTGCATCTTTTGAGAATTTAATTATCTCAGCAAACAGGCTCTGGGTGTGTTGAATATACATCCTATCAGCAGACTTGTACTGGAGCCAGAGCAGCTCAGAGACATGTTGTTTTCACTGCTAACTCGTCCGTCTCCTCGGTGCCGCTCCAGACGTGAGGACAAAACTTTGGAGCACAAACAGCCAGTGATGGAGTGATAGTTGTGCGGAGGGTGGCACCCACTGGGTCCATTTTCTCCTCGGCCAGAGCCTCTGCTTCGCTTCCCCGTTAGCACACTTGATCCACGTCAATCCAGACGCTCCGGTGGTGTGGATTTCCGAGAGGAGCTGTTGGAGACGAGGGTCAGACCCACCGAGGTGACAGTCACCCGGTGATAAATGACAGATCTTTTACCAAGTGTGACCTCCAGTGACCAGTGTCCGGTGTCACCTCCAGTGTCCAGACAGCTCAGCCTCTTCACTGCCGCGTGAGCTTCAAAATCAGCAGGAGAAAAAGCACCAATCCAAAACTGTGCCTTTAATTTTCTATTTCAAAGACATTTCAGTTGTTGGATTTGGTCCATTCGGAGGTCTTCATTTGCTCGGGATGGGGGCCTTTCACATTCGGATAGCCTTTCACATTTAGATAGTCCAGGATTCGGTTCACTTGTGAGGGGGGGAAGTTCTCACCTTCGTTTGGTTCGGGTGGCGTTCACATTCACTTTTGAGATCGGATCAAACTGCCTGGAATTTGTCACGCAATTATAACAGCTGCTTGTTTGGGGGTGCTGTCGCCTGAATCAAACACTGGCCTCTGGAACTCCTGTAACTCTGTATTAGCTTTTAATGCACATCTTGACAATGTGCTTGAAAGCTGGTGGATGGAAACACATACTGATGGTATTTTATCACTTAACTTAAAACTGATGGAGGTCGGGCTGGTTTGTCATTTGAAAAACTAAACTAAACAAAAAAAAAAAAAAAAACACAAGCCTCTAAGATCCACTGCCAGGTTTGTACGCTTTAATTTGATTTGTGTTGATGCATTTTTAATGTTATTTTTAGGCCTGTTTGTGTGCGTAAAGTTTTCTGATTTGAGGCAAATGAGCGCAGCCTGGCGAGAATCATCTAAATTGATTGAATGAGATAAAACAAAAAAACAAAAAAGGAAAGATAGTCACTCTCGCTCGCTGTGAGATGGATTTCTCACATGAATTTTTAACTTCAAATCAAACGGTGGCCGCCCTGTTCCCGCGGATGTCATCGTGTTTTAAGTTGAGTTAGCAATAAATTGAGCTTTTTACTCATTTATCTTTTATTGCATATTGATTTCATTCATGTGTGAGCGAGAGAGAAAGGGACAGAGAGAGAGAGAGAGAGAGAGAGAGAGAGAGAGAGAGAGAGAGAGAGAGAATACTTTTCCTGTCAGTCCTTCATTAAAGGGCAGCCCACGTCTTAAATCAGCTTTGAATGATGTACCCGAGTTGAAATGTGGCAATAAAAAGAGTTACAGCTTCCTGTCATCTTTGTTTTGACAGACGATCCTAGTGCAACACACACACACACACACCAACACACACGCGCAAACAGGCAGACAAACAGATACACACTCGTGCACACAAAGTCAGCGTGATCCGTTGGGGATTTTCTCACAAATCGGCCCCCTAAAGGGAGAGGGGCCGGCATAAATCAGCCGGTGTCAGGGCTACAGACACCCGCGGCTCCTTATCGCCACACGCAGGCGGACACACTCACAGATTGATAGGTAGATAGCGGCTGTGACAGGCAGGGCGACGGGCAGCCAGGTACAGAGGCTTTACAGCGGGGCGGAGGGAGGAGGGAGGGGAAGAAAGGGCCGCCATTACCCGAACGCTGCTTCGCAAATCTCACACTCGGTTTGGATTCGATGATCCCCGTGATTATTTTTGAACATTTCGCTTTTTACGAACGTGATCTGTCTGCCACGTGCGCGTTGACTTAAGCCCCGCCCCCTCAGCGTACCCGTTTGTATATCACACGATTCGCTGATGTTTAAACCAAATATGTGTATTTTTTTTTTTTTTTTCATTGTAAAATACATTAGCAGGTTTGCTTACTATGTTCTTCTTTATCTGGGATTTTTTTTCAGTTTCATTTATTTATATAACAGGTTTCCTAATAATGTTACAAAGTAATTTCTAGTACTCTAATTGTACATTTTCAGTGTATCGACATCAATGTTTTCACAAGTTTTCTGTAACGATGTGTTTTTACTTGAAAGGTTACCATGGGAACAGGGTCTAAATCTTATGGTCTTATACTTATAACAATATATATAGCTGTCAACTTCAATAATTTATTGGAAAATAGGAATTACAAGCTTTATTAGATAAGAAATATGCATATTCCCCCCATTTATTTTCACTTTTTGAGACCGCTTTCACTCGTGTGAAGCACTGTTGGAAGGTGGAGTTTATCTGCTAATTTCATAGCAGGATGCAGTTGAAATTAAAGGAATATTGAAACAAAGTTGAGGCTATAAGGACGCGCCCCCACCACCACCCCCACCCCTCCCTCCCTGCTGCTTCTGTATGGATGTAAACAGACAAAGGCTTGTATTACTGTCAGGCAGCATTTGGTGCACACTGTATCATGCACAGCTATGTTGGCTCCCGGTGCCAAACTCCATTTGTTTCCACCCATCGGAGTCTACCAGAGCAATACTAAGCTGGTGTTCCATTTCATGGGCCTGTCTGTTTTGGGTCATGCACCAGAAGCAAAATGCTTTGCCTACACAGACAGCGGATAACATCTCTGATCCCATTATTTACTCTCTTCAAGACTTACACCGTTTCTTTTTTTTTTTTTTTCTTCCAGGAAGTTTTTCTTTCCAAACTCTGCCTATGGGAGGATATCACGATTCTCTCTCTCTCTCTCTCTCTTGCTTTCTCTCTCTCGTGTAGTCACAAACAAGCACATGCCTGAAATGAGTAAACGTGTGGTATCGCCCCAGAAATAGCAGCTATCCGCTCGCGATCAGCAGAAGTGACTCAGAAAGAGTACAGTGACTCTGTGGACTTCTCGCAGACGGAAACAACTCGACTGGGAACAATAAAAACAATAATATAGTGAGAATCGTTTTTAGGGCTGCGTCACTGGTCTCCTAGCAACGGTGCCGGGTGTCACGGGGGTTCTCTGCGGGTTCAGATAATGATTTACAACACAGATGGCATTTCACCGCATGTCGGTCAGCTCAGGACCATGACGGGAAAACAGACTTTAGCCTCTTTGCACTGTAAGCAGAGGCGGAGCTTTGGATAATACAGATATAATAAGTTGTACCGATATTGGCTTTCATTCTCTTCGGATGAAAATTTTAAATATCATAAATTGTATTTATTAAATGTTGTTTTCAGAAAAAACTATATTTGGATGCACTTATCAACGCTTCATGAGAATCACCCCCACTTGTATATTGTGACGTAATAGACTCCTAAGCCGGGGTCGCATACTTTATATTGTACCAATGATTTTAGCAATGTTTGATAGTAACTTGAGTCATTCAGAAATAACTTGGTGTGAGGTCAGCTAAGTCCCCACTGGCTTTATCCCTGTTTATACGACAACATTTCAAGTGAAAACGCACCATTTCTGCATTTTCCAAAACATGTTAATAACTAAAACTCGGTAGAACACATGCCTTTGCCAATGCCACGTTTGTCACCATGGCAACCAATGGATTAAACGGACATTTGAGCCACCACACCACTGCTTCTATCAGTTGTCATGGTTGTTTGAATTGCTTCATGTAATCACTGTTTGTCACTGATGTACACACGTTGACATGACCTTTGAACGCTAACCAGGTTAATGACATCATATCATGTGACATATCACATGAAAACTGAACATTTTGTCGTTGGTTCGACATCAATCGGATTAAAACTGACAAAGTTATGACGGAAATACTTTTTTGACCTTTTTGTGACCTGGACCTATATGGACATATATACAAACCAATAAATACAAGTGGGCAAAAACGTAACCTTCGCCTCGACTTGTGTTGGCGAAGGTAACAAACAGTTGATGCCCTTCAACCCGTGTTCATTGATACAGACCCGTCTTGGATGAGTTGGTATAATTAATGGAAAGAAAATGAATTTCTCTGTAAGTCTCTGTGGTAAATCAGTAAACAGGTGACTCAAACTTCAAAAGATCTTTAAAAGTTAAACACAGGAACTTTTGGTCTTGTTTCCTCCTCGCACATGCCTGTGAAGAGAAACACAAAATCTCTCACAAACAAACTGCAGCTTCCTACGTCGCTTCCCAATCCAGCACTTAGGGGCGCATTGTGGAAGGTCCTTCTCGAAATAGAACCGCCTGCTTTTAGCCTCAAAGAGACGGCAGCGGAAATGAGCAGAGACGCCCGTCTCACCCGCCACGAGTCAGGTGTGCCGCACACTTCAAAGTCAAAAGGAGCCGTGAATACGCCACAAATGAAGCCTCCGGCGTGCCAATTCAAACCTCCACGTCTCGATAATGACCTCACTCTCCTACGCCTGTTACTCATCGTTCGCCGAGCCGAGGTGGGAAGGTGGCGCTGGCTCGTGGATCCCCACAGAAGGTGGTGGTGGTGATGATGTGATTCGGATCAGTTTGGCTTACGATGAATAATAGTGTCGTTTTCTACAATTAGTCGTCTTTATTGTAAATGTGATGCGACTGCTGCGCAGGATTTCTCAAACTGAAGCTGCTTTCTTCAACACACTTACTAAATCTCTGTTTTCATGCTTCGTTTCTGCTGGTAAGAGTGATAAAGTTCTCATGGACGTGTATGTTTATCACTCACAACTTATACTTAAGATGTGCTTCTTGTAGACTTTGGTAGTTAACATCCTAGAAGTGATCAAATTTTAGTATCACCACAATATATCACAATATTTCAGGTAATTTTCAGGATAAACAGTGAGAGGTAATGTCCTATACTTTTTTAAACATAAGTTAATGTTGGTTTCTTCACTTTTTAGACTATAAATAGGCAGGTATATGATTCTCAGTTACATATAGTGGGTGGAGAACCTTTTCTAAAACTCGTAAAACAGATTCGTACCACACAATGTAAAACATTGCAGATTAAATAACTTTAAAGTATGCGCTTCGTGTCAGGTGTTCACTGGGTGCGCTATAATAAAATGAAACGCTTCACATTACAAGATGTTCAAATGCTTCAAAATGCTCCAATTCAAGTTTTATGTTACAACATAGCTGTACAATAAATAGAGCTAATTTTTTCTAGTGCCTATACAAAAGTAGTGGAAATACAATGGAGTTCCTAAAAACAAAAAGTAAGTTTTGTGTGACTTTAAATCAGTTTTCAATTTGCATAGTTTCACATCAGCTGAGCTGTCGGTCTTTTGACTATTGACATTATTTTATCAAGAAGTGGCAGTTTTTGCGGCCTTTATTCAAGTCCAGGATTATTAAACTGCGTGCGGGTACAGCTCTCAGCAGTTTTGCGAAATTCTGCGTAACATTTGTTTTACAAATATGAACCGAACAGCTCGAAGAAAACCACAACAAAACAGCTGGAAAACATTAACATGCAGGCACCTCTCATAAAAGTAAGCTAAACATTGAAAACAATGTAGGCTTCACGTTGGGCCACTAGCGGGTGCTGCTGGCCCACTTAGGAACTTAGGAATCTGCAACATGGTATTCTCAAAAGCAAACAGTTGAGCTGTCAAGTCTTTCAGTGACACCTCACACAGATTTCCAGCCTTTTCAGAATTTGACAGTGAATCCGTGGCCTTACGACAAAGGTCACATGACCTCCACCTCAGACCAGCAGGTGGTCACTGTTAACCTCGCAGGGAGAGCCGTGGCTTGAACACGGCGACGTCAGTGAAGATATTGGGGACGGACGGCGCAAAAAAAACCCCACAATGTTTGGTAACGACGGGGGAGCGTACCTTCATCTCAGTGGCACCAAATAAGAAGAAATACAGCGAAAACCTTTTAGCGTGTCTGCGGCTCCACATTCCGCCGCTCCATTATTCAGCACACTTGTCAGGAGCCGGTGACAGTTTGAGGACTAAATATATATTTCTTCCTACTCTTCATTTCTGCTTGACTCGTTCGATTGTTTCACGCGAAAGGCTCAGATTTCTTAAAGCCAGGTGTGCATTAAAGAGGCTGCACGACGACGTGCACTTGAACGCACCACACGCGAAGGCCACAGTGCTGGAACCACTGACCGAAGTGGATTAATTCCTGCATATATGAGGTTTTTTTCTCTTCTTCTTTTGATATTTTAATTTAAAAAGCACGAATGTGAATGATTTTGCCGGCTTCCTCCTCATACAGAACATACAATCTCTCCTGGTTTCGTCGATTCATGAAAACCCTCCATTTCAGACGCCACAAATTCACTCCTTTGAATCACAGGAAATCACATTTCCCTGCTCGGCCCACTCATGTCATTTTCAGCTTTCTCCGCACGAGTTTGGGCAAATTGGAAAATATTTTTAAGTTACTTAGACCGAGATTGCCCCTAACACAAGCTTAAAGCAAGACACGGCGGCTTGTTCCTTTTCCAATTTAACTTCATGTAAAAGTGATATATTTTTAAGATATTGAGTGCCCTGGAATTCTTCAAATCCCTTTGCGAGACAGTATTACCACCGCATCATCCTCCCCTGCAACATTAATGTCACTCTTAAGTAGCCAGGGAAAGTGCTTGTCGTCGGATAAAAGTGTATTTTTTCTTCTTTTTTTTTCTTTTCCTGCCTGAAAAATAGATTTCAGTGCGAGCGCGGAGCCATTTACATTTCACTCAAAAGCCCCACTTTTCCTTCCTCCCGACACCGTCGTCTTCCACCTGATTTTATTGTGTTTGCTATAAAAATACATCACCGAAAGTGTGCTTCTCATCCCGCGTGTTGATCCAAATCTGTGTTTTCCGCCCTCCTTTTCCCCGGCTCATGCACCTATAGAGCGCACTTCCCCGCTAATATTCCCCGCCGCATGAGTGCTATATGGCCCGTGGAAGAGTGACGGCTCAAAGAGGAACGTGAAGACCAACTAACAAACGACCAGACTGAGGCTTAATTTCCAAGTCTGAATGCATCAACATCAAACGGTTCTTTAATTGACTTAGAATCGCACTAAATGTAGAGCATAGAATGGAAAAGGGGATATTATGAGCTGTCAGAAAGCATCCATCAAGCAGTTCTTCTTCTTCTTGTTCCACTCTGGGGTTGTTTTGGAAAATCTGAAGCGCAAGAATCTGAGGTGGTTCCTCTCCAGAACGACTCATCTGAGGTGAATCCTGTGGGGAAATTGGCCTTTAGCCAAAATAATTCACTGTGTATTGATAAGAATCCGTCAATATAGTATATGTATGTATGTATACTATGTATATATACATAGTTTAGGGTTTTGAATATCAAAGACGAATCAAACCGAATGTGGTTTGGCGACATTACAAGACCGCAAACTCTTGCTCATTTACGGGCCCAGTGAAAGAAGGACGGAAGACGACTTGGTTGACTGATTTCAATAAGCGGCTCCAGTGTTCAACGAGCTATGGGAATGACATGAGATATCGCAGGCATTTCATTGTGTTTTGGGTTGTTTACATGACAACGTTGCTGGGAGCCACTGAAACAGGGACAATGCAACTTTTCTATAATGCTGCTCCTGCACATGCGTAGTAAGTAGTTCTGCACATGCTCAGTAGAGATGGACAATAACGACAACGTTTCCCTCCAGGGTGTCATGATTCCCCGTCAATATTCTCCTGGGACTTGGTGCTTTTATAGCTGACAACACTCCTCATCATCTGTTTATACACATTTCTGTGGAGTCGCTATTGTTGCTACTCGCGTATTTTCTGTGCGCACGTGTGTGTATTTATTACAAAAACAAAGAACAGGGCCAACTCAATGGCACGTTTCTGCCATTAACGTGTAAATAGTCATCGATTTAAAAATTAAACCAGCAAATGACAAGGAAATGTGTAATTTTGTTGTAAAAGCCTGAAGAAACTCAGTGGTTTGTGGAGCACTAAATCAACACTGTTGTCCTCCGATGTTGTGTTATTGTTTGGCAAAGTTGGGTTGAGTTCTCGCCGCTAAAGCATTTTATAGAGACGGAGGGAAAAAAAACACCAACTTTGATTAAAATAACTTAAGTGGATTCACCACCCCGTGTAGAAGAGGTCTCAATCTATTCCCATAATTAGAATTACATATTTATGTGCAACGTAACACGAAAAACAGCCTTTCTATTTCCAAATGTCCAACTTTTAGAGGCTGGAATTTTCCAACTTAATAACAGCAGTGCTCTGATTAAAACAACTGGAATGCATCATGTCAAACGTTTGCAGGTTTGACTACATTGTACCTTCTCGGACTTGTGATTTAAGTTGTTGGGGGACAAAAAAAAAAAAAAAGACTATTTATCTCGATTAGCTCCATAACGATGAAAATCACTTTCCTCCTGGCGTCTTCGCTCATGTAAAAATGATAAGCAGCGCATGTTTCTGTCGCGTTTAAAGTCGGGAACGTGCCGTTTCACAGAGCGCCGGTGGAGGTTCTTCGTGTTTACACTTCAAACTGCTTCTGAGCCACACGAGAACACGAAGCTTCGCAGCAGCAAACAGTCAATTATCACTCAGGTGAGCTGTCTGTGCTCACACACACACGCACACACGCACACACACACCCGCGCAACAGCTCACACTCCAATTAAGTCTCTTTCAGTGCTCTTCTTGTTGCTGAGTTAATGCTTGTTCGTGTTCGCTGTGGTTTCCCAAAGGATTACAAGTGACAATTGATTATTTTTTGACTCTGTTTGTCTTCTGAGGGGTTGAGTCTCTGCTTTGGGTTGTGATTTACAAGCTTCCTGTATCTTTTCTGTCTCCCTCCACCAGTCAGATGGCTTCAATACGTGTGTGTGTGTGTGTGTGTGTGTGTGTGTGTGTGTGTGTGTGTGTGTGTGTGTGTGTGTGTGTGTGTGTGTGTGTGTGTGTGTGTGTGTGTTCGCGCACGCCAGTCCCGAGCGGCCAACCAGCCGGGCCCGCCTGAAACTTATGACTAGCCATGTTCTTCAAACATCACGCTGCCACCAAAGCATGGCAGGATGACAGATAGTCCCTTCAATATATAGTGACAAACAAATTAGTGCAAAGATGCTTCTCGCTGCATACCAGATGTGTTGGACTCCGCGGCACGGAACAGCCGATGAAAAACTGTCCACGTCCCATCTGTGCTTCGCCGCGACCATCGGTGCAGCAATTTCTGCTGAACTGAGTAGCGCAAACCGGCAGCCTGATTATATGTAGGGGGGGGGGGAGGGGGTTAGTTTTAAGTGTTGGAAGCAGCGGGAGCAGAGAGAAAAGAGTAAACCCAGGTGGGCCATGTAGGACAGACTGAGTTCCTCAAATCCTTTAAAAAAAGCTGTGCGACGTACGAAAAAGTCACACTCCTCTCACACCTTCCCAGCTCTCGCTGCCGTCCAGGCCCGAGCCCGGTGACTCCGACACAAACCAATTTGTATCTGACCTCACACCTTCCGACCGACTCCCACACGTTCCCAGATTGGAGGTGAGACGGCGGTGGTCGAGGCCTCGGCACCATCGCTCGCCGAGTCAGGGCGGGTAAGAAAAAAAAGAAAAGGCCCTCACGAATCAAACTGGAGAGTCGTGGCGTTTGATGTTGGCGCTTTGCATGGCGAGCCGGCTTGACAGGAAGAAGGATAACCGTGGGAGGGAGGCGGGCGGAGAGGCAGAGGCATCCCTGACCTGCTTAGTGTCGTTAAGCCGCAGACTTATCTCGCTCGCTCTGCCTTGTAAATACACTCCGAGTGCTTGTTATCAAACGAGCAGGGCGACAAACCTCATCCAGGTTTGCAGGCGTCGTCGTCGTCCCCCACCCCCCCCCCCCCCCCCCCACCCCCGCCTGCGTGCTTGTAAATGAGTCATTCTCATGGATGACAGCCTGCATTAATATTCCGGTAAAGAGGGGAGCGCGCGCGCATTAAATCCGCCACTTATCAGCCGGCGATCGTGACGTGTGCAGAAGTTTCGGGGTAAAAAATAAAGTCGTCCCCGTTTGCTTCTAATAGCCGAGAGATATTCGTGGGAAAGGATGGCGGCGTGTGTTCCCCTGTTCCTGGGCTGCACTGACATTTGGACCAAGTTCATTGTCAGGTTGACATGTTCCCGTGTGCTTCTTTTGCCGCCTAAAGGCCCTTTTCAGCAGCTCGCAGCTACGATTGTTCCAGCGTTGCTATTCTAGCCCTAAAAGCTTTGGCAGTCAAACTCAGTGGCGTCCGAAAGGCAACATTCAAGGTGGAAAACGTGAAAAATTCATACTTCTTTCGCTTACACGCACTTTCCACCACCTCGGGCCGGAGATGTGACATTAAAAAGCTTTTATCATGAGGGCGCCCTCGTGTCTCGTCCCCGCTCCGAGAGGCGAGCGCTGGAGGAGACGCATGGCGGCGTCAGGTGCTGCGGTGGACAGCGAACCTCCGCAGGTTAAAGTGATGATATGATGAAGACACTTCACTAATATAGCTCATTTTGAATATAAATCATCAACCATGCATTGTGCTCACGCATCACTCCAAGAAACTTCGGGGACAAAGGGAGGGCAGGGTGGGGATTTGAACCAACAACCATGGGATTGGAAGACCAACAACTTAACCACTTAGATTCAGTTGTGCTTTTATAACACAGTCATCTTGAGGCATTTTTACAGAAAACAAAAACAACAATTCCACATGAGCAAGTAGAGGAGACGGTAGGAGAAGGTAAAACTTAATTTTTTTACACTCGGAATTTTTTTCATTACATTTATAGTCCCTTCCTTTCCTTCACAAAGTGTTTCACCCTGTTTTCTCAGTTTTATCCTGAATTCTTCCTATAAGAAAAAAAAAAAACTAATGAAACGGACGATTGTTTTCAAAACTTTGTCAAAGCTTTCTCAAAGCCGTGTTAAACTATTCTGAGACGAAAACACAAAAATGATACGATTTCACTTGAAACAGTGCCTAGTTAGTTTATTTATTTCATTCATTGTTAAAATAAAAATAAGGAAAAAAAGTTTCAAATTCCTGCATGAAAGGGAGCAGAAT
Source organism: Lipophrys pholis (assembly GCF_963383615.2). Classification (NCBI taxonomy): domain Eukaryota; kingdom Metazoa; phylum Chordata; class Actinopteri; order Blenniiformes; family Blenniidae; genus Lipophrys; species Lipophrys pholis. The sequence continues at coordinate 17,343,444 of NC_137648.1, read as the reverse complement.
GAGGATTAATGTATATATGTATATAAATACTGTATAGACCCTGTCCCTATACTCAAATAATCCTTTCCATTGAAAATGAAAACCAAACATCAAATAGACAAAATGACAATTAGGTCAGAGTGGCCTACATAACCTCTCAAACCTCTCAAAACCCCGATTCTCCGACATCATTTCTTTTTTATTTGAATAAAAACCTTACACACGAATACTTGGGGACAAGAATTAATACAAGTACAGACGTCAAAATTGGTGATGGCAGTTAAAAGTTGTGCGATACAATTTGTAATGATTAATTTAACGGCTATGCTTTTTAAATGTGTCACGGTCTTCCCCAGTTTCACTTGTTAGGAAAATCAAAAATGAAAGACAGAGTGATGCAAGTTTTCCTCTCTGTCACAATATAATTAAAGGGTTTACTATCTAATGCAGTTTTTCTCTGCTGAACTTTCATATTGCATATGGATATTATTTTTACTTCGAGTGTTGGACAGCAAAGTCAGGTCAATAAACAGAATACAGCATCTAATTGAGGAAAATGGAAAATCACACAAGTGTGAAAAATGCTATTAGATTAAAAAAAAAAAACAAAAACCTTGATAATGACTTTTAAATCTGTATACTGCTGTAACACTGTGCAGTGTGTTAAATGTGCTCCTCTGATTGTGTCCTACTTTTATTTTCTCACCTTACAGACAAAATCCTGCTTTCTCACTTCTTGGCAACACGACTGCGGTGACGTGGGGGAAAAAAAATCAACTTCCAAAAGCAAATATTTTTGGCTTCTTTAACTGGCACAAAATTCCTCGCTCTGTCACTGTCTGGATTTCTTAATTGTTGAGTTCTTTAAAGGATAAGCTCCACCAGGCGAGAGCCTCGACTGTGAGTGTGTGACAGGAAGCTGTGCAGCTTGTCAGGGTGTTCGGCAGCGTCTGGTTAGCAAAGATTTCGGTAGAAAACGTCGCGTTATTGGCAGCGGGACTGTGTGTCGGCGAAAACCGGGGGATTCGGTTGGGAAGCGCTGCACAGGAGCTACAAATTTATACGTCCAGAATAATTTGTAATACTGCTTCAATAATCAACATATTGCAATGGTTTACATTGATTTTAGGGAATTGGTAATATGAACACAAACCACGGTGTACTTCTGTATTTTTCGGAGAAGTTCGATAATTGATTGTGCAATTTTAAAACAAGAAAACATGCAATAAAGCCAACGTGTGAGTATTCTGCAAAATTATTCCACTTTAATGTCTTTGTGGTCGCTGTGGTTTCTTCTCTGGTCTAAAATGAAAAATACTTCCTCGTTAACGTTTCCTTTTATTACTTTGCTCTGTAGCCTTCTCGTGCTGTGATTGTTGTTGTTTTAATGTTTTGTTTTATGCAGACGATACTGGTCTGCCCGGCGACTAAAGATGTAAATTATCTCTGGATATAATCTTGGAATATTTACATCTTCATTATTGTGCTCTGTCCTTTTTATAAATGAAGAAATCTGAATGAGCTGCCCGTCATAGCCTAACGGCAGTACTCCTGCCCTGCCTCGAGGTGGCAGTATTGTAGTTTTTCCACAGCCATTTGTGTAAACAGACATTGTTTTCAAAACGTTGAGCAAGGGGTTCCTCATATCTTTCATTTGATTTAATCGACAAGTGCTAAAAGGCCAGGCCGAGTTATACATGTCACTTTTATTCTCATCTTGTTGCAATAAAATGTGACACTGTTTAAGTTTTTACACTTTTTTTTTAAAGCCCATTTCAGCATGAAAGTAAAGGAGTCAGTTTCCTCAGTCCGACACCAAATGACAGAAACAAATGCATCCCTTGGCAGATCCAAGAGCCACCGGAATCCATTTTAACCTGGATCAGTGCTTACTGCTTAAATGTAATGGGTTAAACAAGAGCCTGGCGGCTGTGGCTGGAGTGGTTGAGCAGGTCATTCATAAACACCAAGATCCACAGCTTTGGAAGTCACTGATCATGTAACGAACTTTATCACCACAAAGTAAAAATGGACTCTGATTCAGCTGGTGTCGCCTGACGGGTTCAGTCCGTCCTCACCTTGCGAACACAATGATCTCAGGAGTTTGGATTCCCGCTGTCAGCAGAGCAAAGGTCATTGTGTTGTGAAGCATGTTTGCATTCTCCTGTTGTACTATGCAGAGAAGGGAAATGTAATTCCACCGTGTCAGGAAACCTTGAAGTGGTGTGAAAAGAAGCGAGATAGGTCCTCGCCCTGTTTCCCTCTGAGATTTTGAAGCCCAACAATGGGCCCTATTGTCCTCCCATCCTCTATATGCCTGCTTTATCCAGACTGTGGTGAATCATTGAGAACCGGAGCCCATAACAGCCATCCATCCATCAAACCTGCTCCTATACCTGTTTTTATCCCATTGTCAGCTGGAACCAATCCCAGTTGACAATGGACATGCCAACCAGTCCATCACCTTACGTTTAACAACCAGGAAGCTCATATCGTGTATCTCTCAACAACAACGCCAATAATTATATTTATGGAAATGTCAAACTCTCTTTGGAGCGACGAAAACTGATAATACAAGTGGAGGCCCATTGATGTTTGATTTACCTGTGAAATCTTTCCAAAGACTCAGACGTGTACCGCTATCATTTGAGAACATTAAACAAAATAGTATTTGCCAGCAAATGCTGAGAAACGAGTGAAATTATGAAGAAAACCAATGTGCAGATCCCACGGAGTCTTAATCAGCCTCAAATGGCGTCTCCTACACAGTTTCTAACCTGATTAAATGAAAAGAAATACCTGCCAACATCATGATGTAAAGGGAAAAAAAAAAAAAAATTACATAAAATAAATAGAAAGTGACACGTTCGTGAAACACATCTGCTCAGAAAAGCGCTGAGTCCGAGTCCACGCTGTTGTTTCCGTCTTTGGTATTCACCACCAGAGGTGCGACTGTAAAACAGATGGCTCGGCTGGTTTGTCCTCGCCGCCGCTAATCGGGTGCTAAACGCTCGTCGCTCTGCGCTAACACAGCCCTCTGTTGTTACTGGGTTTTCTTTTTTACCCATTTTCACTGCATACTGTACATAGATTAGTTTTTTGTTGGGATGTCACACTGTGAGAGACACTTAAACTGCCACCAACAAAAAGAGGATTTAAGCACTTGTTCCCTCTCTGATGTTGACAGGCAGGTGAGGAAGAAAAAACAAAACAAAACCAAAAAAAAAACGGGTATCTTGTTAGTGAGAAACGAAAGAGTTTCCAATGTGAGCAGGTTTTTACTGCCGACAGCTTGTTGTTACTCTCTGGGAAACATGGATGGAGCTCGACATTTAGGATTCCGCACATTGACGAAGACGTTGAGTTAAAATATCACTGCACAGGTGGTTTAATATGTTGAAAATTTGCAGCATGCAGCAGAGCTACCATATAAAATTGTAGTGCTGTTTCTATGGTCACTATAAACATTAAAATAGCTTGGTTTTTTTTTACCTTCACCAACAAAGTTGGCCGAGAGGCTATGTTTTCTATGTGTGTATTCATTTATTGGTTTGTGTGTATGTCTTTTACCAACGTTTCGTAAAATCTACTCAACTGAATTGCATGAAATTTTCAGGAATGATTTGTCATCATCCACAGGCGAATCAGTTAGATTTTGGGACGTTAGCGGCTAACCGTTTCCGAATAAATTACCTGACAAACTCCATTCAGTGCGGATGAGAGAGGCACTTCATGGAGATCATAGGAGATCAGTGTTTGTTGCCATGGAAACGCTCTCTGCTCAGTGTTTTACGCAGCGATGCAGCTACCTACTGAGTTAACATTGATATGTGGTAACGGCTATCATGCTAGTGATGCTAGCTCGGTTCCGTAAACAAATGTGGTGTTGGCGATTAAGGTTTGCGTTCCACCGAGTGTAGTTCTCGTTGAATGATTTTTTCGATACATATCTTATATATTTCTAAATATTTTACACATTCTTGCTTTGTCTTGTTCCGCCTATGAAGGGAAAAAAAATCTCTCCAACGTTATCAGATCGACTCAACTAAGTTAAAGTTTGTGTACATATTCAGTTCAACCACAACAATAAAGGAGAATAGCTGGTGGCGTGGGATTGAGTTTGAGGTTAAAAGGGGACAGAGAAGCCTGGATAGAAGGTGAGGATGGAGCCACTTCCCTTCATATAGTCACAAATACTCTGAATACTTGGAACAGTGAGAGCACTTTTCTTTCCAGTGAGGCTCAAAGCAGACAAGAGGCTTTGGCTCTTTGTTCTGCTGCTTTAATTCTCAATGATCTGAAGTGAGTAATACGATAAAATTGCTGCATACTCGTGCTTCTTCTTTTTTTTCTTATTTGTGTGGAATTAGCATTATGTGTGTTCAGGCACAAGTTGGAGAGGACACTTAACTCTCTGCGTCTGCTTTACGCACCTGAAAGAGGAAACAGGATAAGTGGAGAAACAGTGCAGCCTCTCTTTAGTGGCTCGCTTGTTTTTTGGGGGGTTTTTTTAGTCTGAGGAAGATTCAGGCAGGAAAGAGGGGAAAGCAGGTGGGAAAGGCAAAGATAGAGAAGGAGAGAGAGAGTCAATGATTTCCCCCAGCGCCTGTTTCAATAGTGTCTCCCGTCGCTCATCTGACCCATTCGTTATGCTGAGCCATGGGGAAATCTGATTGGGCTCATTACCCTCTCCTCAGAACTGATGCAGGAGGTGCAAGACGAGGAGCGAGGGAGATAGACAGAGGGAGGCAGACTTTCTTTTTTTTTTTTCTTCTTCTTTCCTGCAGCTCATTGTGAATGGACGCCATCCCCGGTGTTGTCACTATCAAGAGTGCATGGCCATCTGCCAAGGCTCCCCCTATCTAACCTGGCTCTCTCCTCCTCCGCCTCCCCGGCTTTGTGTGGCGGAAACAGATGAGGGTCGTCTCCTCTCGCCGTGTCCTGGTGCAGCTGAGGGTGTGGTGGTGGTGGGGGTGGGGGTGGGTGGAGCGGGGTGTTAGTGAGCTGAGACTATTGGCATGCATTGTCTCATTCAAGTCGAGGCTCCCGCCGCTGAATGAGGAAGGATGGATGACAGATACCGTGAAGGGCATGTGAGGTAGCGGTGTCCACATCAGCCGAGGTGATTACACTGGTGCGTTTGATGAACTTTCTAGCAGGCGAGACTTTAGCTGCTTCGTCTTTGAAGTGAGGCTTTTACAGAGAGAAAGAGGAAGGATTGAAGATTCACCTCATTTGCCCACATGTCCTCTAAGGTCACTGGGAGGATATGAGCAAGTGCAAACGCAGTGACAAATGTGAAAAACGGAGTTGCCTTACTGCAGATAGTTTAACTGCTTCATCACCGCGAGATAAACACAAGGGGCTTCCTGGATTTCCTAATTATCCTGATGAAGTATTTCTTCCTTCCATCCATCCATCCATCCAGCTTCAATAACTCTTTATCCACCGTGGGTTGATCGATTGCTGGAGGAAGTCCTCGCTGACATTGAGACGCATTCACTCCGGACAGATTCACTATTTCTTCTTATTTGCGCTGATGGCCGCCGATGCACGCAAGTGATCATTTTCCCGTGTGTCTCTTGAAAAATCCACTTTGTGACAAACCGTAAACTACCAACAAAGGCCGAGGCATAAAAGAGAGTGACGCTCGCTTCATAAACCGAACAAAACCGTCAGAGGTGGCATTTCAAGGATGACCTCTGATTCTGCGCCGCGGTTGTTGAAAAACACGATGATATTTTCTGCTCAATAGCTGCTTCCTGAGACATTTGAAGTGGACCGCGCTCCATTCAGACTGAAAAGAATTGCAACGGAAGGTTGCATGAAATTATACGTGCCCGAGGAGCCCTATAGACAAAACCTCTGTTCTACCTGTGAATGTGAGGTTCATCCAAATAAGAAAACCCTTTGAAGAGTGGATTGGAGGAGGCCCGCTCTGCCTTTCATACAGTCAGGTGACGAGTGAAGCTCATCAGCAAGCAATAAGGATGGTTCATTGAACATGTTTTGTCCTTTTGACATTTTTTTTTATGGACGTCAGTATATTTCTTTGTCACAGGACTTTGGTTGAGACGAACGTCTCACCTTGTGTTTCTCACATGTTCAGGTTTCTGCTTTAATTTGTCCCCCAGTCACCAGCTGGCTCAGGCATTATCGTTTCTCACGGGGCGTCTCAATGGACGACACAATGGATTCATCCCAAGCAAAGCTCTATTTAATCATTGAAATTATACATTTTACACTTTCTGGAATGAACATTGCCGAACCAATCAATCACTAATCCAACCAGTTTGACCAAAACCAGCAGGTTTAGGTTTGTATGAGATACGGTATGATGTACTTGTATTGTAATCCTACTAATCTGACAGTGACAGAACTTCACTCGCTTCAGATAAACCACCTGTGCTTCCACTTTTAGTACTATTTTGGTGTTAAAATGATGTGTTGGCAGGCGTATTGTTGGTACTATTTTGAGGTAACTGGAAGTGTTTGGATTACTGTTGAGGCAAAGCCAAGACTAGAATCAGGCTACAATCTAGTGGTAGAATATGTAAAGGTATATGTAAAGGAGAGTCTAACATATTTTTGGACAGTCCAAGTAGTAAGTTCCAAAAGATGTCATGCAAACATCCAACGCCACAAAGCCAGTAGTGCAACCACAACAAAAAACCCATAAATAAATAAAAACAGCTCTCTTCATGAAAGAAAAAACAAACTGCTTTCTCTTTTAGCCACGAGGCACTAAGTTTGAATGTGACAGGAAGCTCATCTTGCAGTGTCGGCACAGCTGGTAACAAGTAACCAATCAGAAACCATGTAGCGCCTGGTTAACAATGACTCAGCACTTCTGTCCTCTCGGAAAAATGGACAACTGGGATGTCTGCCTTTGTTAGAGGGAAGCAGCTGAATCGAAACGCAAAAACCCTCCGGAAAAGTTCAGTTTTGTAGTTTAATCTGTGGTTTTATATCTGTATTTTATAAGCAAGACAATATGTTGTGATTCGTTACATGATTTTATGAAAAAGTTGCATAATGAGGAAAACACAGCATCACATAGATAATATGATAAGATGTCGTCAAAGGGTCAACACACACAGTGATTAGTCGAACCATCCATCCAACTGACTGTCCATCTGTCCGTCCGTCCATCCATCCATCCATCCATCCATCCGACTGAAAAAGTGTCCGTTCATCCATTTCAGGTCTATGAAAAGACAAACACAGAGAGACTGACAACTACACTCTGTTTTGTTTTCTGTGCCGTAGTTTATTTTGAATCTTGTGACACATCCTTCAGCCTGTGATGATCTGTTAGCGCCGAGCTCCGCCGCCTCACTGCCCAGTGGCAGAAGCCATTGAGTGGGTGGCTTGGATGCCTTCGGCAAAGCAGGATTATCAAATGCACATTACAGGCATTTCTGGCCCCAGTGTGAGAGAGAGCCTGAGATCCTGTGTGCTAATTGCTGGCCTTGCTGTGCTCTGTAATTTCATGCTTCATGTGAGCATTTGTCTTTCATGCTGCACAGTAACAAGATACATTCTGTGGACAAATGCAAGAACATGCTAAGATATTGTGTTCCTGCCAATGGCCCTTTAATGACCGCTAATTTTGCCACTTTTGTAAACACACCAGACAGCCATGTTTATTTTATTTATTTATTTTTAGCTGTAAATGGGGCTATAGGGGTTTTAAAAACAATATAAACTGATTTGAAAATGTTCTTTATAATGACCCAGTTGGCCAAGGGAGTCATTTAGGGCCAAATTGCTGCTTGTGTCGAGCTTTAGTCTGTAATTAGGTCAGAATGCAAATGCCGGTATTGTGATGGTGGCCCACGAGGACCAGCACAGCCCCATCCTCGGTGTTTAGAGTGTAACCATGTGTGTCAGAGTGACTCATTGAGCCCCTCTAGTGCTGTTGAGCTGCGGCGAGAGAGAGCACCAGGGGCCGAGCTCATTCACAACCTCACGCTCTTATCAAAACGTGTTTATTGCACTGTAATGTGGAGCCCCGTTTATTCAGCATTTAGCTCTCTTAAACTGTTGCCACCAGGGCCGTGATGCAGCACGGAGAGAGAGAGAGAGCTCTGAGGGTATCTCGACCTCTCGCTCACCCCGTGACCCTCCACAACACCTACACAAAGTCATTCCAACTCTATGTCTTCCTCCTACCTCATCAACTCTTGTCCGCCAACTGTTTTCAGCCCCCTCCTTTTTGCCTCTCCCTTACCTTTCTCCTTTATTGATCATTAGTTGATGTTGGGAAGAGAGAGGAGGCTTAATTAAGGAGCCAGACTGGTCTGTCAATTCTGCTCAGCGCTGCATGGAGAGCACCAGACCAAGCGATGGCCCTAATAGGGCTTCATACTGCAAACAGCACGCGCACCTGGACAGCGGCAGGCCCCAGGGAGGAGCAGGAGTGAACTGCTGTCGACAAGTTAGCACGGATGAAGAGAGGAAGTTTATCACTGAGGGTGGAGTTTATACACTGTCTGCTCTTTGCCTCTCCCATCGACAAGAATCCAGCAGTACCATACGAATCACAGCACATTTCACAATATACAATATCTCCCTCTAGCATATAGTACCAAACATAGAGAAGCAGTTTTTACTTAAAGGAAACCTTTGTTGGATTTATCAAAGAATAATAACCAAATGTGTGCACATGTTGCAGACCAATAAAATATATTTATATAAAAAAATCATTCAATCAATGTTGGTAAATATCAATAAACCAACATTATAATGTTGGTCCATAATGTAAAAATGGTCTCAATTGTAAAAATAAAGAAGATAATAAAGGAATAATAATTCAATTTTAAAGAAAAAGCCAATAATCTAATACATTGTTAGATAAAGGAGAAGCATTAAAAAAATATTTTCAGCATGTAATAACTGCAGCTAACATTCCAAATATTCATAACTAGGGGTGCATTTCTTGGAAATAAAAGCTTTTTGCAGGTTTTGTGTAGTTTTCTAATACCAAGATAGTTCAACTAAATACTCTCTCAATAATGTTTGTTTACGATCTTTTACTATTTCATTATATTATTGGCAAGTTGTGACATTTTTGGATTAATTACGTTCAGAATTATTACAATTATTACATTATTTGCCACTATTTATTTATTTATTTATTTATTTATTTAACATACTATTATTGTCCTAGTACGTTTTACTTATAATTCTGACACACTCAACACATTAAATCACAAAAATGAAGTAATAAAGCTTTTCAAATTCTCTTGGGTCCAACATTGAATTTATGACAGCTCCAAGAAAAGTTGACATATTCTGAAATTGGTGTGTCAGGCCCGTGAAATTCTTTTTCTTAGTTTTTCTCTTTCTTTCTTTTTTTTCCTTTTAAATATTTATTTTGAAATTTGAACTGCGGTGGTACAGTGCTGTGGTGGAGCTGACTCTGATCTTGGACATCTTGAGTGGACTTTTCATGTCCTCCTTTTTGTGGGTTTTCTTCAGATTTGAAATATTTGTTTGTTGAGTGGTTCCCAAAGTTGATATTGAGACTTAGCTCTCTGTAACGCTAACTTTGTTGAAATGGCAGTAGTAGATGAATAAATGGGTCCTAAAAATCTTTCAGGTGTGTATGTTTGTTGATTCCCTTGTTTGGTTACCAGAGAAGCAGTCTTGTACCGTGTCTGTCTTCCTCTGTGTGTGTGTGTGTGTGTGTGTGTGTGTGTGTGTGTGTGTGTGTGTGTGTGTGTGTGTGTGTGTGTGTGTGTGTGTGTGTGTGTGTGTGTGTGTGTGTGTGTGTGTGTGTGTGTGTGTGTGTGTGTGTGTGTGTGTGTGTGTGTGTGTGTGTGTGCCCACCACAATCTTTCAGTCGATAAAACTATCAAAAACATCTCTGCCACGGCACTCTTGTTGACTCTGCGTGTCTCTTGTCTCTCCTCCAGAGAAAGTCAGTATGCTGTCGGCATTGATCGCACCCTTCAAGTACATAAGCCCCGGGACCAGCAGCACGGAGGACGAGGACAGTTTAAGTAAGCGCCCCGTCTCATTCTCTTTGTGAGCGTGCCGCGCTAACTCTCTCCGCGGCGGGCCCCCGTATGGAAATGATCTCTTTGTCACCGGCTTAATTAATTATTTGGTAAATGAGCTCTTTGATTACGGGTGTCAGCTTGTGCGTTAAAATCTGTATTCTTATAAAAGTCAGCTATTAAATGCTAAATTTGAGTGTGCGTGATAAATAAGTCATTAGATAGGTGCGTGCCCGCCTGCAAACACTGTCATCTGGAGCTGCAGCGGCGAACGCCTCCCATCACACCATTAACATTCCTGTGGCAGTATCTAAACACCCTATTTTTGTTCATTTCCCATTAGAAATTCAATACGCCACCACTTCCCCGTAACTAGGTTTGAAGAGCGTATCACAGCTGTTCAGACTTTGCTCTCACGGAGGATAGAAGTGTGAAATAAAGCAGGGCTACACACATTTCTCTCCCTCATCCTTTCTCAGAATGTCTGCCACTCGACACGCTCCCCCACCCCACCCTCCAGCCCCCATTACAAATAGGATTGATGCTTTGCATTGGCCACGGGGACCAATGTTTCCCACTTGCGACACAGATTCAGAGCTAATTTAGAGGCCGATTACAGGATGATTTGGCAGATAACATCGCCATTTTAGGGGATTTGTATTTGGGTTTTAAAATGCTTAAATATGATAGAGCCCTGTGGTATGAAGTGGGCCCGGCTCAGGGAGATGATTGTAGATGTGTTCATTACCATTCCATTGTGTATCGAGTGGCTCAATCTGCCTCGAGAGGTTTTCCTTGATTCATTTTGTTCAGCCAGGATAAACGTGAGCGTGGAACAGTAATGAATGCTTCTCTGCCTCGCTCTTTGTTTTTTTAATCACTCTGAATCACCTTGTTTTTGTTGTTGAAACAGGCACCAGCAGTGCAGAGGTGAAGGAAAACCGGAACGTCGGGAACTTGGAGGACCGCTCGATAGGAGCGGGAGAGTGCCAGGCGCTGTTTTGCTCCGACTCGACGAGAAGCGGGAGCTCCGGGCTTAAGAGGAAGCGGCCGCTGGAGGAAGACAACAACGGGCACCTGTGCCAGCTCCGCCTCATATACAAGAAGCTGTCCTGGTCCGAGGTTCCGAAGAACGCCCTGGTGCAGCTGAACGAGCTCCGGCCGGGCCTGCAGTACCGCGTGGTGTCGCAGACGGGTCCCGTCCACGCTCCGGTCTTCTCCATCGCTGTGGAGGTCAACGGGCTGACCTTCGAGGGCACGGGTCCCACCAAGAAGAAAGCCAAGATGAGGGCTGCGGAGATGGCCCTCAAGTCCTTCGTCCAATTCCCCAACGCTCCCCAGGCCCACCTGGCCATGGGAAACATCTCAAACCCCACGGCGGACTTTACCTCGGACCAGGCCGACTTCCCGGAGACGCTCTTCAAGGAGTTCGAGTCTTCGCCGTGCTCCGACGGCCTCTCGCTCTGCAGCGCGGCCGCCGAGAGCGAGCTGCTATCGAGCGAGCTGCTGAGACATGGGCGCCTGCTCCGCCACACCTTGGACCTGATGGTGCAGGCCCAGCAGAGGCTGGGCGGCATCGTGCCGGAGCCCGAGGCGCCCAAGAGCCCCGTGGCTCTGCTCAACGAGCTCCGGCCGGGCCTGCGCTACGCCTGTCTGTCGGAGCGGGCCGAGGGGCGGAGGCTGCGCAGCTTTGTGATGGCGGTGCGCGTGGACGGGCGGATATTCGAGGGCTGTGGTCGCAGCAAGAAGCTGGCCAAGACCCAGGCGGCCCAGTGCGCCCTTCAGGCCCTCTTCAACATCAGGACGGCGCCCGAGGGGAGGAACGGCCTCAAAGCCAGCAGGAAGACTTGTCCTCATTTACCCCAGGTGAGTGCAGACACATCCCCGGCGTCTGTCCTCCGCTAAGCTTCTTTGGCAGCCACTCCACTTCCTACAGCGGCCTGTAATGACCAAAACAGCAGGCGTGCGGCGAACAGTCAAACGCCTTCCAACAAGTAATTAAGGAGAGAAGGAGATAGGAGCTAAGGAAGGGGGGGGGCAGCAGGGCTGATAAGGATATGTGAGTGCTAGCTGGCATTTTCCATGTGTTAAAAATAGTGTTTCCAAAGAAACATTTCTGTGTTTTTAGTTTGTGTGTGTGTGTGTGTGTGTGTGTGTGTGTGTGTGTGTGTGTGTGTGTGTGTGTGTGTGTGTGTGTGTGTGTGTGTGTGTGTGTGTGTGTGTGTGTGTGTGTGTGTGTGTGTGTGTGTGTGTGTGTGTGTGTGTGTGTGTGTTGGTGTTGGTGTTGGTGTTGGTGTGTGTGTGTGTGTGTGTGTGTGTGCTCTGCAGAGTCTGCAAGTCGGGTAAACAATATCTGTTTAAACAGGAACGCATGTAAATGAAGCTAATTATTGTCCTTGTGCCTCTGACACATGAGAAATCTCCGTCACAGCCCAAATGAGTTTTGCTTTTTTTCCCCCTCAACTCGGGCGTACGTGTTTGTAGAGCTGTAATTGGGGGAGTTTTGTAATTTTTGCAAAATCTCCTGTTTCCTCATGTGTGGCATCACAGTGTCTACAAACATTAATTCAATCTGTTGCCCAAAGGAAATAGAAAAGCAAAGAGCAAATCGACAAACAAACCACTGAGACCAATCCCATGCTCATTTACCCAAATATGTAAATAGCAATCAGAGCGAGGAAACTAGTTTTTGAGAAACTTGAGGAAATTGGAGAGCCTAAAGACACAGCGGCTGGATTGGCTGGCACTTGTTGACAGCCTTTTAAAACTCCATCGCAGCTGCACAATTTCATCTAAAGAAAATCTGCCCTGAGTAGATAGTCACACTGATTTTAGTTGTTTACTATTGTTTGCGCAGAAAGACCGAGTGAACTCTGCGACCCGGCAGTGTAGGTTATTGCTATATCGGTAGCTGAAAGGGAAACTTTCCCCCCTCGCTGTCCTAACACTACACAAACCAAGGAGGAGAAATGACACCTCCAGAGTGTCCTATTCCCTACAAGTGTTGCCTTGAAAGCGCAGGTCTGTGCATCGCACGCCCTTTACCGTGTGTGTGTGTGTTGCATTAGCGTCTTTCTCCAGCCTCCAAGAAGTAAACTGGCTCGGGTGTCCTTCCCCAGAGCGCGACATCAACCCAACAAACCTCCGCGTGTTTGCCTGGGAGAAAGTTTTTCTCTTTCTCCGCGCTGCCACGGTGTCTAAAAGGATTTTAAGAGGATTTGCCGCACCCGTTTAGTTCCAGAAAGCTCTCGCTTGTGGAATTTCTTGAAAGTCAGCCGTGCCGTCTGCCGGGCCCGAGAAAACTGTTTTTTTTTGTTTTTCATCAGTAAAGGACAAAAAGGGCGCTTGTAACATTCACGTATGCGTTAGTGAGCAAACATGTGGCCAAGAATGTGTTTTTTGGGTGTCATGTCTGAACTGTTGCATAATATTAACGCAGCGCTCTCGTGCGCTCTCTCTCTCTCTCTCTCTCTCGCGGCGTTCACTTCGCGAGTCGCTCTCCCTGCCAAGCATTGATTGCATGGGCAGCGGTTGACTACACTGCAGATGTGACGCATAATGCGGGGGTGTTTGCCAGCTGTAGCCTGAGGGTAGTGCAAACGCTGTGGTGGCAGGCCAACTTGTATGTGCCAGCTCAGGCTGTTCTCTCTCCTCAGAATCCCCACAAGCTCCACCTGTTGCAGGCCCCAGCGTTGAAGACGTCCTAGATTGGACGCCGCGGACCCTCCTGGTGACCACTGGAGTGCTTTTATCATGTCATTGTGGCCTCAGAAAAGGAAATAGGGATGAACCGATACTGCATTGCGTACTTGTAAGAGAACCCGGCGAGTATTATGTGACGTCATCCGTAAATTCAGCAGCAGGTGAACAAGAGAGGACCAGCGATGTCGGCCATTGATATACCGTATAGTTCCCAATAGGTGTGCAAGTGCAAACCTTGGGGGTGCGCATCTATTGGAAATTAAATAATATTAGATGGGTTGCTCAAAAATATGTTTACAGTAAAACTTTGGACCAGGGGACCTGGTAGGAGCGATTTTAACTGTTAACACACCTTATTGAGCGGACAGTGGACAGCCTCCCCTTGGTGCTGCGAAGTGACTCGTCGTCAGTTTCATTTTCACTTTAATACACACTTGGTTCAGTTATGTGCTTTTGAATAAGTATGTTTTCTCTCTAACATATTTGGCATTTGGTTCATTCAATATCAACCGGTCTTACAATTTGTCACGTCACAATTAGTAGTCCACAATACATTAGAATGCACCATTTAAGTTCTTATTTTTTTCAAAAATGTTCAAGGGGAGGCCCCCAATTAGTGAAGTTTGTTCTTTCTTCGTGTAGTCCACATCTTTGGAAAAGGAGGGTGCTCTTCTATTAGGCGGTGCTCTTCTATTGGGAACTATACGGTATTAATATTAATGGAAATGACAGAAGTAAGGCAGGCTATAAATCATGTTGCCTCCCAATACCCGAACCCAATTTTGACTTCATGTCGTTGACCTGAAGGTGCCTCCTGTAGAAAACAACAGACCCTGAACTGACATTGAGTATAAAACCAGTTGCTTGTTCTCGACTCATTTTTAGTTAACATTGCCTGCGGCGTTGCACCTTCATTGATATGTTCAGAGCTCGCTGACACAGGGATGTAAAATTCAAATGCCGTTGTTTGTTTTGGTTGCTGGTGCAAGTTCGCCGTCGGGCGTCTTCTGGACGACGCCCAATCAGAGCTGAAACATCCTTCTAGTGAATAAAGATTGAGGAGAAACGAAACTGTATTTAATTTCTTTAGAATACCGCAGATTCAAAAATACAGGAAGTGGTCGTCAGCGGTTTCTTTCTTTCTTTCTTGAAAATCCACAGATTGTATGAGAACTACACAAATATACGAGACAAGACGGAAAACCTTAAAGGACATTATGATGGAGTGAGTGAAGATGGATAAGAGGCAGATGACATGAATGGAAGTAAAGAACAGTGAGTTCAGTCGCCGTGCTGACCCGTCGCTGCCCGAGAGGATCCAACCGGCCCCCAGGAATTTGGTAGCGCCGTCGACAAAAGGCGTAAAAAATGTCTGAAACCATACAAACCTTGTGGGTCTAGGTTTTCTTTATAATATATATTGGTGGCAGGTTGGACAGTGATTGGATAACACTGCTCCAGGCATATAGTATCTTTGTAGATATAGTATGAAAATAATGTCACTTTTTATTGATTTTTTATTGTAATGTTCATACAGAGAGATTTCTCTAACAAAAACTGCTTGCTCACACTGACAAAGGCTAAAAATAATCATTTTAAAGAAAATAAGTATATTAAATAACAATGTGTCACTCAGGGTGTGATATAAATTTTGATGACGCCTGCTTTAGAAGGTCCAGGAGACGCCGGGCAGTGTCACTTAATCAACAGTGTTAAAAGGAGAAATCAGCATCAGTGGTGAGATGATTTACAGCCGACTCTGAGTCAGTCACACGTTTAAGTGTTTGTATTCTCGCCTTGTCTGGCGGCTTTTTTCAGCCATTCCAATGCAATTCAAGGCCTTTCAAAGCAGTGACAACATTGCTCTCATTCATAGTATTAACCTTAGTGAATACTGCACCAGCCATGAAGTCAAATACACTGATTTACTCAAGTAAATAAATAAATGATTACTTGCATCGTCTTATGGAGAATGTTGTGCATTCATTCAAACATAATGGGGATTCTGTTACGTTTGTATTACTTCATGTTGTGGAAGCACACAATGAATTTGATCAGTCGCTAAAACGCCGGAGAGCGTTATCGCTACTGATCACCTTCAAATTCTTTTTCGGCAAAACGTGTATCTAACCATTATACACTAAAAAGAAGCAGCTATAAAACAGCTGTTTACAAACCAGTCACAGTCCCCATAAAATAATTTCAGCAAGATCCCGTTCGACACGACAAGGTTTTTCGTTTCACATGCGCATGTACAGAAGAACTATTTGCTGCAGCCGCTTCGCGCACGCGCGGTCGCGGTTGTGTTTTCCTCGGCTTCCATGGAGACAGAGTCGGAGCATTCTCAAAAAAGTTCCACCTTTTGAAGCCGCTTTCAGAAAGTCGCGTTTTCATTGGCTCCCAGCGCAGTTTTTGGTGTAATCGGAAACCCCGAGACCGTTTTCCATTTTCACCTTTAATTTTGGTACAAATGGAGGCAAATTTAGTTGTTGATCATTTTGAAACTTATGCTGAATGTCCTACTGTGGAAAAAAATAAAAAAATACATACTTTTTTAGGGTTAAAAGAAGATTTTAAGTATTACAAACAAAGAAAAATCTCTACAGTAACGTTCATGAGATTCACGGTTCGGCATCATGAATTACAAATACAAGGAATAAATTACTGCGTTGATGATCAATCAACAGGCGATGTTAACGAACCCCTAAAAGACCGTATGAAGATTCATCTGTTGTCTTTTTTTATTGTAGTTTTATAAGCTTATAATATGTTCATTGACATCTTAACCACACTGATTGGCAATTGTTTGTGCAGAACAGAGAGAGAGAGACTGACTAGTAAATAAAATAATATAAACACAGTTTAAACTTAAGTAGTTTTCCTTTTTTTTTTTTTTATTAATAAAACTGCCCTTTGATTTTTGTTGTAAGACTTTGCCATATTAGTTGGTTTTCGCTCGGATCTCATGTGTACTCATTTTCAATAAATCGTGGATAAAGTAGATTATTATACTGCGTATCTGACTCCGTCCGTGGCTAAACGTTTCATATAAAATAAACCTTTCTCCCAGAAATCTATGAAACACTCGCACTAAGTTGGTCATTTTGAGTTTAATGCGGGACCTCTTTACGCTTTTCACATTATGAGTTATTATTGTTAACGGCCGTTGGGATCGACGGGCAGTAAAAAGCCTTTCATTTGAAATATCTGATGAGTTTTTACATACAGTCTGCAGCTGCAGTTACACTTAAGGTTTTTGCGCTAAAGCTGGTTTTATGATGTTAGTTTGTCTCCGGGGCATTCACAAAATGTGTTTTAATAAAATAAGTAATACTTTTACTCTTTGACTATTTCTTTTCTCTCAAAAATTAAAGGAGAGACGAGGCAGCCCCCTGGACGCCTGCAGTTTTCCTGCTTCTGTGCACACACTCATGAAAAGCATTAGATAAAACAAAGGCACTGACCTGGAATCAGAGATCAAACTTAATCTAAATGAATGTGAGACACAGAAAAAGCAGCACTTAATTGTGACGTGTAACAAAGAAAGGAAGAGGACATTGCACCTGTTCAAAAAATAAGAACTAGGAGTTGTTTTACTTCTTCCGACTTGGAGCCGAACTGGAAACTCCAGAGTCTCTCTCCCTCCTCCTCTTCCCCCGATGAAATATTTAAACTCAGCAGAATTGCGTGGCGCTGTATTCTTCGCGCACCTGCCTGCCTCCACATACATACTAAAGAATGAAACGAGGAGATTGACAAGACAAGCATGCGAGTTGCCGGTCCACACGCTCAGCAGACTCCAGCTCTCCTGCATGCGTCTCTGGAAACACACTTTTAACAATCCCAGCAGAAATGAGGCACCGGGCCACACTCTGCTTGGCATTAAAGAGATATTTATCTACCAGCAAGAACTTTAATTTTCCATCCCTTCATTTAACCTTTATTTATCTGGGGAAATCAAAGCAGGGTGTACCCTGCAGGGACATCCGGCTGCCGGTTCAATTCACTTTTATTGTGAAACCAGCTCAGCACAACTGCGGGTTCGTTTTGTGAGCGAGCTGCCTTGCTCAAAAACACCTTGGGTTGGTTTCTTCTTGTTCCCGACAATATCTGAGGATGTCCAACCGTCCAGCTGTCTCATATCGTCTATCCTGTGATGCTGGAACCAGGTGACAACAGATATACTCTGGACTTATTTCCAGTTCATCGCGTGCTATACACAAAGGCACCACACACACTATGGGCAATAATTTAAAGCCACCACTTTGCCTCAAAAAGCATTTTTGGGGGGGCTAACATAGCATTTCAGAATTATCCAGCTACAGCTGGTACTTCTTGGTTGAATGAACCAATGACAGCCATTCGCTCTATGCTGAAGGTCTTTCCTGCTACAGGAGTTTAAGTCTCCTTGTGAATATTTGGAATAATTCCGCTATAATAGCAGCTACAGTATGTTCACAACATAGATTTATCAAAGAACCTCCTTTATGCATCACAGCGTCTCTCGATTCAGATTTTGGATCTCATGTTTGGGTAAGTTAGTCTCCGGTCTGAATTAGAAACAAGGTTTGCATTAAGCTGAAGGTATTGCAAAGTGTGGATCTTTTAGGACAGAGTTACTTCTCCATGTGCTATTTCCTATCCCAAATACGCAGACGGAGCCTTTTGTCCTGCGTTCATTACATGGGTATGTTGGCATATTTTCAGGGAAATTACAGATATGTAGCAAACGGTGTAATACCACTGATGACCTGTGGGGGAAGTGTTGTGTCGTATAGCTCATGTGCGACGAGCAAAAGGAACAAAGAAGACTCACTTGGACATCAGAACCAAGAAGCTTCAAATGATCTGTGTGAACCGTTTTAAAACATCTTGACAAGCAAAGCTGAAAATAAAAGACAGCCAATTATCTACCAGGGACAAAAATACTTATTTTATCCGTTATGAACATGTTCTATTGATGTTTGGATTAGAAACTGTCCCACATGAATCCAACAACGTCCACTGCCCTCTACTGGATGTATTAGAATAGCAACTATGCCAACGTTTGAAACACACTCAGAGATTTACATCAGAGCTCTTGCATTCGATCTTATTAGAGTTTGGAGGCCAAAGTTCGGATAACTGTGACTTTACATGTATGTGTTCATGTTGATTTAATTTTAACTCGGTGATCTACTGGTTATATTTTAGTGGTCGAAGGTGAAAGCCATTGTTCTGAGGCAGGTATGTTAGAAAAACGTTCAAGGAAATGTCTATACATATTTTCATATGTAACCAAGAATACTATAAATAGTCTCTTATTTTACTTCCTTGAACACTCTGCCCCTCCTTTTATCTGTTCATTAAAATTTCCTTATGTATTTATTTTATTTATTTTGTTTATTTTATTTATGTTATTTATTTAATTTTAAATTTTTTAGTATTTTTATTTGTATTAGTATTTTTTTTAAATTTTATAATTCTAATTTTTTAAATTTTTTTTATTTTTATTTTCATTTTTCTATTTATTTATTTTTGACTTAAGTTCTGTTTTTAGTGGGCGGGTCACTTTTTTCCCTTAAGGTGCAAGTGGAATTTGGGGATTGGATATAAAAAAAAAGTTTCTTAAGTTTCTGCAATAACATCCTTTATGTTTAATCACCCGCTAATATAAAAGTGTTGTTTATTTCTGTTACCAGTTAATTTGCTGTTGGGGGGGGGAAAGAAAAAAAAAAGAATATTGTGAGTAGATTGCAGGGATCGGAAAAAGTACCGCCTCACTTTTAACCTCCTGATGGAAACTACAGTACCTACACTTTGCTGGAGGTGACATCAGATCCTAATCGCAGCGACGCCATAAAGTCTTTATCATTAATCAGCCAGCAGGAAGTCATTCTTAAACCCTGTAGCGCCAAATGCCTTTGCCCTATTAAAGCCTGCACAGCCAAGTGAGAAAGTGGCCAAGTAATCCTGACATCCCATTTTACCAAGTGGAATGATTACCCCACTGTTCAGGCCTTGATTGGCCACTTAATCGCCGCTCGCCGCTGCAACATCGCCAAGTCGACTGAGCCTGAGACCTGTGTGCAGCTGCGTGGAAGCGGAGAGTCAGCAGGTCCGCGCGGAAGGACAGTAACGGAGGTCAGCGGTCAGGACGCCGCGCTCCGCCGCCTCAGATTAAGGCCCATTTGGATAGGGAAATGCACTCGGCGGCGGCGGGGCTGAATGAAGATCAGGGTTAATGGACGGGTCGTGGGGAGAAAGCGTGAAAAGGCCGCAGATGAATTCTTCAGCGTAGCCGTGTTGCAGTGCGACGCGTAAAAGTCGCAGATTTTTTATTTTGACATTTTCTGAAATCAGATGCAAATGTGTGTTGTCTTTTCCTCACATGCAGTTTGGGAATGTTCTGATGATCTCTGAGCGTGAAGCCTGGCAGACAGTGAAGGAATACGGGGCTGGTCAAGTGGAGTAATTTCCCTCTGCCTCTGCCGCGGCAAATTGAATATGATTTCAGACACGTGAAGGTGACCCCTGTCAGCCGCTCAGCCTCTCGCAGATTGTTTTCTTTGTCTAATCTCTCCCACTTCTAATCTGTCTCAATATAAACAGCTGTGACAGGCTGATCATTAATTAATATTGCCACAACAAATTAGCGACAGTGATCTCCCGGCCAAGCGCCCTGTCTAAGATAGAAATCCACTGATTCACAGAGAGAGAGAGAGAGAGAGCGAGAGAGAGAGCGAGAGAGAGAGAGAGAGAGAAGAGGTGTGAGCAACACATTAGAGAAGAGTTGATTAACAGCTTCAGAGGCCTTGCAGACAGCGTTACAGCCTCAGCATGTGGACAGTGACAGCACACGGCGCTCACGGGATCGGATGTGATGATCAGCATAAGTGGCGGCGGCGGCGGCGAATGGACTGATCAACACATCTGCGTCCATTACTGCGAGCACACTGCAGGCACTTCGGCACGCATGCACGCGGTATTCCAGCGAGAACTATCAAGTGGGTGGTCGGCCACTTTTGATTTATATCAAGCTGTATGTCCAGCGAGCTCATGAGACGAGTGTCCTCATTTGCATGTTCGATAGTTGAGGCAACAGAGAAACTGAACATTGAATGAAGGCGAAAGCTGTCACACGGTAATGATTCCATTTTTATCCATTCATCTATTTTACAATAAGTTTTGAATAAAGCACAAGAAGGTTTCGGCCTTTTGTGAGTGTTTACAAGCGATTAATGAATCAATTTACCTCTAGAATGCTTTATCCAAGTCTCGGAATGAACAACAATTTGCCTCAAATGCATGGTTTTTTTGTTGTTGTTTTTTTTGTGAGGAAACCAGAATACCCATTCATGCAAAGGAAGAAGTTGCAAACCACTACACCACTTTTTCCAGACTTTTTCCAGACAAAAACGATTAAAAAAGCAAAACGTGATTCTCTGATGTGATTAAATTCATCATCACAGTGATTTTACATACTTTATTCATCCCCTTGGGGAGATTCCTTCTCCGCATTCAGCCCATCCTGTTTATAGTTTATCTTAACTACACATTCTCAAAGCAGTTTGGTTCTACGGCGCTGCTGAGGTCAAGGCTCTTGCTCAATGGTAACTTGTCAGCAATGGGATTCAAACCTGTGAACTTCCAATCTCAAGTCTCTAAACTCTTGTCCACCGCTGCCACGATGACCAAGGTTGAAAGCCTTTCTCAGGCTCGTGTTGCACAATGTTTTGAACCGAGACGTTTTCGCTCTTCCTTTCAGAAAAGTTTCGCATTTACACGGCCACTTTTTGAAAACGATGTTGGTTTCCACAGAAATGGCCGAAACTCCGATACTGATGTCATTTTACACGTAGGGCCACTCCAGTGGGTGCTGTGGTTTGTTTTTGCTCTCGCACATGTGCAGAACAACTATTTACTCCAGTGGAGTGTTTTCAAAAAGTTGCTCCTTGGGAGCCGTTTTTAAAAAAGTTTCATTTTTAGTGGCTCCGGACATTGTAGTTATGTAAACGGACACCCAAAACACAACGAAATCTTTCCGCTTTCACTTGAAAATGTAGAAAGTGGTTCCTGGGAGTGAGTATTTACGAGGACTCCAATTAGTTTGAACCTGGGACTCTTCTCGCTTTGAAGATAGAATCATACTCTGAATCCAACAATCATTTTCAGTTGCATATCGTGAAGCTCAACTCAACTCGTCTCGTGGTGCGAAGAATTTTAGTCAAAGTGCAAAAACTTTCTTTCCCTGTGTCGTCTTACGGGCAAAAGGCCACAGAGTTGGTGAAGAGATCAGCACAATTTGCAGAGCAGTGGAGAGGCAATAAAACCAGCCTGCTTGTAAAGAAAAAGGGTTTTTATTATGCACACTGTGTTATGACAGTGGCTGTACAGCCGCTCAGCGTTCACTCTATACGTTAGTACATACGGTCTGACAACAGAATGTAAAGCAACAGTAGGGGGGGGCGGCTCCTTCCTGTGACTTTCCAGATGGATAACAGTAAGCCATTACAGAAAAGAACAAGTTAAAAGCAGCTTCTCATCAGGACCCTCAGGGTTTGTGGATCAAATAGAAAATCCACTTACATTCTGATCTGTCGTTTTTATGCTCTCTGCCTTCACGTGTTCTTTTTTTTTGGGGGGGGGGGGGGGGGGCAAACAAAGACAGCGGTCCACACAGTGGTGATGTGGTTAGCACTGCCACCCAAGCAGAGGCGCCTTTCTGTATGAAGTTTGCATACTGTGCGTGTGCGCAGGTTTTCTCCATATAGCTTCGTTTCTTTGTACATTTCAAAACCATGTTGAGACTAATTGGCGTAACGTGTGAAATGTGAGTGGTGACCCGTTGAGGGTGTACGCAACCAGCAGGGATTGAAACCTCTGGGCCTCTGAGTCGGATAAAGCTGTGTAGAAAATGGACGGAAAGTAACGCAGCATTTCTGTTTTCT
Source organism: Lipophrys pholis (assembly GCF_963383615.2). Classification (NCBI taxonomy): domain Eukaryota; kingdom Metazoa; phylum Chordata; class Actinopteri; order Blenniiformes; family Blenniidae; genus Lipophrys; species Lipophrys pholis. Next base: position 17,320,829 of record NC_137648.1, on the reverse strand, counting down.
ATCCGTATGTCTCTGATTGATGAGTCACGACACACAAAGAGCTCGTTCACACTGGCGTTAACATGCGTTCCGGGTGATGAGATCACATGCGGCGAGCTACAAAGAAAAAGTGTGAACAGTCACCAAGCTACTTTCACCCAAACCACTTCTGTGGCGTGAACAGCATGCGTCGCCGACGTGTCCCAGGATGATGTATAATACATCACACGTAGGTGCGCATGGTCTGCGTCAGGACTCACTTCTTGTCATCTGATCACCCTAGTCAACAGATTTATTTTGTGTGGAAATGACCAGTTTTTCACCGTAATGATTGGAACCATATCGAATTTTTGTCCTGTGTGTTTATTTCTTGTTAATAAGTTCCACTGAATGTGAACATGGGGTGTGGTCATGGCTGATGTGCAGCAGGTGTGAAGTTTGGGAGGGAAACCGTATTTGACCATGGTGTTATGTTGGGTCATGATCGTGAGTAATGATGAACAAAACTGTGATGACTTGTGGATAAACACAAAAGAACATGGAAGCGTCGGTGCAGAACGACGAAACCACTTGACTCTCGTAATGGACAGTTATTATTGGTCCACAGAGGAACGCACATCTCAACGACCTCGGCAGGAAACTCTACACCCCCCCCCCCGATTGAGAGTCTCGATTAATGTTATTTGAAGCCCTAGAGATGCGGCCCTGTTTCTAGAAATCACTCTGCCGAAATAGACTCGTAACCAAAATATCCCAAACCGGAGTCCCAGTTGAATTAATCCTGAATGACGTGTCGGAGAGCGCCAGTTCGAAGACGAATCCGGGCTCTGACCTCTGTGAGCGGCAGCAAGATGGGAATTCTTTATGTCCGTCCTTAAAGTGTCTCATTACAGTTGTGTGCAAGAAGTAATGCGAGCAGCAAGCCGCTGTTTGCTTCTGGGCCATCGTTCTGCCCTTTCACCACCCACTTAGCTCATCATTTGGTATTTAAAGTAAAAGCAGAGCGAGGGAGAGTGGAGATTTGTGTGCGAAAAGGAAAAAAAAGAAAAAATCACCAAACAATAATGTTTGAATGGGAGCGACTCTGTACATGGAAAGGTTAGAATCATCCTCATCTGTCTAATATGTATGCAAAATGTGACCTATGAGGCTGGAAGGCTGTCAAGTGTAATGCACCACGTCGGCATGCGGCTTTGAGGGAGAATCCCTGAGCAGAGAGGAATTGAAATGGGGTTGGCCGGGTCAAGTCACCTCGCACATACAGTAAAACGCCCCTGTAATCTATTCCGAAGCAGCGTGCCACCTCTGCTCGTCCTACAGTATCCGGAGCCGCCGCCACTAACTCTTCATTCTTTGTGACAGTCCTCCATTCCCCATTTTCCTCCCACCTCCTCCTCTTCCTCCCCCTCCATCCCTCCACAGCCCCTAGCTGTGAGCCGGAGCATGGCTATAATCATTTCTGAAGAACCTCTCACACTTCATTAAAAGCATAATCAAGTTCATTACAATTTCATCGGCGTTCAGGTAGCAAATGGCTTCCGATAAATCACGACTATTGGTCCTGTGTGGCTGGCATGTGTAGGTTTATCTCTGGCTCTCAGGCAGAGGAGGGAGGCGGGGGGGGGGGGGGGGGGGGGGTCTGGATGTCTGGCCTTTAAATGACCTTCCAGCCCGGAGCGGTGGACCGTTGTCTCTCACTTGTCGAACGGGAAATCAGTGGCACGCCTCGCAGAGGGGACATCGGATTGTTCACCAAGCCCACGGGGTCGCAGCAGATCAGCAGATGTGGCATCCCGGGGTTGTTTTAACCCTGATCTCTGATGACGTGTGATTTATTGTACCTTGAGCTGTTTCAGATGGCCATTTGTCTCAATTATTTGGAATTAGATTTATAACTCTGCCCCTATTAAAGAGGTGGAAGCTGCCAAAACAAAAATGAGACCCTGTAATGAAAGTTTTTCATGGGGTTGTTTTTTTTTTTTTTTAATTGAATTTTTTTTTACTGCACCGACTTTCCTCAAGTCAGACCAAAAACAAGTTTTACTAACCTCTAGCTACATTCCTATCAGAGGCACATGCAATAAACAAAAGTTCTCAACTGTTCTCTGCAGACACAACCGCTATCAGACCAGAAGTTACCAAGTTTGCCCACTGGTCATTGTGGCTGGCAAGTAGGTATGGATGAAATAAACCATCATCTAATTATCTTTAGTGATAAATCTTCTGGAGGTTTTAAGGTCTATAGATAAATAACAACGGAGGGATTAGTTCTGACAGCTGCCGTGTCGGCTGCAGCTGACCAACGTTCTGAGGAAGTACAAAAGACAAATACAACATATACATAGACTATGCCTATGAACCATTTTACACATTTCTTGTGAAGAATAAAATGTTCTGGCCAAACTGATCTTTGTTCTTGTTCTTGCCGCCTTGAGGAGACCAAGAAATATGTCTGATCTTGTGGAGAGTGCATGAGCCTTGAACTTAGGCCCCGTTTACACAACATTTCAAACGTTTTCGCCTTTTCGTTTCTGAAAAGTTTGGTGTTTACACAGCAACATTTTGAAAACGATGCCATGTTTACACGGAAATTTGAAGAACGGCTGAAAACATTCAGAGTTTTCATGTTGAAAGTACAAACACGTGACCAAAATGCAATAAACATCAGTAATGGCCAGTACATGGTCAAGTTGGATTTTTCACCATTTAAACTGAGAAATTTTTGAAAAATTCCACCTTGGGAACTTTTCGCTGTCGTGTAATCGGACTCTCAAAACGTGAGGAAAGTTTTACATTTTCACATGAAAACATTAATGTGTTGCAGGAAGTACTTTGAACTTCAAAGTTAATTTTTCCCTTTCAAGATATGAAAATGGGAATTTGTGTTTTAATAATGGTAATACTGAATGTTAACATTATACAATGGTTTTGGACAGAGCCAATGCTTGCCAGCTGATATAATAACACATATAATATTATAATAATTGAAAAGCCAGCAAAGTGAATGAAGCTGTAAGGTGAACCAGCAGCACCGAAACTAAAGTAAAATAGACTGTATAAACACAAAGATATTGATTTGAAATAAATGTACCAAGTTTTGCAAGGACAAGGTGCAAAAACACTGCTAGTATAGCAACGTTATTGTATGAAACACACCCAGCAAATAGAGAAAATGTTCTGAACATGGCAAGTGTAACATCCTAGCAGGCTGATGCATTAAAAACAGAATTGTCTAATGAGTGTAGAAACGTTGAACAAAGTTCGAACTGTTTGCCCAATTCCCAATTCCCAAGGGGAAAGAAGCAAACAGAGAAAACTGAGAAAAATACAAATGAAAAATGAGCCGAGGAGCTGTAATACACATATACATGTATCTTTTATATATATATATATATATATATATATATATGCATTTTTTTAATATTACAGCCACTCTACTTAATGGATTTTAGATTCCAGCTCTTCTTGAATTTAGTACAGACATTTGTTAATTAGTTGGGTTTTTTTAAGGAAATTTCTAGAAACAAATGTTCAAATGATCAGTCCTGTGATTTTCTGGAAAACACTCATACCCCTTAGGTCCCTTGGCAGTGGTTGTTCCCCTCGAGCTACTAACTCGCTCCACTGATCACTGGGACCCTGTGGACCTCGCAAACCTCTGTGGATACTCTCCTGAGTGGGGAAATTGCTCTCTTCTTGATCAAATCATTACATAAAATTAAAAAAAAGTTAAAAACTATCTGCCTTCTAAAAATGCAGCTATATCGTCTATCAAATTAACTTGGCTTTATAGAAATCATTTAAGATGAAGACAAACCAAAGATGGTGAGGTAAGCAGGGAATAACAGGGAAACTGGGCTCAAGTTAAATTAATGAATGAAGGGAAACTCATGATAAGTTGGGAACAAAGCTAAGTTCACAGTGTGGAGTAAACTTAGCTGACAAATCGAGCATGAAACGTGAAATGTGCGAGTCGATGCACATTAACAAAGTTTTCCTCCAGAGCGTCATGACTCCGGTCCATATTCTCCTGAGAATAACAACAACAATCTAATTCCGTCGTCTGTCCGCCCGAATCTCCGTGTACTCGCCATTGTTTATGTTAATCTCGTCTTGTTCTCCAGACTTGTGTGGTTTCATCGCAAAAATAAACAACAGCACCCTCTAGTAGCCCAACATGAAAACTACATGGTTTTAACATCTAACGTTTCTGAAATGGAAATGCAAAAAATATGTTTCCGCTTGAAACATTCTTGTGCCAGCGGGACATTTGCTTAGTAGAAAGTAGAAGTGAAAACAGGAGAAACATCCAGCTTTGCTTAGTTCAAACAGAATTAGAAGCAACGGGAAACTGATAGGTCCAATAAAAGGATCAAACCTGTAGCCTGGTTCTGCCCAAAGACAATATGACGCCACATCCATCAGTAAAGCAGGTGGAGTAAATTCCTGGAGCTGTTTGTCCAGATAAATTGAGAAAGCCTAAATATGTGCATTCAAATATTTCTGTAAAAAAAATTTTTTAAACTGCCTTATATTTGGCTTCTTTATTTAAAGGTGGTATCAATCTTCTCATATACCTTCATAAAGCAAATGAGTACATTGCTCATGCTGCTGTTATAAAAGACCTTCTGTGCAGCTTTGCTGTCGTTCTACCGATTCTCCCCGTCTCAGGATTACAGCCTATCATCCTCAATGAAACTATGAAGGAGTCTGGTGAGAGTGTAATTAGTGGAAAAGATGGAATAAATGTACCGAGAGCCACACGTTTTTCTTTTGACTAAATTATTCCAAAGAAGGAAAAAAAGGAAAAAATGGAAACGCAAAAAAACCCAAACATCTGTTACCTGTGGCCCGCTCTCTGGGACTGCACTGTGTCTCTCTGGGGGGAGACGGAATGGGGGAGGCTGGAATGAGGTACGACTCGGTGTGTGTGTGTGTGTGTGTGTGTGTGTGTGTGTAGGGATGAGAGGTGGGCGGCGTGTGGGGGAGGCGGGGAGCGGAGGGGGAGGGTTAGCCACAGAGGTGAGGATGGATGGAGTGCAGTGGGGGGAAAGAGAAAAACCTCAGCGGAACAAAAGACCTTCAGGATTAATTAGGCGTCAGATTGGTTGCAGGGCACAGTGGGGGGAGGGGGGTGGGGGGAACAGAGAGAGAGAGAGAGAGAGAGAGAGAGAGAGAGAGAGAGAGAGAGAGAGAGAGAGAGAGTTTAGCATTCTGAGAAGACCTCGTGTCCTCAGCCCTCATATTTCAGCCTGTCTGCCCATGAGTATACAACAGGCAGCTAGTTAGGGCAGCACTGTGCCTGGAACCACTGTCCACCGGGTTATGGATGGAGCCCCTTCTCCATCTTCATGTATTTTTATGTTATCCCACTGGGCAATAAGAGGAAACACTGAGGTCATATATGTAAGGCATAATGTTTACACGATGGTTCCCCCTCCCCGCGCCGCGCCGCAGCTCCTCATACATATTTTGTGCTCCTGTTCTTCGCGGGAAAATAGAAATATTATTCCATATCCATATCGCAGAGTCCCCCCCCCCCTCCCTCCAAATTAGACAGGAAATAAACACATCTGAACTCTACACGAACTTCAGACATTCCCTTCATCTATCAGCTGATTTTCTTTGCTGATTCGGGTCACAGCCGTCACCTCTAAAATTGAGACGCTGCCTGTTAATGCCGTCTTCCGTCGTCATTGTCACAGAGGGATGTTTCGGGGGCGACCTTTTGATGGCTCCGCTTCCCCCTCCGACGCAGGAAGTGCTGAACTCTGCATACAGATGGCAGGCGGGGTTTTTTTTTTTTTTTTGCCTTGAGTCATAATATTTTCGCCCGGCGGCGTCTCCGCGCGAAGCAGATCAGACGGGAGTCGACGTGGAGGCTGGAGCAAAGCGTGCCCTCGCACTATTTGAACCAATCTTCGGCACCATCGCGAGGCGGATCGTACCTCCACCTTCTGCACATCTCGGCGGCGTGAACTTCGGAACAAAGTCTGCCGGATAAGATGTGCTGATTAGCCTTTTGGATTGGGGATAAAGCTTCTACAGATTGTATTATATAGGGAAAAAGAAGAAGAAGAAAAAAAACTCCTCGGCTCACAGCTCCAATCGTTATCGTACGGTTTAGTTTGAGGCTGAAAAAGGAAAAGTTTTCACTCACTTTGACTTTTGTAGAAAACTTAAACCAAACCCTAAAGAGCTGGAGATTGTCGTGCCTGTAGTTTCTCCTTGTAGCTTTCAGATAAATAAATTAAAAAATCTTTATTTTAATTTATTTACACACAAGGAGTCTTATTCCTAAAAACAAAAAAGGCTTAAAAATGCCAAAACTGCTCAATAGCTAATATAATTGCCTAATATGTCAAAACACAGATAACAATCAAGAGCGCTAGAATGGGGGGAAGAAAAAGCTAAACTACACAGACTAAAGAAGTGAAAAGGTAAAACAAGCAAACAAAAGCAAACGATCAAAATCGACAAATAAGCTAAAAGAACTGCTGACCAATGTAATAAAATATCTACCTGAATGGTAGATGGTTATGAAATGTCTTAAAGGTGATGCAATATACAGTTTTAGTATGTCGTGTGACATTTTGGGGTAAAAAGTGGCAAAAAAAAATGGAAATGTGACGTCGATCCTGAACGTATCCTGAAGCATGATGTGAAAACGGAGTCCAACCTGAGAGGCCAATCCGACGATTTAAAAGAGAAGTAACTGCTGTTACTGGTTTATTTACTGGGATTGGTTTCAACTCAAGAAAACTCCTGCTGCCTGTATAATAGCGTCTTCTTATGTCCTGAGACGTCTCGGGCTTTCGTCTGACTTTTGCAGAAACGATTTCTGATGATTTTGCAGATTTGGAGCCCAAAAAAAAAAGACATATTAATTGAAAATTCGGGATATTTCATTGTATTTTGCACCATTAAAAAAAAAAAAAAACATTACCTGAAAGCGAAGCCGGTTGTGTGCGAGCTGATGTAACATCTTTGTTGGTGAGAATGTTTTCCAGTGTTGGTTTATTGGCCGTGGAGAGTTTCGCAACCGTCACTGGACTGACAAATGAAGCTGTAACTTCATCCGAATATGAGGGAGGGGACATAAATAGAACAAAAATACAAAAGAGACACAACTTTTAATCCCGTTTTAGCAATGCTGGTCATACGCTGTTCTTGTTTTGTTTTTTTGTTTTTTTTATAATTTAAGTAGAAGTTACATTTCAATCGAAGGATGTACAATAATACTACTATTTCCATCAATTAAAGTTGAATGATTTGCATGAGAGAAGATGTTCCCTTTCAGATTGAAAACTCTAATTCTAAATAGTTTTGACATCACAGAATGAGAAAGCAATAAAAACTTAAATCTAAATTCTATTAATGCTTTTGATTACAATGCCTGTCTTTCTCAATTATAAGTTTATATCAGTTTTGCCAAACACGTTTCAGTTCAGGGGCCACATACAGCCCATTTTCATCTTAAAACACTGACATAGTACCCTTCAAATTTAAACTTTAAAGTTTTTTCTTTGTTGTAGTGCAGGGTATACGTAATGAGAATGTCTATATTTTTTGCAAAATAAAGAAATGACTACTGAAAATGACTACAATCTCGCCAGAAACCCAATTTTGGTGACGCAAAATACAGTGAAATGTCCCCCCCAAAAAAACTTCTCCTATAGCTGTTGCATTATGAATGTTTTTACAAACCTTGACAACCCGGATATATCAGCTCCGTGTGGCGTTGTGTCTGCTACTCTTAAGAAATTTGTTAAAAAAAAACCCCCAAAAAATCAATGTTTTCATTCATTTCAGTTCAAGTCTTACAATTTGCTTGACGGTCTGGCCGGATTAGAGCCTCTTGCGAGCTGCTTTTGGCCCACGGGCTTTATTTTTGATCACTTATTCCTTAACATTTAAAGGAAATTCCTTGTTAAAGCTTTACACTCTAAAAACTGAATGGCATGACGATTTTGTTCATTCTTAAATGTCCAAAGTTTTAAGAATATATTAAATACTGTGGCTTATTCCACATTATTATATAATAACTGGCAGCGAGGTGAGCGCACAAAGCTCAGGGTAGCATCAAGAGAATCCGATACCTCAGCCAAATCGAAGGCTGCAGCCGTCACGAAAGGAAGTAGCTGATGGATGATTATCACTTTCAAACAGACAGTATAACATAAAAAAACAAACTACTAACTGTATAATGACAAGTTCAGGGTAAATTATTTATAAGCACTCGGTTTTCCTCATGTTCCTTCTCCTTCTTCCTTCTTCACAACAGCTTCCATGTCCAGCATGTCCTCCTCTGAAGCCCTTTAGGACAAACACATTTGGAGCTTTTGGCCGGTTTAGTTGTGGCAGCTTCTTCCCACAAACAGCCCGACTCCGTGGACAAACGGTGGAGGGACATTTGTTTCTTCTTCTCGCGCTCACGTTTCACCTTTTAGAAAGGCAGCTCGCGCAAAGTAGCGTCTTCCTCCCTCCTCTGCACGGCGTCCGTCAACAAGTGTGTGACGCATCAGAGCATCGCCGCGCGACTTCCCCTGTTCAAAGGAGCCACGGACTTAAAAGTGAAACCTTCTCAATAGGTTTAGACCTTCAGCATTCTCTGCCTTTTTTTCCCCTCCTCACTTCGATATTGACTCTCCTTTCAGTCTATTGTCATGCGCCTCCTGCTCTCTCTGCTGGCCTGCTGCAGGAGCGTATGAAGTGTGTGTGTGTGTGTGTGTGTGTGTGTGTGTGTGTGTGTGTGTGTGTGTGTGTGTGTGTGTGTGTGTGTGTGTGTGTGTGTGTGTGTGTGTGTGTGTGTGTGTGTGTGTGTGTAGATGTGTGTGCGCCCGCGGGTGTGCGTGGAAAAGGTTTGGTGGAAAGGAAAGAAAAAAGGTGACAAAAGAGAGCATGTGCATTTGTTACAGTCTATCTGGCGTTCTGCTTACTCTGCAAACGCCACCTGATGGATTTTTAGTAAATGTTAAAAGAGCAGAGGCCACAGACTGATTTCTGCGGCGCGCTCTGAAGGCTTTCTCACCGCGGTTATTTGCATTCATTTCATCCGCAGGCTGTGAAGTGCACATTGTATTGTGTGGCGTAAGCTCTGTGTGTGTGTGTGTGTGTGTGTGTGTGTGTGTGTGTGTGTGTGTGTGTGTGTGTGTGTGTGTGTGTGTGTGTGTGTGTGTGTGTGTGTGTGTGTGTGTGTGTGTGTGTGTGTGTGTGTGTGTGTAGAGGGATCATGCACTGTTTAAGCCTCCCCTGTCAGGGGATGTTTGTTAGGAGCCACATTCATCAGTGCAGAAAAGAGCAGCGCTGTTTTCTCCAAAGGCCAGGTGTAAACATATAGCCGCCATCCGCACCATGAACACGCTGCATCATTGTTGCCGGGTGAAAACCTCAGATGTCCAAAATGCCAGCTGAACAGAGCTGTTTGACAGCCGAGCGTTCAGTCTGTCCGCGGATTGATCAGGCGACTGAACTACCAGCCAGTGCTCGACCGTCAGATTTCACTGTAAGCCTTCCTGCGCGCACGATCCCACCTAAACCAACTGGATGTGTTGTTTTTTTACCCTAATTCTACTGACACGACCGTTTTTGCCATGAACATCGTGTCTGACTCACCTGGTGTGGTGGTTACAAGAAGCCCACAGTTCGAGATTTGATTTTTTTGCAGTGTGCCGTTTGCATGTTCTCTATGTGCATGCACAGGTTTTCCCCAGGGACTTCCATCTAAAGAACTCTCATCAGCGTAGAGAATAACGGAGTCCAGGAAGTGAAGGCTGGCCCTCCATAGTCAAAAATCTGGCCAAGATTTTGACCCCGTTTAACACAATGTTTTCATGTTTAAACGGAAAACTGGGCGCCTGTTTGCATGATAACAATACTCAGAGCCACCGATGGCAATTCATCTACATCATCTGTCCGTACAAATGTCCGTGTTCTCCCGTTGTTAACGTTTATAGCGTATTGTTCTCTAAGTGCATGTGTGTGTGTGGTTGCATTACAAAAACAAACAACAGCCCCCACTAGTGGCCCAACATGAAAACTACATTGTTTTCAGCATTTCTGTCTTTTTCTTATACACGGACATTGTTTTCAAAACATTGACGCGTACACGTGAAAGTTTTTCTGAAACAAAACTTGAGAAAAAATAACGATGAGTTTTGACTCGAATGTTGTATAAATATCAAATTACTTTATTTTCCAGTGTGTTGAATGTGTCGTGTTCCTGACGTCTACTTCCAGTTGACTTTTCAGTTTGTAAAAAAATAGACAAACTAATATCACATTCATTTTTTGAGCATTACTGCAGTCGTTTTCCTAATATATACACATTACTGTATATACTGTACATCCCAAAACACAGCCCTGATATCTGTTAGGAGATTGTAAAACAATGAAAGACAGTAACGTCCCAAATGAGAAGTGAAATCATGGAGAAACTCAATTTGCAGCAAGGTCATAAAAGTAGGTCTTGAGCTGCTTGTTAATTCTGCCAAATGAGGTTTGGCTGTCTACGAGGAAACCAGTGCGGGGGAAGAATGATTTGACCTCTCGGACTGATTTTTCTGCAGAGTTCTGTATGGGTAGCGGTAGATCACTGTATTATTATTTTTTTTTATCATTATTTTTGTCCAACATAGCATTCAAATAGTCTAGCCGAGCCCTTCAGCTCTAAACAAAGTTACAGTGTCTACTCGTTTTAAGAATCCGCATCATGTCGTCGAGGCGCCCGCAACCAGCACAACACTGACATTTCCCCGCGATCCCTCGTTGACTGTTAGGAATTTTTTATTTTTTTTCAAAAGCGCACCCAGAGCCATGAATCAAATGTCAGCGGTGGCGCTGCGGTGGAAGTGTATCAATATCTGATGATGTACGGCTGGCCGGAGGGCCCGGCAGCACCCACGGACATGACACGGAGTGCTGCTCCACACTTAGTCACCATCAGAGGGGGAAGCCTCCAGAGAAATGACTCCTTCACAAGCAAATGGTCTCGCCACCGCACTGCCAAGGAAAACACTGCTCAGCCAGTGATGCCGTCCTGGAGTCCGCCATGAAACTTAGATTTGCTTCAAACCGAAACGAAACCAGAGAATTAGAGATGAAGTTCTCGTCTTTGAGCTGTGAATTTTATCCTGTGCGGCGTGTTGTCGTCGCGTTTGTATGAATCAGTGAGTCTGTTGTTTTCTGCCGTGGTATTAGCAGCACATTGTACCCTTGACAGAACAGGCAGTCAGGAGCGGAGGAGGAGGGGAGGAGGAGGAGGAGGAGGAGGGGAGGGAGGGAGGCAGGGAAGCATCTGAAAGCAGCAGTCGTTTCCCTCGTCTGCGTCTCTAATCTGAAAAAGCTGCGCTTGGCAACGGGCGCTCACGGCCGCCGTTCAAAGGGTGGCGCCGGAGTTTTGAAGTCTCGCTGATCGCCGGGGTCGAACCGGCCAAACGAGCCACGGCGGTATCTTCAAGAGCAACAGAGATGGAGGTGCGGCCGCCGCGTCTGGGCGGAGGCCGACTCGGTCGCCCAGCCTTTGGAGGGAGCCATCCCGGCGCTTCACAGGAGCCATTTGGACGGTTCGGCTCTTTCAAGACATGAAAGCCGACGCCGGATTCTCCCCTCCCCTTAAATGTTTTAGGGCTGCAGCAGCCTCTCCACCTGTCGAAACAGCAAACACACTTTTGTTGGTGTTGTTATTTCGGTGTCTGGAATGAAATATTAGGGATTCCAGACAGAAGGTCTCTGCTGGGAGACGGAGAATGAAGTTAGACTGATAAATCTGTGAGCAGACGTTTCACGATTATATATGACTGTTATTAAAAACTCAGCGTCCCAAACCTCTCCTACCGTAGAGTCCTTCTCTGACCACAGCCGGCGGACTTATGAAATCAGGATTATTATTTTGTGTCACACTCGGGGAGCATCCTTATGTAACGTCTTCACACGAATTGTTTGAATTGACAATTTAGTTTTTGGTACTTTTCAAACTGCTGATTCAGAAGCAGGGACAGTCGATCCTCATGAATCTTTCTGAAATTCATTTTCGAGGTGGTGCGAAAGAAAGATGGACTTTCATCCAGGGGATATTAGTCCATTTCAACCCTGCCTCGAGTCACCTGGCATAGCAATCTGTTTACAGCCATTAGGCTAGCTCTTAGGCTCGCTTTGAAAAGCTCTCCACTCAGTCCAAGCTTCTGGGTCCTCCCAAACTCATCACTCCGACTAACCTAGAGCTATAGTCCTTCCAGAGGGTCTTTATCCCAGTTGGAGGGACTTAGTTCATCATAATCACATGCTCAGATCACCACATCACGGACCAATAGCATCTCTTCATTTACTTCCCCACATTTTGTCTGATAAGATCCGCCAACCTGAGAAGAAATTCAATTTTAGATGTTTGCATTGAAGACAGCGTTCCTTTTGAGCCATCAAAAACTAGAACTACACTCGGTAGAGCGTCAACCTTCATCAACACCATATTTGTTTGCAGAACCGAGATAGTATCGCCAGCATGATAGCCGTTAGCTCATATCGATGCCAACTAGGTAAGTCAGGTGACTACATCACTGTGTGAAACACTGAGCAGGGAGCGTCTCCATGGCGACAGACGCTGCTCTCCTTTGAGCTCTTCCATTTGGTGTCGCTCTCATCCGCTTTGTATGGGAAAAACTTTTTGCAGTTTTTGGGGATTTATTCAGAAAACGATTAGCCGCTAACGTTCCAAAATCTAATCGATTGGTCCTTGGATGATGACAAATCATCTCTGACTTTACATAAACACAGCAGAAACACTTGACGTAGTTGTAGTTAGCATGTTGGGCCACTGATGGGCGCTGTTGTTTGTTTCTGTGTTGAAAACCGCAATACATTACAAGCAATAACAATGTCTCGTACACGGACATTCGCACGGAAGAACTATTCTCTCTGTTCACATGCGCAGTAGCAGCATTTCCATGGAGACAGAACTGATTTCTCGAAAAGTTGCATTTTCACTTGTTTTCAATGTTTTCGTGTAGACGATATCCAGATCGTTCTCTGCCCTCTTTGTTCAAAACAAACTCCTTTGTCTGCGTTTGGTTTTGTCGCCCGAGTTAAAGAAAAGATGGCTAAATCAACTTTTTTTATTGGTTTTGTTTGGTCTGCTGATAAAGTAGAAATGGGGGTATGTATTATCCTTTATTCATGTAGTAACAGCTTTGACTGGCAAGAACGCCTTCCAAATCTCTCCAACACATGTCGACCTCATGATTCAAATTGACACTATAATGGCAAAAACACACTTTTGAAATAAAACCCTGTTCTAATTTAAGTTCAGCAAAACTAAAAATGAATGCAGGTAAGTAAAGAAGCTTGACTCCAATTAAAAACTGGATCGATTTAGCTTGTCATATGTCACATATCTACATGTTTCCACATCTACAGCCACACTGACCTCAGTTTATAACATGCTGTAACTTCTATAATATTTTTTTAATAATTTAAGTATAATATTAAACATCAGGGTCCTGCACGTGTTTTTCTTCCCTTTTTTTTTTTCTGCGAAAAGAAAGAAAATCCCTGAAAACACGCCGCCGTTGAGACCTTCATCCCCCCGCCAGTCAAATCTCAGCAAGGCACTTACATGTGAAATCCCTTCAGTATTCATAACTATCGATTTTTTTTTAAAGCAACAATTAGTTGCAGTTGGTAAGCGCTTACTGGAGTTTGTCACTTCAAAGTGGCTAATAAATCTCTGAGGCGATACACTGCTCACTGCCGCTCCGAGTCTTAAATTATTCCTCACTACATACATTTAAAAGTCCCTCCTGAATGATGCTGCTGAGAGGCTGATCTCTCTCCGTCTTTCTTTCTCTCTCTCTCTCTCTCTGCTGAATCATGGGCAAATTAATGGGAGTTGTGTGAACAGCCCTCGGGGGGCCTTTGGAGTGGCCTCCTCCTCCTCCTCCTCCTCCTCCTCCTCCTCCTCCACCCTCTTTTCGTCAACTATATACTGTAGACGATAGACTCTCGTTGAATCCTCACGGCTGACCCTCTCATTTCCTGCTCTGTCTCCATCCAGCCCTCTTTCTCCTCTCCGAGTGCCTGCCCGCCTCTCTTTTCCTCTCCGTTCTCTCCATCTCTCCCGGGGGGTGGGTCATGTTATCTTTTCGCAGGAGTCCCTCTGCTGGCCTTTGGTGCATAATGTATAAAGCCGGCGGTGTGTGTTTTACACTGCGCCTGACATTATGAAGTCGTTTCAGGCATATCGCTGCTTTTATCTCCACGGCGGAGGTTAATCAGAGGGGATTTATATGGAAACGACTTAGGCGCGCTCCAGCCGTCGTCACCCTGGATTCTTCCTCCTCCTCGTGCTCCCTGTCGTCTCCTCGGCACCCCCGGGCACACTTTTAAAGACACTTTCGGGAGGTCGATGTTAGTCTAGTCTGTGAACCGGCTCGTAAAACACAAGCGCTATTAAATGATAATTGAAATGAAATGTCAGAAACCTTCAAATGGGATTTACCGTACTGTGTGGCATTTAGACCTGAGGAGGAATATGCAGAATAATTCCACCTGTAATTTCTCCCTGATGGTTATTCAGTAATTACTCCTTAGTGGAGTTCAATTGAGACGAATCAGAGGTAATAAATGTGATGTAAACTATCAAATATAGACATAAAATAGAACTTTCTGTGTTTTTACAAAGACCTTTATGGTTGTTTTTTCAGGTGTGCCGTGATTTAAGGCATTATCAAATAGCTTTGTGAGGTTTTAGTTGCAGTGTTGAACCAGCCATAACATTATGATTCCTGACAGGTGAAGTGATTATTACTTTATTAAGGCACTAAAAAGTTAGTATGATCGGGCCGGAGGTGGTACTTGGTGGTAAAAGAACCATGCTGTCAAACATATGTGTCGTGGGCCAAACCTGGACCGCTGGAGGGTTCGATTCGCCCAGTTTTTCATCGAAAGCCTTTAGTGTTTTTGAATTATTGGGATGACCCTGTTAAAAGTAAAAGCAGGGTAACACAGTATTGAGCTGATTGAAAATAGCCTTTTGTTTTAGCCTATTAAGTTTTAGATTTTTCCAAAGTTTTCGATTTTTTTGAACAGGAACAATTTAAAATCATCCAAAGTGCATCTAAAAAGTGGTAAAATTTTACTAGTCTGGCCCACTCAAGGTCATATTTGACTTTCGGTAACCCCGGATGACTTTGGCACCCCAAAGTAAATCATTTTAATAAATCTGGAGCCAGATACTGATAACTGCACCAATGAATGAGAGCATCTTCAACACTGCAGCTCCTGTCGGTGTGCATCCAGCTCTACAGTGGTCTTCATGTATAAGAAGTAGTTCCAGGAAGGAAAAGCGAAGAACTGATGGCAGAGTCATGAGAAGAAGAACATTTATTTATATTTTCACAGAGAAATGTCACAAAACAATGTGAAAAATAAGGCAGAAAAAAATTGAATGCTGCAACATTGTGGATACAGGTCACCTGTAACAACAGGTGAGTCTTCAGCTGACGTGTTTTTGATTCCTCATCATATAATTGTAGAGAATTGAGGTTTGAGGGTGATTACAGGAACAAGCAAAAAGACGTTTAAGCAAAATATCAACAGGTGCTTAGCTGTGTGATGCTCTTTTGGTAAACGCAACAGCTTCACACTGTCTTGTAAATGCAGCAGGAAAACGTTGAACTGAGCATGGAGGTGATATACTGTAAGACCTGGTTAGTAATCTTTTGGGAGCCTCTTGGATTGTCTGCAGGCAGTCGGGTCCCGACACACTGAGTGAGGAGACTTAAAGTATCCGCTGCTAACAGCTGGATGTGATATCACAGCACACCTTCAGAGGTCGAATGGAGTTCATGCCTCAGAGTATCAGGGCTGCTTTGGCTGCAAAGGGGGAATCTTCATAATGTTAGTCAGACTATAATAATGTTATTTTCACTTTCTGGAGCTGCGTCTCGTGACCGTACCCAATTGTGTCAACACCTTTTATGAAAGAGACCATCAGATGTAAATATTTCTTCCCGCTTGTGATGCAAAGGGTGAAATTGAACTGCTAGCACCTCAACAACATACAGTATATATGAACCTTTATGGCGAAACTTCAAATTGTTGGTGTTTAACCTCATGATGATGCAAAGTTAAATGGCGAAAGAAATCAGATTGACTTGTTGTACAGGAACCATTGACTCACATCTGAGGATACATACCGTACTTAGAGCGATGAATATTTTGACCTAGTGCAGCTTGTGGAGAAGTTTTGCATATCGTGAGTCTTTACAATTCATCATCTTGGGACCACACATATCATAACAAACCAACCAATAGCAATTTTAATCTTTCATTAAGGAACAAATGGACAGTTCAGATTCAATGATGTATGAAACCTACCAAGCTGATGAAATATGAAATCTAGTTGGGTCACTGCTCTTGGGACTAGTTTCCTTAGTTCTTATTGGGAACATTATGATACTCTAAAGATACTTGTTCATGTAGTTTCCTGCTTTTGGCCGATGTTAGCCGGTATTGGTCCCTGTGATCCCTGTCCAGATACTAAAGAGGGCAAAGAAGATGAATGGATGTCTGATATGTAGATCAGTCATTTGTATTTTGAACATGGTGAAGTAGAAACATATGAGAAAGTATTTGTAGCCTTCAGTCAGATGCTCCCAAACTGTCAAATAGCGACATCTAACTTGTATTTTCAGATTCCACTGTATATGTGAGATTTGACTCGTTGCCCCGCGTTCCTGTAGCTGTGAGTTCAATTTAACCAGAAGTTATTTCCTTCCTGGTTTTACCTGTGAATGTGTCTCATATCTGACAGCCTGGATTAACACCGGCTCCGCTGGCTAAAGTCTGCTTTTAAAACCTGCAGCCAATTCAGAGCTGGCTCGGTGGAATAAACACTAAGACGCTGTTGTCGCTGGTAGGCAGAGGGCTCTTATGAATCGCACAGGAAACCACAGAGCGGCTGAAGGTTATTCGGGGACCTGGCAAACGTTGTTTCCAGATTACAACAACACCAAACATGGCGCCACAGATGGGCCGGGCCCCGATAGCGTCGATGTTGTTGAAACTGTCTGAGCCTGTTTGATCAGATGAAGAGAATTTAGATTGATAATGAGTTTGGGAGTCGGTCGTGCTTAACATCTGCGGTCGGTGGTTATGAATCAGTAGCTTCGGTTCGTTTTGGCTCAAATGTTGCGGTTGAATTTCCCAAATTAATGTTTGGATTTAGGCTTAAGAGCATTAGTGGCTTTGAGCAGATGTAACCAATCAGGATGCATTTCAAGTTAACTGTGACCAAAGTTTAAGTTGCACGGTTAATACAATTCTATTTCAGTTTGATGTTATCTACTAGTTACCAGTCCTCATTCTCTGGACAGATAAAACATCTGACATAGTCGTTTTTATGGTATAGTGGCCGCCTCTTTTTTTTTTTTTTTTTTTTTCCCCTCCTAAATGTCTGATTCTTGTATGAGATAGTCCAGAAGTGACTGACAATGCTGGCAAAAACGATTGGAGCACCGTCTACGATAAGATCTCTGACTGCTCCCATTGTGTTTTAGCACAGTGGCACATCTGTAGACCCCATAATTGTACTTCCTGTTTATTACTCTTTAGGCTTGTGTATTTGTGTGTAAATTAGCCAACATGCTCCCAATGATGGTACTAAGAGGCTGATGTGTAGCTGGCGTAAAAGTTTACCTCGCTCACTTCGACGAGCACTAAACCTAAATGTAGCACAGGCTGATGGGAGCGTAATTAGCTTTGTAGATAAAAACAAAGGACTGTGTGAGACTGACGATTCCCCACACAGAGTACAAAATAGGACGGTGTTTTTCTGGTGCTGTCGGAGCATAAACACTCACAGTGTATCCCACAATGCATCATGACGAGTGGAGTCCAACCAATGACCATGAATCCAAGCACCGCAATTATAGACGACACAGAGAGGAAAACAAGGAAGAGCACTCGTAAAGTGACTGTTTATATTTCAGCGATGAACTGACCAACCAGCTATATAGAAGTCAATATATAGGAAGTAAGTGATTTTTGGATAAAACCAAAAAGATTATGGTAAAAAAGGAAGTGTGGAAATCGTCCGAGCTTTCGAAAAGATCAACCCTAAATCAAATTTAGTAAGATTCATGCTCAGGGAACCAATAATGTCTTTTTAGAGTCTAGGTTGGATACTTGAACATTTTCAACAACAAAAAAAGACAATAATTAAAGAAGTCATCAAGGTTGATCTTTTTTGGGACATTGACTGTGGCCACTCTATTCATCGCCTCATAAAATATTGAGACTCATGAGTAAAAATGTAAGATTGATGTAGTATAATCGTGAACGTCTTCATTTTAATCCATCAAATTCATGGCGGGATGCTTTGCTGGAGTCAACGTTTACGCGTGTAAAAGGAAACACTTTGTTGTGTTTTCGGGGTCCCTTGACACCACAACGGTGCTCGGAGTCACCGATAACACAACTTTCTGACTCCGTCTCCATGGAAACGGGAGAAAAGCAACTTTTCCATACCGCCCCAAATCCGTCTCCATGGAAACGGAGGAAACCATGTCAGCAATTTTATTTTCTACTGCCAAAAGTATAGAAATTAAAAGGCTATTCACAAACACCCGTCACCCGTTGGATGGACCTTTGGCTTCGTCTTTCATTGAAATAGCTCGACTGGATCAAACGGATGACGTGTCCATCATGATATTCTCCTAGTCATGCAGTCTACGTTGCTAAAATTTCCACCGTATATTCCATATATGTAGATTGTCTCATCTTCCTGGTGTTGACTGAGTAGCTGGGATGGATCCTCACTCGAGCACTCATACAAATAGAGCGGTCGTAAGTGGGGACCATCCCTGAAGTAATGAACCACTTGTACTTTGAGCGCCGTCGCTCAGAGGCGGCGTCCTTCGGTCCACCTCGACTCAGATCCCCGCCGCATGTACCACGCTTATCATCTTGGTTCCCACCTTTTGCAGGCCTAATGAGGAACCCCCGCCCGCTTGAGCGTTGCCTTGCTGCCGGACACCTGTGGCGCGGTGTCACATCCCACCCCTTCCTCCAAAGACAGATCAATTGCACAATCGCTGTCACTCTGTCTCTCTCCGGCACGCCTTCATCTGCCTTTGTTCTCACTCCCTTACATCAAGCCCGCGGTTTGAAGCGAGAGGGTAAAGGAAAAGCCTGTTCTTGTGATGACGACGGCCGCATGGCGCGGCCCGATCTGACTGACAGGACCCCGCTGCTCCGGCAAAAAAAGTTTTGACACGCAAACACAGGCGAAATCTGTTCCACAGGCTGCGGGGCCATCTGGCCTCAGCCGAGGAAGAAAAGGTTGGAAGTGGTTGGAGGCGAAGTGCAGGAGCGTTTCGCTGCGCTCGACAAATCTGTACAAGTTCTCTCGGTGGTTTGTTGTCGCACGACTCAAAGGCGTCGTTTACCATCAAGAAAAGGAGCGACAGGAGAACGAGTGCTGAAAGGACAAAGCCGAGCTCCGACACATCACTTTTAGGTTGTTTTTTTTGTTTTTTTCTCTCTCTTCTCTTATGATACTGATCTGGAGGACGGTGTGAGAAAGAGCAAAAGATTGAGGAGTGAGAGAGATGCTCTGTGTCATACGGAGAACAAACAAGAGGGAAATCTGTCTCGCCGTGAGGAGTCTGGCTTTTTGAGAATCTTAAAAGCCCCCAGAGGCAGCGTTTCCGCTAAATGAATAGATATCCATTTTCAAAAGCCTCGTGCTCGGCGGCGGGCGGGAGACGGGAAGGACGATGATGGGGGGGGGGGGGGGGGGGGGTGGAGGCAGGACGGGAGCGGATATCTAGGCAGAGGGCAGACACTATTAAAACTCGGGAGAATGAATTGTTAAATACCTCAATAAAGAAATATAAGACATGGCACCTTTTTTATGCGGCTCAGGCTGCTCTGCAGGCAGGTGATAAGGTGTTGAGGGTGATGGCTGGGAGAGTGTGTGTGGGTGTGTGTTTTTCACCGCGGGTGGGGGTGAAATCAAGCGGTGATATTCATGGAGGGGTGACACACGTGGACACACACTCACACACGCACACACACACACACACACACACGTCCGCCTCCATTTTCACACGACCGATCCACCGTGTCAGAGCACATGGAGAATGGGCCTTAACGCGCAATCACTGGTGAATCGGGAGCCTTGTGTCATTATTTCACGGCCACAACACTTAAACAATAAATGATACGGTGTTGTCTTTTTATTTTCCCCTTTCTGCCTCGCAACACACAGACACGCACGCACGCCATCGCCCCCTGCCAGCGAGCGCAGACTTCTAGGTCAAGCAGCAGCGGAGAAAATTT
Organism: Lipophrys pholis; assembly: GCF_963383615.2. Lineage (NCBI taxonomy): Eukaryota > Metazoa > Chordata > Actinopteri > Blenniiformes > Blenniidae > Lipophrys > Lipophrys pholis. The sequence continues at coordinate 17,300,513 of NC_137648.1, read as the reverse complement.
CCCTGTTGACATTTTGTGTTTCTGGCACAATATTGACTTCAGAGGGAAGGCAGCAGGAGGATTGCTGGTGACATTCCACATTACCTTGGAGAAGGACGGCAAACTGTTTACGTGCACAAACATTCGGGGAGGGAGCAGAGGAAAGGAAGCAGGGAAGGGCAAATGAACGGATGAAAAAAATGTGCCGGCAAATCGATGAAGGTTCTTACCATTACTTTATCTTCTTATTTTACATTCATTTTATTTATCGTGAGGTTGCATGAGGGGGCAATAGAGCGCCGGTGCATACACTCGCACATACAGCCACTTTAAAAACATAATTAACCACACTTTCATATTTTGGAACTGTGTGTAAAAACCAATGCGAAAAGGTAGAATATGCAAACTGCATGAGCCTGATCTACCAAAGGTCTGCTCACATAGAATGTGTGCAAAAATGAGATATTGTGCGCAGAGAACACATCCATGAACTGAGCCACGACATCAGGCATGTGCACCAGATCATGCAAAATACTGGGAGGAGATGATGCTAATAGATTATGATACGTAATGTGATTTATAATGCAGAAAGCATTTGTGTGGTTTGTGATTGTGTCTGTTTTAACGCTAAAATGCAGCGATGCTGCTGTTATTGTACACAGAGGCATTATACCAGCTGGCTACCCTCGACTTTTCTCTGCAGACTTTAATATAAGGCATCTTCCTATTAATCTATTTGTAACCATTAGTAATCTGTTATGAGGATTAACCCTAAGAGATTTTTCCAAACATTTTTGGATCGTTGTGATCTTTCTCCCAACTTCTAAATATCTTTATTTATTTATTCATTTTACAATCTAAATTCAATCACTCTATTCCTAACTCAAGCATTAATGCACACAAAACGAGCATATTTTTCACAAAACCAAACAAATACTACCAAAAATGACTACAATTTCAACAAAAAGCCACATTCAATGATGCAAAAAACTGTGAAATGTCCCAGAAACTTCGATAGCTGTTGCATTAGGTATGTTTTTATAAACTCACCCTGACACCATGGCGTAGAGGCTAATGCTTGTTCGTTATTTTTCGCGCCATCAACACCGATATCTCAACTCGGCATCAATGTTGTGTTGTGTCCATTTCTCTTAAGGAATTTGTTGAAAAATCTGTTTTCTCTGCAATATTTACCTAATCCCTTTAATATGATGGTAGACAGTCGATCCAGTTCAGAGGAGATAATATATGGCATCCTGACATGAAGGCAGTTAAACCTCTTGGTGAGAAGTGATCACTGTAGAGGACGATTTAGCTTCTGGGCAGCTTTCTGAAATAGACAGGCAATAATGTTGAATACCAATCAAATGAATGGATGAAGTCATAGATTAAAGGGCTGGTGTTGTTTTAACACGTGTAATTTGGAACTGATTAGGAGTCAAACTCAATGGAGCTAAAAGTGAGTTAAAAATCAAAAGATATGCCATCATCCCTCCAGTTCTGTATTTCCATAGTCACACACAGGAGGAGTGAATTTTATGCATGTGTCCTCTCATCTTTTCACCATCTGTCTAAAATATGTGTCAGATCAGAGATCGCCTCACCTCAGATCACCTCCGACATCATCTTAAGTGCTTGTTGTGTGAAATCAGCTGCCGTATTGGCTGGAGACCCGCCAGGTGATTAAGTGTAAATGAGATCAAACGTCAGAAGATCAGATTTAATGTTTCCTTCAGCGTCTCCTCCCGATCCGGGCCGATAATGTGATATTGCCGCAATAAATCTCGTCCACTGCAGCTGTAGCGGTTCCTGAATAACCGCGGCTGCTTGTTCCCTCCGCCCCGGGGACGCCGGCAGGAATTGCTAAGTAAATTGGTCAGAACTAATGCAGGAGAGACACCAGGTGGAGCGAGCCACACCAGCGCCACCGCAGCAGTTTCCTGGAGATGCATCCTGGGGTAGAGCCTCCGTCACTTACCTGAAATAGACTGAAAAAACACCCCGCCCCCCGCCCCAGTGTGGCCACTCTGGAGCGGAGCTAACCTTGATGCTCATCGGAGAGGAAGTCAGCCTGCCCCCTTCGCTCGCCGCGTGGCAGATCTGTCGGAGGAGCGAGATCCTTGGCCCCGTTTTTCTGCCACATTAGGCCCAAACTGAAGGTGGCGCGCAGCCTCCGCACCGAGGAAAGACGCTCCGCGTGTGTGTGTGTGTGTGTGTGTGTGTGTGTGTGTGTGTGTGTGTGTGTGTGTGTGTGTGTGTGTGTGTGTGTGTGTGTGTGTGTGTGTGTGTGTGTGTGTGTGTGTGTGTGTGTGTGTGTGTGTGTGTGTGTGTGTGTGTGTGTGTGTGTGTGTTAGGAAAATGAGAGCAGGTAGCGGCTACAGACAGATTTATGTGTTTCGATATTAGCCGTTATAAACAGAAAGAGACTGGAGGGAGCTGCAGCTGTAAATCACAGCCTGTTTGTTCTTTCTTTTTCTTTTTTTTTTTTTAAGTCAGGTAATGTAGATGATGTTGTTTCCTCACTCCGACTCTCGGGAGGAGAAAATTATAGGCTCTGACTCATTGTTGGCTTCTTGTTCCTGGCACATCACTGCCCTCTATCACAAGCTGCCACGAGAGACTGAGGGGAACCTGACAATGCAGGAGGAGGAGGAGGGAGGGAGGATGGTTAAAGGGAGCAGACAAGGAGTAGAAAAAACTGAGACGATGAGGTGAGAACAAGAGGAAGCATGAATTCAGGGAAGGAGACGGAGGCAGGCAGGGAGAGCTGGGCTGTTTGCCAGGGTCTATTCCACCTTTGCTCTCCGGGCCTTTCTGAGCTGCCACCTCCTCTCACCTCTGTAATGTCATCAATGAAAAGGCCTTTAGGAAGGATGGAGGACTTGACTCGGGGTTCAGACTGTGACCGACACCAGCTGACGCTGCCAAGCCAAGCAGGATCCTGTTCGAATTAATTGGATGTCACTTTCAGGTACAAGAAACAAGGCAGGTTTTTCTTCTTTTCTTTTTTTTTCCCCCCTCACTGCTGCTGCAGCGACTCAAACACTCAGCCTCAGTGGGGCTGCTGAAATGCACAGAATAACAAAACAAGGCTGGTTCTTTTGCACTACTGCTGGGATGATTCGAGTTTCAGACACAAAACTGAGTCTGTTTCTTTTTTTACATTAAAAAGAAATAATCACCTGTATTGAGGGACACCTTCAGGATTCTTTGGCCAATTTGCCAAAATGTGAAGTTTTTTTCAGGATAATTTGTCCTTTTCACAGATTAAGTAAAAAAAAAAAAAAAACTGGTAAAAGAAAACTGAACCACGTGTCGTCCAGCTTTAACACGCTACGCTATTCATCCCATTAGAGAAAAATCTTGCATCCATTAAATCAGTCCGAATCTTACATGAACATACAATTACAAAACGTGATAAGACTGGAACTAGTTGGATAAGCAGTACTGTTCCAGTTAACATTGAGAGGGCAGCACTAGGCCTCGTTTACAAATGTTTTCAAGTAAATAATGAAAACCTTTGTTGTGACTTTGTCTGTTTACATGACAATTGTGCTCCGAGTCGTTGAAAATGCAACCAAAAAAAAAAAAAAAACTGTTCCCAAGGTGTAACGTTTTGGAAAATACTCCATCTCCGTCTCCATGGGAACGGGGTGAAACTCAACTTTTCTGAAAGATCTGCTAATGCGCATGCGCCCCATGGCCGTAGTAAATAGTTGTTCTGCACATGCTCAATAGATGGACAATAAAACAAATGGCGGCCAGAGCGTCATGACTCCCAGTCGATATTCTCCTGGACTTGGTAGTTTTTAACATTGACAGTCACCGTTAAAACAATAAGCATTACAGTTTTACAAATAAGGCTATTTAATGCACCATAAACAGATCGACTCCTCTTGAACATGAAGTACTTTTAGCAGAAGACTAAATCTTCACTCTAAGTTTTTGTCACCATATTTTAATGTACGTATCAGTTTGTCAGTCCTGATAATAAACCAGCTCTAATAACTGAAAATTGATATGGCCTTTAATGAAATCGACACGCATCTGAAACCGCCGCATCGGGTTCTGAGTGGATCCTCTGGGCCAGATTTCCTTCATGACTTCATTAACTTGACTGTGTAATGAATTCCTCAGTCTGAGCTTCTCTCAAGAATCACGCTCCGGAGACTCATCAAGGTGTTTTTAACCAACGCTTACAGCTAATGGCACCTTAATCAGCCGGCTTACGCCAACAGATTAGGTCTGTAAATGGAAGTTTTCGTTTGAGCCGACGAAACGGGAGCTCGATTTTAGGCTACGGTTTTTTTGAAGAAAGAAAATAAAGAAAATCTGTGTTTCATAAGAAGGTTGCAGTTTACAAACAGTATGAAAATGACAACTGTCCCATTCACTATTTTTTCCACAAGCAAATTTCACAAAACATGCAAAAAATGATTTATATTTCCAAGTAATGCAACCCTATTTCTGTATTTCAGTTGGTTTTTTTTGTTTGTTTTTTTAAATCAATGTGGTATCATTGTCACTTAAAAGTTGCAATTATTTAAGTATTTTTAAATGTAGCTTATATGTGCTGAAGAATGATATGATTACGTTTCAAGTGGTGAAAGAGCATCGTTTCAGAAATGTTTTGCGATTATTACTCAGATTTACACAGAAATGGCAGAAACACTGAAAACGATGTAGTTAGCATGTTGGGCCACTAGTGGGTGCTGTTGTGTGTTTGACAATACGCTATAAACATTACAAAGGCAAAACGCCACAATAATACATTGATTGCAATTTTGGCAAACTGTTCTGATAATCTTATTAGACTATTGGCAGGTTATTCAGTAATTGAGCGTTATAACATTACTGGTTGCTGCTCGCCCACCATCTACCCACTGTGTTTTTTTCCGAGATTTTATGAGTGAAAACAGGCCTGTTTGTCGCCGTTTCCCGCTCGCTGTGTTGACTTGCCACTCTTTCCCGGGCGAAGCTTCGAGCTGACACCAGTACCGGCGCAGCAATATGTGCGTGTGCATACATACACACAGGCCCACGCACCACAAGCTGCGAGCACCTCCACCGCCAGCTCCCGACTGTGAGAGTATTTCACAGCCCTGACGAGGGCTATAATGTGCAATATGCTCACTAATTCGTTCGCCCTCCTCATCTTAATCTCTCTCCTCCTCCTCCCTCTCACTGCACGTCTGTCACTGTGGCATCTGTTGATGTCCTTTTAGCTACCGTGGCTTCAGTCTGTCCAGAAGGCCCGCTCCGTTGCCATCTCCCCGGCGATCCATTCAAGTTGCGGGCCGCTCAGAGACTAAACCCCTTAATTACCTCTCGAGTAAAGAGCATTAACGGTTTGAAGGGGTGCGAATGCGATGCACGCCGCTCGGATTTGGTGGATGTCGAGTAGCGTGTGCTGACTTAGCACTTCATCCGCCGGAGCATGTTTTGGGATGAGAGCTTGTTCTTTTGCGGCGCGGAGCTGCTCGGGGGTGGGGGGGAAACCGCGGCTTTGCTCGGGGCCTCCGAACGGCAGATGGCAGAGGAAATGAAAAGAGGGATGGAAAAAAAAAAAAAAAAAAAACGACGTCCAACATGTTCACCCACTTAAGCGAAGCCGCAGAGAAAGCGGAGCGATGGTATCGGGACGCGTGTCAACATCCTCTGATGAGCAAAGCCGCAAAGGAAGCTACTTTAAAGTTGCACTGCAGGTTTGGCTCCGGCTCCACTTGGCCGGATCACTTCAGCGGAGCTATTGGCAGCCCATGTTGGATTAACACCCCCCCCCCCCACAGTGTAATCTAGTTTTAATCATTGTAAGCATTGTTATTTCTGTCCAATCAGAACCTTAGCCCAGGATCGTTTCTCTGCTGTGATTCTGAGCTTCCCTTTGTCTCAGCTTCAGTTTTCAAAGTTAACAAGAAGCAGGGAAGCCTCTTTGATTGGCTCTTTCACCTCTGATCGCAGTCAGCCAAGGGTAAATAGCCGCCATATGTTTGGAGAGCGATTAATGATTCAATGCTAAAATGGTAGAAATTAACGAGAGCAGCCTGAGCCGGGGGATCGAGGAGAAGTGTGTTACGTGGGTTAAATCTTTGTAAAGAAGATGAAGACGCGTCTTAAAATTCTTTTAGAGTCTGTTTGCGGTAAACAAACAGCTCACACTCAGAAACAGTGTCCTTCAAACAAGATTTATGTAAGTTTCTGATGTCAAATATACATGTTAAACCCCAGCATAGTCTACATTTCTATGCAGAAAAATGTAGAGTAGCAGAGCAAGCAGACTGTTTTCTAACTGACCTTAACCTCCGCCCCCGAAAGTTATTCTTTTGAAAGTTATTCATTCTTTTTGTGCTCACTTCTTTTTAGTTGTCGGGTTTCCTGTCGGGTTTTTCTTTGGTTTGTACACTTTGTGGTATTTGACTCGGGCTTACCTCACCCTGCCCCCGGGTAAGAGATGGCCTAAGAATTGATCAGCACTTTAAGAAAATAGATACTTGGTTTCTGCATATAAATACACACCGTATTAGTTCTTTTGATGGGGTGTCAAACATAAATGAGGACAAATGAGTTCCAATAAGACAAAAACTGCAATGTTTCTATAACACACACACACACACACACACACACACACACACACACACACACACACACACACACACACACACACACACACACACACACACTGTGAGTTTGTGAATATATGCAAACTGAATGCTGCAGAAATTGACGCTCCTCCGGACCGACAGACACATGAGTCTGAAGAGAATTGCCGGGGCAATTAGATTGCTCTGTTACAGACCGCAATTATAGGTTTCTCTTAACAGCTTTTGTAAAAAAAAAAGTGCATTAAACTTCCGGGAATGCATTCATACTTCTTCGCACTAAAACTAAAGGAACCATTTGGATTTCTCTCTGTTTAAAGTTTATTTCTTTATCCTTTACTGGTCGAACACAATTGGGATCATTTGTACTGAACTAAAATGATATTGACACTATTTTCAATGTCTTCCTCTCTCATCCCCCATTAAATACATTTAGTACTCTGTATAGCTTTGCGTTATAGGTGAATTGTAATGCATTTTCCCTTACTGTATTTGTACTATATATGGACTGGTGCAGGCTTGTTTAGAAGGACAGTTTGTTGACAAAAGTGCACGGTGACGATATGCAGGACTTAAAGTAGTCGTGTGTGTGTGTGTGTGTGTGTGTGTGTGTTTATTTGTGTGTATGTACCGTATGTGGGTGCATGTACTGTACCTATCTGAGTGCTTGTATACAGTGCATGCATATACTGTATATATATATATATATTATTATTATATATATATTTTTTTTTTTAAACATACACAACACCACCAAATAGACTTTCAATACATAAAACAACAAAATGACTCACATTTGGAGCTCAAGATGAACATATTGTAAACTTTCAGTGTTTTAATGCTGTTTGTGTAAGCACATACTGAGGAACATTTCCCATGTTTTTGCTTAGTTTCTATGTTGGTTTTGCTTTTCAATGTAAATCTGCTCAATAAAAACTACAGAGCATCCTATATGTACAGAAGTAAGACAGGTATTTGGGTTTTTTTTCCCTCGCTGGTCGAATTAGGCCTTCATTTTATGACGAAATGAGCACAAACCTCAGTGTGTCTATTCTGTAAGCTCTCATGAGTGGGATGAATCCGTTTTCTCACCTGAAAAAGTAACTAAGTAGTCCTGTTATTAAGTTGGTACAATTATAATTATGTGTGGATTCAAAGATTTTAACAATTGTTACAAATTTCTGGCGTTTTCTTTGGTGGTTTTGTTTATTTTTAACAGGTAAGTTGACCTTCGGGTCGAATCTCCTCTGAATCGCCGGAACAAAATCCGACCGATTGAATATGACAAGGCGGACCGGGGCAGTGGAAGTGGGTCTCCGCAGATTGTGTGTGGTGGAAATTAAGGGAGCCGTTGTGTTTTTCAGGACTTTGCCGATTCAATATTCCACTTGGTGAGGGAGAAGTACCGGTCGCTGGTGGGCGGCTGCAGTCCTGCGCACGCCCGACACAAATCCCTGGCAGGCATCGTAATGACCCGAGGTATGGCAAATTTCATTGACTTTTATATATCACTTTGAATTATTGAAGTGGTGCAATATAGAGAGAGTGAGGGGGAGGGGGGGAGAAGAAAGGGATGGGGAAGGAAATGTAAGCTAAGAGAGGAATGATAAGGCGAGGCTGGGAGGAGAGAGAGAGAGTTTCCACTTCGTGCCGTACCTTGCGATCGTGCAGAGTATACCTTCCTGATGAATTATTGACTATTCAGAGTCTCTGAGGAGAATGAGACATGATGCCGGGTGTCACTCATCGCCACTGCTTGCTGGACCGGCGGTGCTCGGGCGGCTTTGACAGGAGTTCCTGGTGCCACAGTGGGAATCTTAACTAGATCTGCTTAATCTGACTGAGTGACACTGAGGAGGAGGAGGAGGAGGAGGAGGAGGAGGAGGAGGAAGAGGAGGAGGAAGTTAGACTCTCCTGTTTTTCTCTCTGCAGCATCACACGACCAGACCCATGACTGCACCTTTATCTTTGTCATCACTGACACACGCACACACTCTTACATCTTCTGTGTGTCTCGGAGCGTGATATCCTGCAGGTGTAAGACACTCGCCATCAAAACGGCCGATCGTAACCAAAACCAACCATTGTACTTGGTAGTTGCACTCCGGTTATTGGTTCAGGTTGTTCTCAGCGTCCAGCGTTTTCCAATAGTGTGACATGTAATTCAATGCCAGTGATGCCGGTAACGCGTTAATTAGTAACACGTTACTCTCATATGACGTTCCTGTTTCTAAACCAGTAATCAGATTAAAGTTACTTCTGCAAGTTACTGTTCGTTACTATTGTAGCGTCCAACAGGACGAGTTTTGTGTTTGTAAAGCCGCTTTATTATTAAACAGAACCGGGCCGCTCCTTCATTGTCCTCCAAACGGACACATGCAGTGCATGCAGTGTGTCTGCACGCTCACTTAACCCGCCCCCTGCTCCACTCTCAGCCAATCACAGACCAGCTCGCTCTAATGGCGCGTTCAGCTGACACAACAGAATAGGAACTAACAAACATCGTCACTAAACCATATCATTGCAACAAGAACACAACTGCAGAGAAGTTACACTGTTTTTGTAATGAGTTAAAAGATTTATTAGCAGGAAGTCCCGCCCCTTTTTTCAGAGTTTTTAGCAAAACCGGTTTCCTTTTTTATGCTGAGACGGTGGGGGGTGTTCTCGGCAGCTTCTGAAAGCAACTAAAAAGTTGCTTGTATTCTAACTTAGTTACTTTTTAAAACAAGTAATCAGACTAACTAGCAATCAGTAATCTGATTATGTCTTCAAGGTAACTTTGGCAACACTGTTCAATGCATATCTTCCTCTTCTAGTTTCTTTGAAAACTTTGCACAGAATTACAAACTCAAAGGATCTATGTTCTGTTTGAAACTTGAGGTTATGTTTCACTCCGTTCAGTAACAGGTGAAGACGGGCAGGTACATTTTTACAGTTGCGACAATCTAATCTGATGAGGTCTGGGAAGAGAGGAAAAGTTCTGGAGTTTTGCTGTTCTCGGCGGATCTCGGATTTTAGCTTGTCCAGGTCGTCTCCACCAAAACTCTTTGTATCATGGGTGAAATGTCCACACTGGAGACGAGCCTGCTCAGCAAGGAGAACATGGACTGGGAGTTACAAGCTTGCCTCTCTAACTTCAAATTCCTCAGTAACGAATAGGAAAAAACAACGCTCACATTTGACCGTGTGTATTAGTCGCCGAGAAACTGTACGTAAATTGAAAAGTCAAAGTCTAAGATAAAAATAAATAAAAAATGAAACATTTAGAAGCAGAAGACCTGACATTTACTCTTTGTGGGATTTTCAAATATGACTGACCACAGGTACACACACACACACACAAACAGGGAGGAGTTATCTCGCGGTGGGGCTGCAGGCGGTGGGGTGGTGGTGGTGGTGGTGGTGGCGGTGATAGTGGTGGCAGTGGTGGTGGCAGGGGGGCGTCAGCGAGGAGGGATCGGTATCTGCTCTGTCTTTGGAGTGCTGCAGCTCATCAGTTCAGACTTCAGTGAGACGGGCGCTCATCCTGACCTAATCCAATCCCCCCTCCTCGCCGCCGCCTCCCAGTAATTGCTTCTGTTTGTTTATTAATAGCACGCCTTATCTTCAAAGATCCAGACGCGGGGCTGCCGAGTATTTACAGCAGAGTGGCGGCGGTGTGTCGCCGCGGCGGCCGCCGTTTGTGCCGTCAGACACCAAACTTGACAGGAACACTAGGGTGTCCTGTTCTGCAGCCTCCTCCTCCTCCTCCTCCTCCTCCTCCTCCTCCTCCTCCTCCTCCTCCTCCTCTTCTCTGTCCCACACGTTTGCTTGGGGAATATAAATCGGGGGGTTCGTCTTTGAACCTGAGACGGGCCCAAAACCTCCCCGCCAAGTCGCCGCCGGAGTCCCGCCGAGACGTTTGAGTCCCGACCTGAGCCAGATTAGCCTCGGATGGCGAGGAAGTCGACCGCACACGTCATCAAATAGTGTGGAAAATCTCATTTGAATCGACGCGAGATAACAGCGCTCAGATGTGCCCACAGACATGAAAACACACCAAGGCGTCTTTTTATTTATTTTTTTTTTTTCGCACTTTCTTTCTTCTTTTAAATTTGTTTGTTGGGATTGAGGGGAGCTAATCTGAGCCTGAGCGACGAGAGCCTCCGAGTGGGAGGAATACCGCAGGGACTCAGATGGGAGGGAAAAAAAAAAAGGGGGGGGGGGGGGTGTTTGAAACAAGTTGATCACAAATGACAGTTAAGCTATGGTTTTTAACTCCGCGGATCCATTTTCAAACGGGGATTTCTCCACGCTCTTTATCTGCTTTTCCGGCTGTCGCAGATTTTAGCGTTTCAATAATCATATCCGGCAACAAAACAGCTTGTAAGCAGCAAGGAAAGAAAAAAAAAGAAGAAGTAGCAGAGATGTGTTTACAGCCCAGAGAGAGATTTGAGAGCTTCAGCAGCATTTCACAAAGCCACCCTTATATGTTCAGAGCAGTTGGTGCTAAAGCTAATAAAGATTCAACAGGGTGGTTTCTCCACTCCTGCCAACTTGTGTGTGTGTTTTTTTTTTTTTTTCTTTCTGCTAAGCGCTGAGCTTTTTTTTTTCTTTTTTTTCTTTTTTTAGATTTTCCCTTGATTCAAAACGACACGGGTTTGGATGACATTCAGAGTAATCATCCAACATCTTGTGATGAAAAGTACACATGAAAGATAGGATTTGTGAAGCTCAACCTAAAATTGTATTAAAAAAAAAAAAAAAAAAAAAGAAGATGACTTGACTAAGAGTTGACCTTGGGAGCTCATTCTGCTTCAGAAGAAAATGTTTTAATGTGTGCTTTATGGTGCTCAGAGATAATGGCTGGCTTATTTTCCCCTGTTTTATAACCATAGAGAATAAAGGGATTCTGATAATAGCCTTCCAGTGTCTGTCAATTGCAGCTGGCATGTGTAATAATGGATCATTGCGAAGTTCATGGTCATGTCATTTGTATGGATTTTTTTTTCCTCTATTAAACACTCCCAGTGGTTTTCTTTGGCGATTACCCGTAAAATATCCTCAGTAATGCGTCCTTAGTTTATGATTTTTTTTTTCCCCCCCTCCTAACTGTGTGAGCAGTTTTGTTAATCATATTCTCTTCTGATTTATTGGACTTTAGGTGTGGTTTTCCACACACTTTGAAGACTGATTAATTAAAGGAGATATTTCTCCTCGATGCTTTGCTGTAGTTTCAAAAATACTGTTATTTGGAAATAAGTTATGATTTTATCCTATAGTTCTCACTTTTTCTTTTTTTAATCTTTGATAACGAACCTGACCTTTTAACTTCACATGAATGTTTGGAAGCCACAGCCTGTTTCCTCTTTCGCACTGTAAATCAAACCACCTGGTAAAGCAGAGTTTAACATCTGTTAGTTATTAAGACTAACTGATGTCCACGAATAATCAGGCGCTCCTCCTTTAGTAACTTTAGACCCCGTTTATATACGACAACATTCCTCCAAGTGAAAACGCATCGTTCTTGGATTTTTGTTTCAGAGAGGTTTCACTTTTACACGACAATGTTTTGACGATTTTGGTTTCTCCAGAAACGCTAAAAGTGAGAGATCTTCTACCTGGGGCCACGAGTTGGGAAAGAAGCCACACACGAGCGCAGACGACATGTACATTAATGATGACAATCATGTGGACAGATGACGTAGTCGGCGAATACGGGCGACTCTCAACTATGAAATTAGAGAAGTGCAGAATATTGACTGGGAGTCTTGCCAGGATGGAGGCTGTTGTTGTCATGGCGGTGCGTCTACTGACGCGTGAGCTGAAGAACTATTTACCGCGGCTGTGGCAAAGTCGTGTTTTCCCCTGTTTCCACAGAGTCAGAACGTTTTTCAAAAGTTCCATCTTGGGAGCCGTTTTCAAAAAGTTGCGTTTTCAGTGGTTGTCACATAAACGGAGGCTCAAAATGCAACAAAAGTTTTGCAATTTCACTTGAAAACCTTGTTGTGTAAAAACCTTGAGGTGGAAACGGCAGCTTTGAATAATGTTGAAGCCCCTTAAGAGACTTCTGTAAAGATTACTGTGACGAGCTGAAGTAGTGGTGTTACAGTTCTCTTGTTTCTGGTTTTGTTTTTGTGTACATGTTTGGATATTAAATAAATAAATAAATAAATAAATACATACATACATACATACATACATACATACATACATACATAAATAAATAAATAAATAAATAAATAAAGCTTTGGTGTGAAGATCGCTGATCAGTGCTAATGAGCTGGAATAACACTTGGCAGTCTTTCTTGCATCTTCTCCCAGGGCTTGACTACTTGAATTTCCTCCAAGTCTAAAGACATGACTGCTGGTTTAAGTCGGATTACATGTGTTTTGTTGAGGTTAGGTGAGGAAGGCTGGAGGATACAACTATGAATCGTTGTTGGATCCCTTGAGTTATTCAGATTGAGATTCAGACACCGTTATTTATCGCACAAGGGGCAGTTCATGTGCGGTTTCCCAGTGTGTACATTTACACACATGCATTCGGTCATCAGTCATTCAATTCGTTTTGCTTTTCGAGCTACTTGTTCCTCCAAGATGGAGCCGAAGTCCCTATGAGGAGTTCCAATAATTTTGAGGCACACTTTGATGATATTATTTAAGCTGTTTTTGTCTTTCACAGACAGCCCATTGTACCAGCAGGTAAAGGAAAAGGTTAGTTGTTGATTTCAAAAACTCTGTATGTATGTCAGTGTTTCTCTCTGTGTTTCCTCCATGATCTTATACAAAACAACCTTTTCAAGTAGATCCTTATATCTCAAGTTGAAACGAAGTCTTCCTTATTTTGCATTGCGCGTCTGATAGTATTTACTTTTTTTTCCCCCCCTAGAATTAAATATTCCAAAGGTCGTACATAATTAACTATATATCATACAGGGACGTTCACTGATTTTATTTCCCTCAAAAACACAATGTAACATTAACCAAAGCTTGTGAGTTTCTGTGGGTGTGCCGACTGCCCACTGCTACCAGCTAATGAACTTTCAAAGGAGGATAAACAACTACAGTGAAGTATAGTTGTTGTTTTGTTTTGTTTTTCCTGCAAGTGTGGGTTTAGTCATTTAAATAGTTCATTTATTACTAATCATTTGTCTAAATATGTGAATAAATTTTGTGCATTAGCACTCGGGGCTCTTTCATCTGTTATACTGCTTGTCATAACAGACTTATACATCGTAAAATTAAAGAGTGCATCTTATGCAAACCCGGGTCCCTCTTCCATGAATAATGAGGAAAAATGAGAAGTCATTTATTGCAGCAGGAGGGATGTGTTTGGGAGGCTGAGTTGTTTAGTTCTTTTTTCTCTTTTGGGGAATTCAAGTTCATTTCGAACGAGTCCTAACTTCTTTTTTTTTTTTTTGACTGCAGAATTAATAGATTAAGAGCCGGTCCAACATAATGTCAATTAGTGTATGTGGCAGAAAGAAAATATCCTAAAAACGGCATCATGGGACATATTGGATCCAATGTTGAGTTTAAAGTTTGACATTGATGACTTTGTCTTTTTTTTTTCTTTTTTTTTTTCAATCCGAAGCCTGTCCCTTTAAATCCAAATCTGCGATTGGCTGAGGGTGTCCCGTCTAACCGCCGTGTCCTCACAGTCTGCTGCGGCGCGGTGTAATGTAGTGTGATGCAGCCTGGTGGCGAGAGGCCATTTTGCCAAACACGCCGGCAGAGCAAGTGGAGTGGACCGACGTTTCGGGGTGGAAGGGATGCACCATTAAGCACACATACACACACACACACACACACACACACACACACACACACACACACACACACACACACACACACACACACACACACACACACAGAATACACACATATGTTGAAGCTGCTTGACAAATGTGTTGAAAGAAACAACTGGTTCAGCTAAAAAAAAAAAATATATATATATATAGATAGATATAGGGTGCAGCCTGCACAGGTCACACAGAGAAACATACATTCACACCACTTCAAATGCATGTTTTTGGTCTGTGATAGGAAACTTGACTTTATGGCTGTAAACCAAGAATAAAATGGGACTTTTGAGAGGCCACTTTTACACCACTGAGCCCACCAATGATGTATTGGACTTTGAATTGACACAAAAAATATGTGGGTTTTTTTCTCAAAATGAAGAAAAAAGCAGACTTTGATATGTATTACTATAACATTGGCTACAATTATTACATTTTGAAAGTTTTTTTTTTTTTAATGGTACCTCGATCAAAACGTTATTACATTGACAAGATCGAATATGTTATTGCACTATAGGGAAATTATTACTTTATTAGACATTATTACGATATGGTTTGTTTCACACCTGGAGTATCCAATGTGTCCATCGACTTACTGTAGTTTTGCAAAATTCGATCGGGATAAACAAAAGACATTCAACCATGAAGGAAACAACAGAATGAAAACACAATTATTACAATATTAAATAATATTCTTCTTTGAATCCAAATTTTCCAGAATCCCTGTGTGTTCAGTGACAAGCAGTCGATGCAATTTGTCAATTAAAATAAATGTTATTTGCTGTATTTTAGCAGGTGTCACATTCTCTTTGGTGCTTGCTTGTAGTTCCAGATCTTTAGTTTTTGTTTCT
Source organism: Lipophrys pholis (assembly GCF_963383615.2). Classification (NCBI taxonomy): domain Eukaryota; kingdom Metazoa; phylum Chordata; class Actinopteri; order Blenniiformes; family Blenniidae; genus Lipophrys; species Lipophrys pholis. The sequence goes on along the minus strand of NC_137648.1, from coordinate 17,285,300 downwards.
GTACTGGTTTGGTTCTGCAGCGGTACATGTCTGCCCGGGCTCGGGAGGAGCGGAGTGACAGATGGAGTCCTGTGGACTGAATCTGTCACAAAAGCTTTCCCCCGCACGCTGGACTCCCCGCGGCTCAACATAACGTAGACTTCAGTGATTTAAACTGCCCCAACTTATCCTCATAAAAGAAGAAGAAGAAAAGAAAAAAAAAAGCCTGGTAATGTCTGGAATATTATCGCTCGGGGTGTCAATCACTCTAGTGTAATTTGCTCGCACTTTTGATCTGGGCCATGCCTGCATGAATTCCCCTTTAATTCCTGACGGGGGGGGAAATTGCCCTGCTGCGGCTGATTGTTGCCACACCTCCTGTCACACTTTACCCTCTATTGTCGTTGCAGCCGAGTTCAGTCGCGGCAATCAAAATACTAAATAAACATCTGCGTGTACCTGTCGAGGAAAGGGCTCGGTGCCGTGTGTGTGTGTGTGTTTGTTGTTGCCATAGTGAGGCGGTGTGTGTGCTTTGTCTTCCCTTTAAAGGCCTGTGACAGTGCTGAGGGATGCTGCGCTGGGTTAGTTGCTATAGTGAGTGGTTCCAGGTCTCCGCCTGTGATGTACATGCTTTCTGACAGTGCTGTTATCCCGGGGTGTGACATCTTTGAATCACCAGTAATCAACAGATGTAGTTGTGTGTGAAGAGCGCCCCAGGCCTTTGACTCCTCTCCACCTTGTTCCTTTTGACCGTCTCTCTTTGTGTTTCTGTGATGCAGCTGATTATTCCTGGTTTAAAAACAGCACACCGCCTGTGGGGCTCGCTCCCTCTCCCCCCCTCCCTCCATCCCTCCCTCACTTTCATTCATCTCTCCTCCTCCTTTCCTCTCTCCTGAAAACTGAAGGCAACCTCAGTGCCAATTTCATGGGAGGGTAGCGAGCGGCGCAGCAGAAATTATCCACTGCAAAATTGATCTAAACAATCGCAAAGTGGAACGGCATGGGAAAAGCAGGAGAATGAAATTGGGAGAGTCTGTTTGAACTTGATTCATCGCCCAGAAGGAATTGTGGGTCTTGTCGCTGAGCGGGGAGTGCCGTCACATGAGCTCATGACATAGAGATTCTCATCAAGGCACAAATTCATTTATATAGTGTTTTTCCATCATGTACACAGAATGTTTAACCTGCTTTTTCTTCACTTTGCTGCTAGTTAGTTAAAGGGGTCATATTATGCTAAATTCACTTTCTAAAGGTTTTCCAACAGTAATAATCGTCACCATAACTGGAATGACGCCCCAGAAGTGAAGACAGTCTGTCCTCTCTCTTCCTGGCTTGTTTCAGTTTTTAAAAAGTGTGTTGCTCCAACCAGCCAATCAGAAATCAAACCCTTTATAGTGTCATCGAGGGTTTAGCCAATCCCAATCAACTTAGGCCCTCCCTTTGACTCCTCCCACAATTAGGCAGCTCTGCTCAGGCACATGGCACCACCAGAGGAAGCACTCCCTCCTCTTCCCAAGATGGGCATGTGTGGGCGGAGCCAGTCCAGCTCACACAGACACAGCAGATTCTGAATGCAGCTCCTATGGTCCAATATTCAAATGGAGGAAAATCAAGGAAAAGCTGAATTTGGGGCAATAAACTATGAATACAATGTTTTTGGACCAATGAGACACATGTGACAGTGATGAAAAGCTGGATAATATGACTCCTTTAAACAAAATGTGGGGGGAAAGAAACAATAAATACTGGGATTCATCTTGAACAATGCCAACGTTTCACTTTTTTGTGAATTGAAATCTGCATCATTGGAAAACAAAACAGCTGATATAGTTTAGTATTTAAATAAGATATCAAAGCCGGGCCTTGCTGTGTGGAGTTTGCATGTTCTCCTTGCGACCAGTCCAGGGTGCACCAGATACCATTCATACTCCTTTAGGTGTAAATATCTCAGGTATAAACAGTTTAAAGGAAGCAGCTGGTGTTTAATCCTTGTTCCTGGACCAGCTTGTATCTGTTGTTAAAATGCATCCCACAGCCGAGCGTTCAGCGGGGAGGGCTGCTCCTGCTATTATGACTAAAAGTGGATGCATCATTCGCTGTGCCTCATTTCTGTTGCCAGCCCGTTAAGTGAAGGATTTTCAGCACAGACTCAGGAAGCCACCAGAGTTTCCTGACTCACTGTTGTGATGACGTGCAGTTTACAGTGTCGATGGGGAGGAGGTTTTGAAATCTGACTCAGGCCTGCGACAGTAAACAAGCGCACTTACTGCCACTGCAACATACTTCCACAGTTTATCCAGTGAATGGAAAGCCAAGGCTGTTCATGTTTGACCTGACGGCTTCGCAGTGCGACTGACTGAACGTGAGGACGCGTTTCGCGTTGAAATGTCCGAAACCTGCAGGAGTTTGTGTCACTCCGATGTGAGGCTTCTACAGTGTAATGGAAACTATTGTGTGCAAGAACAGCGTTGGAGGAGTTATTTTGCGGGCAGGATCATTGGAATGACTTGAGTTGGTCTAATCTAGATTCACAAATGATTTCCTCGTTCCAAAAAAAGTTGGGACGGTATGTCGGTGTTGATTTCCTGCTGAATACATACAAAGTTACTCAAATGTGGTTATTAACCCAACGTGAAATGATGAAAGTAGAAAGATAAGAAACTTGAGATGAATTTCACGATTTCCTACAGAAAGAGAGTTTTTTTGGAATAAAAGTCTATTATTTTCAATACAAGATATTATTTTCTGTTTTTGTACTTTCCAGAGGTGAAAGATGAACCTAATTCGCCCTGCATAGGCTTCCTTACCGGAGACTCACTCACACACACACGCACACACCTCTACCTCCTTCAACTTTTCCCCTCCCCTGCCCTCCTTCCTCCTCCTTCCTCCTCATCAGTGGAGGTGTCAGGACTCGAACGCCGCAGTGCCATCTGGGCTGCGGCTGATAAAAGCTCATGTGCCGGTCCGGCGGTGCCTGCAGGTCTGCCAGGAGCCAGTGAAGCCTGACTTTCAGAGGCGATGGGAGAGATTTGTGGCAGCCGAGGAAGGGATGGCAAGCCGGTGGCGTGCTGATCCAGCCCCGGCCCTCCCCTGCACCTCCATCTCTGCACCACCCTTTGTCTGTCTGTCAGTCAGTCGCATGGCTCCACGCTGCCCCGAAATCCTCCAGAAAAGTGTGTCTTTGTCCAAGAGAAGGCAAACAGGAAACGGCTCGGCTTTTTTTTTTTGATGCTTGATCTCTCTGCTCGCAGCGTTTCCATGTGCCACAATGGGAAATGTGTGACTTCTGTGGGAGATTGAACCAGAGTGTCACAGACGATAGAGACCCGCACCCACCCACACCTTAAGTTTAGATATCTGGACTCACATGCATTAAAGTGCGCCCCCTGGAGGGCTGCAGCATCATGACACCAACACAATTTATTTCACATCAACAAGGGATTTTTATTATAAGAACAATTAGTTTTTAGAAAAATACATTCTTGCCATGTTTATTGTCTTGAAAGGGAACTGCACTGGTTTTAAAGATGTTTTGCGACAATTTTATTTTATTTTTTTCAGTTTTTGAGGAAGCCTCAGAACAATAGAGTGATCAGAAGATCCCTATCAGGGGTGTCAAACACATTTCAGTTCATCGTCCACATTCAGTCCAATGAGTGGGGCAGACTTGTAAAATAGTGCCATAATTATGTTTCAGTTTACACTTTAAAGCAAAAACTACGCATTTTTGCTTGAAACATGTACATGGGACCCAAGTCAGAACTTTTATCGATGCGTTATCGAGAGCTAAAAACCTGCCCAAGTCACCCAAGAGTCTTTGCCACAAAGTGATGACTGAACCAATCATGTTTTATCCCCAATGACTCATCGATGGCCACCACTCTTATAGTCTAACTTAAAATGTGACACTGCTCAATCTCAAGATTAAAATAAAAGTCAACTCTACACCCTGCCTGTCAGTCCTTCATTCCTCTTTTTAAAGTACAGACATGTTTGCTGTGTGCAAAGAAAGACATTTACCCTCGCAAAAACCCCGGAAAGTGGAAGAATATAAGTGGCTGATATGCTCTTTACGTGCCGAGACTTCCCACTGATCTCTGCTGTGTCCCAGGACTGATTTATTAACCTCTGCCATCATATATCTTTCTCTCCATCACATGAATGTATCAGGTTTGCTTCTCCGCGCTCTGATTTTGCTCTGTTCTTAAGCCCCTGGCCTTCGTGTTTGTAGTGACACGCCGTCATCACGTGAGGCGAATGTGCTGACAGATGTGGCGGAGTCAGCCCAGCATGCAGGTGGAGGCTCTCTGCCTCCCTCGCTCCTCAGATCCAGCTAATCCAGGCTGCTGCGGTGTGATAGGAGCTTTTGAAAAGACGCTTCCACTTATGCTGCTCAGAGATCTGCGCTTATGGAAATAACCTACAGTTATCTGTCACAATGACCTTTTTTTTTTTTTTTTTTTTCAGCCGCTTGTCATGCGCTCTCTTAGTGTTGGCTGAGCGAAGGCCTCACCCCTCCCTCCCCCTCCCTCAGTTTAACCAAGTTAAAGACATGAGCTATTTTCTTTTTGTTGATCATTTATTCTTTTTATCCCCCCCATTCACCTCCTATGCCAGGGATGTCAAAAACATCTTACGTCAGGGGCCAGATGCAGCCCAATTTCAACTTGAGTGGGCCGGACTGGGAAATAGTGCTATAATAACTTTTCAATTTAAACTCTGAAGTTTTTCTTTGTTGTTGCGCAGAATATGCATGATAAAAAATGTCTATATTTTCACAAAAAATAAACCATTACTACAGAAAATGACTAAAATCTTAACATAATGAAACCTTTTGGTGCATAATACAGTGAAACGTCCAGAACCTTTCTCTTATAGCTGTTGCATTATGCATGTTCTTAGAAACTCACCCTAACAGCATGGCTCAGAGGCCAGTTTGATAGCAACAAGGAAGCCATGAGGGAGCTATAACCCTGATTGGAGCTTCTTTGCGTGCCGGTTTCGGCCCACGGGCCTTATATTTGACACCCATGTTCTACTACACCAATATATCCAATCCAAGGTTAGAAGGTCTGGACAGGACTTGTGCGAATCACAGGGCAAATACGGGCAATTTAAGAGTCACTGATTAACCTTAAGCATGTTTTTGGACTGTGAGAGGAAACAGGAGTACGAGAAGAAAAAACCTATGTAACACAGATTTAGGCAGACAGACAGATTTCAAAATGAACAACTTATCTCAGATAACATATGACACAGACCTACGAGTAAATAGCAGATTGCTGTAAGACTGCTGCAGTAAAAACTAAAGTTTTACAAGAATATTAGATTACAGTCTAACTTACACAGTTCATACTGTGAATTTAAAAAAAAAAGCCCCAATGAAGTATGAAGAAATCTCTCAGCCTGAGAAGCAACAGGTTTTTCCCAACATGGTTCTGCAGAGAGACACTGTGGATTTTGAAGGATTTTCAGAATGTGCATCAAAGATTTTTGTCAAAAGTGCAATAAATGGGACTGTTTTGAAAATGAAAATGATGACCGGTGATGCTCAAGTCAGACCAAAGTGGGCTGCGTGTGCCTCAGAGGTAAAACACCACAAGCAGGTCGGAATGGTTTATTGTTGTTTGTGTACAGGTGATGATTGTGGAGACAGGCAGGTCCTGATTATATTGATGAACCAACCTAAAGTGGAAGAATAGTGCCTGTTCTTTATTACACCGAGTCAGATGAAAAATGTTTCCTACAAATTCCCCTTCGGGCTCCTTGCTTTTGGTTTCCCTTCATTAATATTAACAGTCTCAGGAATGTAGATCTGTCTTCATCCTTTCTCAAAGTTCCCAGACAATTTTTTTCCCCCTAATGATGACAAAAGGCCTCGTATAGATAGTAAGGTGAAGAAAGGACACGCTGCCCTGGTTTGAACTGCAAACTGTCTGTTTCTGCTCAACAGGTCTGGACCTGAGGCAGGCCCAGGTGGTGGCGCTCTCCACCGGCACCAAGTGCATCAACGGGGAGTATCTGAGCGACCAGGGGCAGGTGGTGAACGACTGCCACGCCGAGGTCACGGCCCGCAGGGCGCTGCTGCGCTTCCTCTACTCGCAACTCGAGCTCTTCTTGAGGTAACGGACACAACTTGAAAAATCCGGTGAAATATCAATCTAATGACTAATAAGTAGCACCAACTCCAAATGTTTCCGTTGGTTTTAGTCCAAAGGAATTAGGAAAATGTTGAATTTTCTTTTAAAACACTCCTCAAAACACAGGATTCTTTTCAGTACTGAGCAAACACATTTTTACAATCTCACCTGTACATTATGAATTTGATGCTGATGTTATGTTATCGGCTAATTCTACTAAAAAATGTAACCCATAAAGGACAGGTGTTTTGTTTTGTTTTCCCACTTCATACAAGGTCGTCCTGTTGGTCGGGTTGGACCTGCAGCATAAAAGCTCAATTTTAGCTTTAGCTTCCTCAATAGCTACCCAAAAAACTGAAAATATTCCTGAGACAGTTGTATTCTGTTACTTGTCTCGGATCAATACAGCAGAGTAGGATAAGAAAATTGCATTTGAGTTGACGAAAATCACCAGTTTCCATTCCTCAGGCAAAATAAAATCAGTGAAGTTTGGACTTGCGAAGGCTTTAAGGATCCCAGGCTGCTCGGAACAGTTTCCACAGCTATAATTAATAAAACAAACATTACGGTTTACTTTATATCTTATCTGTTGTGACCTGTCGCCTCGGTGCCAAACAGTTTTCCCTCGTCTATAATAAACTCCATGGAAACGTATTGGGGTTTCAATAATCAACTAAGCAACATCCTCAGACTGGTTCAGCTCAGGGTCTCGGTTTGTTTCGAACACTTTTTGCACTCCGGCTCTCGAGGACTTGCCAAACTTTTTTACCCGAACCAGGAGTCTTGATTTGAGTTTTGACTCCAGTGTGAATATTCTGCTCCTGGGCTCCCAGAGGAGCTCCGTGGCCAGGCAAGGTGTATCAGATTAGCGGAGAAGAAGTGGAGATTGGCTGAATGTCATATTTGCATACGCAGCACTGACTTTTTGTCTCGGCACAATGCAGGATGGCAGGTTCGGAGACTCTGCAGCTCAGGAGGAAAAGAAAAAAACCCGCTAATGGGGAAGATAAGTCATAATGAAATGACCAAACAAAATGCCAGAAGCGCCATGTTCACGTTGAGTGAAAGGACATGGGAGGGAGAGGAGAGGTTGTAGGGCCAGAAAAGTCGTGCTTTGCATGATGATGCACAGTTTTGAATGTACAATGTGAAGGCACTCTGCGTGTTGGAGGCCACCTTCATTGATGTGAGACAGATGGGACAGATTATGTGTCAGATTTTTCACATTTTAACTACCTCACCGTGAATGAATAGGACAGTCTTACATAGCTCTCCTCAGAAGTCGAACTCTCACTGTGTCAATCTGTGTTCGTGTATTTCAATCCCATAATGAACTGTTATAACTAACACTACACTATGCTTTAACTTATGTGAGTTAATAGCAAGACTGTAATACGGTGCTGTTATCATAGGATGACTGACGTGTAAATCAAATCCCATCAATTGAGCCGTTACAAATACAGAGTGCAGAGACTAATGATGTAATAATGGTCAATAATGTCATAAGTTAGCCAATTCGAATGTACTATATCCATTAACATAATAACTATAACCATAATTGAGAGAGTGATTCATAATATTCTCAATGAATCAATATGACGACTATCCCATCCATTATAGTGACTATTTTTGATCAGCAAACAGATTTATTATTATTATTATTATTATTATTATTATTATTATTATTATTATTATTATTATTATTATTATTATTATTATTATTATTATTATTATTATTATTATTTGTCAGAAATAGCTCACAAGCTTTCAGTCATCTGTTTCAACCCAACACAATACAATACACAATGAAGGTATTTCACATCTTTTGCTCATTAACTTCTACATTACAAACTCTCTAGCGTTGTTCATTTAGTTTGCTTTCCTTGTCAAAACACAGAATAAATGCTGCGTCCGTGCAGCTGGGAAATGGGATGATTACCAGTTGGGAATGTCCCATTTAAATGTGTATAACATTCACCGATAATGAAAATAAACAGAATAGCAACGAGACAAATAAGCTTGTCGTCAAAAACATCAACCAAAAAGGAGGATGAAATGACGCTTCGGTCACATTATTTGCATGCAAATAAGCTGCAGATGTCATGTATAGAACACTGAAGTGGTGGGAGTGTCGTAGTTCAGTACCTAAAGTATCCTCCTCCTTGTGTTTATTCTTGGTTTAAAACATATTCATGTATTTATGTGAATGTAGCTGTGACAAAAACGAGAATTTCAATCCATAATTGTTGACTTGCGGTGTTTAACTGCAGGGGGAAGGTTGAAGGGAAAGCTTCCCAACACATTTCAAGAGCTGAACTCATTAGAATTTCAAGATAAATAAGCTTCAGAACAAAACAGTCTAACAGATCTGACAGCTGCAGACTATAAAGATGTAAATCGATTTCACTTATGTTGCGTTTTTTCACTACTAGATTGGTTTACACTGTTAATGACAATCACTCATTCTCACACACACACACAGTTATTTCTATTTACTTTCTACATAAGAATGTGGAGAGCAACTGTGAGTCAAAGTTACCAAAGAAGACAATATGCATCACTTAATGACATCAAAGTACCTTTAAAAAAAAATTTAATTAGAAAATCAAGCTTTTTGATTAACTTATTCTTCAGAGGGATGTGAATCAAATTAACTTTTTCATCTCTTTAAACCAGCTATCTCTCCTATTTTCCTAATTTTTGAAGTTACAGTATTTATATTTACGTCTTGCAGATGCTTTTTAAGTCTGTTTTAGTCGACTTTCTGTGCTGTATTGTAATTAGGATAACAAATAAATCGTAAAATTCACATTTCTATCTTCCTCATTTTCTCATAGAGGTAATTTCCAGCTGTGTTTCTTGTTTTTTTTTTTTCTTTTCCCAGTGTCCTTCATGTTGATTATTTGATGTCAGAGGTGTAGGTGTAGAGTTATTTGTACAGCCTGAGTAATGTCCGGGAGTCTCTGACAGGAAGAGAATAGGCTGTGGTCAGACAGCGGGCCGCTGTCCATCCCTCTGCACTCCGGCCTCACTTCATCACTGGAACAGAAAGCTGGAAACCTATTTCCTCTGCCGTGATGAATGCTGCTACTTTTCTCATCAGTCTCCTTCCTTCTTGTTGCTTTTTTCTTTTCTTGCTTTTCCCACTGCCACAGTAAAAGACCCGAGGACTGGGAGGAGTCCATATTCGTGCGCCACAAAGAGTTCAGCTACAGACTGCGAGACAACGTCCACTTCCACATGTACGTCAGCACGTCGCCGTGTGGAGACGGGAGGCTCCACTCACCGTACGAGATCTCCACCGACTGTAAGACCCCCGACAACTCACTGTTTAGCATTATCAGCTCATGGTGCTTCACTGTTTAACGTTTGTTTGTTTTAATCATTTTAACATTGAATAGGTTTGTTTAATTTTTGTGAGTGAATTATGCTTCATTTTAAAACTGTAAGGGGCCTTTCACATTTGTATAGTCCGGGACTCGGCGGCGTTCAGCAGCACTTTTGAGAGCAAATCAAACCGCCTGGTTAATGTCACACAATTACAGCGGCAGCTGGTTTGGGGGCGATGTCGCCCGAAACAAACACTGACCAGAGAGGAAGTAAAGAAGAAACACGGCTCATTGATTGGTCCGGACAGAAAGCCGAAGTCCCGCCGGTGGCTAGGCTAATTAGCTCCTGGCTAATGGGTAGCCGCGATGTGTAGTCTTCATTTACCGGATATCAATGAGCGTCTTCCTCACGAGTTCTTCTTCACTACTCCACGTCTGCCCGCAAGATATTTTCCAACTTGTTCTTTCTGCATCAGCTTCTTCTGATTGGCACGGTTAGCTCTGTTTCCTCACTACCCAGAATGCATTGCGCTCTACCTCACGTCCTCTCACCCCGCCCGCTAGAAAGACTGTTTGCAAGCGAACCGAGACCTAGCATTTCCAGGGAGCAGCGATCGCTTGTTTGCTCCGGTTCAGCGTTTGTGGGCGTGTTCACGTTCCCCAAACGAAACTTTTTTTTCCCTGAAGAGAAGTCCGGTCCGGATCAAACAGGAGAATGTGAACACGCCCTAGGTGGGACATTTGTTGCAGTTAAAAACAATATTTATAGGCCAGGAAGTTGAATTAAACTAGAAATAGGGACAATGCAACATTTTGAAAACGTGCCGACTCAGTCCCTGTTTAAAACTGGAAAGCATCATTTATTTGGAATGCTGCTACTGCACACTACGGCTGTAGTGAACAGTTCTTCTGCACATGCTCAGCAGATGAACAGTAACTATGCTTTCCTCCAGAGTGTCAAGGCTCCCTGTCCATATTCTCCTGGGACTTGGTAGTTTTATTTTGACAGTCACCGTACTAACAATCCAACTCTCTCTTCTGTCCATTCGAATGTCCATTTTCTCCCATTTTTAATGTTTATAGCAGATTGATCTCATTACAAAAACAACCAACAGCGCCATCTCTTCAGCTGGTATGCTAACTACATTGTTTAAAAAATGTTTTCTTAAACAAAAGCACAAAAACAATGTGTTTTCATTCTAAACGTTGTGGAAATGGGGTTTAGAGTTAATCCTTTTTCGAGAGGCACATGTCATCTCCTCAGCAGTGTTTTTAAGTATTGAACAAATAGACAGTAAATAAAAGGAAAAACATAAGAATGGAGGATAGTGGAGAGACAGGATATGGATAAAGGAAGTGAAGTTAAAAGGATCCATTGATGAAAAAAAAAAAAAACCTGATTTAACAAGGAAAAAGGAAGAAAGAACGAAGCCGGTTTAAATGCACATGTGATCTTTTTAATGTCGGCTCATGCAGTCGCTCAGCTTCCCAGTTGGATCATTTTCTCTGACACTCATCCTGCTCTTCTTTTTTTTTTTTTTTTATCACACACTCTGGCATCCTTTTCATGTCACACTGTCTTTAACCTCTTTTAACCTCGCCGTGCTGACTGCATGTTTCATTGCTTGCCGACTGGAAATGAACTGTGTATTCATTTCGATGGTTAGCCCAGCATTTTTTTCTCACCGAGTCCACAAGCTGTAATCTTGGACTTTATTTTCCTCCTCCCCCTCTCCCACTGGAGACGTGTGAATGCAGCGGCAGGAAAAGAGAGAGAGAGAGAGAGAGAGAGAGAGAGAGAGAGAGAGAGAGAGAGAGAGAGAGAGAGAGACAGAGAGAGAGAGACAGAGAGAGAGAAAAACACGACGTCGTCATCAAAGAAGCCTTAAACTTTTTTTTTTTTTTTTTGTCATTAAACCTTTTAAATGTTCTGCAGTGGCGCTCGCAGAGATTAGGAAATTACTGAGCACCTTTTCTCCGACTGTTCTTAAACATTTCCGAGGCGCAAGCCGGGGGCTTAATTTTTAGCTGCTGTCAGAAGAGCCTGAGCAACAGTGTTGAGAGAGATGGGGGGGGGGGGGGGGGGGGGGGGGGGGGGCAGAAAATAAGGGAGGATGAGGTGGAAGAGGTTACTGAACATTTATGCAAGAATTGTCCACATCGTCATTATGGGTCAGCAGCTTGGTGCTTGGCCACGCTGGAACAGGGAGAACATGCAAACACCACACCAGACAGCAGGCTCCTGCCGGTAGGAGATCAGTGTCAACCCGTCCAGTGCCGTTTGACACGAACCAGCAGCGGTCACACCGCCCTCGCTCACTCGCATGAGAGCACAGGAGATTGGATGAGCGGCATTAAGAGCTAATAGTGCTAATCACACCAGGACTTGTTCTGCCCGGGAGGCATCGAGCCAAATGTTCACTTTCTGAGGAGCGCAGCTCCAAGGTGACGATCCTTCTTCTTAAACCTGCACGGCAGGTCACTTTCAGAACGGAACGTTTAATTCTCACAAGAAATAGAAGAGCTATAATCTTTCCCTTAATTCGTTGTTTATATGTTTTGAGGACATGCAGCCAAAGAAATAATAAAAACATTGGGAGCAATCTTTCCAAGACAAAGACAATATTTTGAAAGTGCTAATTGTTTCCAGGCTCGTTTTAGTTTTGTCTTGTTTTAGGTAATTAGAAAAATGAATGAACAAGAGTCTATTGTGTCTACCTTTGATCAACGCTGGCAAGGATGTTATTGACAAGTTCAGTTATATACGTTTGACTCAATTAAACATGTTAGTGTGGATATCTTTGAAGATGGTTCCTAACTTCTTTTCCTCGAAACCTCCAGAGTCTGAGGCCCCGTTTACACAAAAGTTTTCAAGTCAAAACAGAAAACTCCCTTTTCTGAAAAACTACTACTGTGCTTGTGTACCACAGCCGTAGTAAATGTACAGTCACTGTAATAACAATCCAACTTGGTCATCTGTTCATACGAATGTCTGTGAAATCAACAGAGATTTCCATGTTTCTACTGTTTTCCATGGAAAAGGACATTGTTATCAAAACGTTGCATTGCAAACCTGAAACTTTTAGAACATTAACGATTGTGCCAACAGGGCCTAAGAAAAGCTAAAAACCACCTAACAATTTGGCAAAACATAAATACTAATGAACACAAACTGAACCCTTCATTGTGTCGGTGAATGCCATGATTCATGCCAAGCTGGTCATTTCTCACACATCGTCCAAGAGGGTCCAAGAGGGTCCAAGAGGGTCCAAGAGGGTCCTGGACTGTAGGTTTAGAACCACTGATGTTTGATATTTAACTCTCGTGTGCGGTAATCCTCTTGTTTTCAGTATTTTGAAACATTCGGGTTGGTAAAAAATTACAAAACCAAAAACGATAAACCAATTTCAGGGTCTACATCATTATACAAGGGAATATAATCTGTTCATTCTCCAAAGCCCAACACTGTTAGATGATTTATGAGTGACGTTGCTGTTGTATTGGTTCAGTACACAGCAGCCGACACCTCATGAGGAAGCACCGGAGTCACCTGCGGACCAAAATCGAGTCGGGCGAGGGGACGGTGCCGGTGCGGTGCCGGGGCGCCGTGCAGACCTGGGACGGCATCCTGCAGGGGGAGCAGCTCATCACCATGTCCTGCACCGACAAGATGACCAGGTCAGCCTCGACACACAAAACGTCTGCTTTCCAAACCTGCTTGTTTTCGGAGTTTCACACCATCAAACTCTCCAGAGTCCCAGCTGGAACGCCACCCATCGATCTAATGCACGCTCCTGTCACACGCTGTGCTGCCTTTGCTGTCTTCTCTTCACATTAATCAGGGTTGACTCGCACTTCTGAAATTGGACTGTTTTTGATGGAAGCACCTTTCAAAAGAAATGCTGAGATTCAGACTTTCTGTTTCTGCGAGTGTCTGGATTAGAGAGGAGACGACGTCACGGTCTGGAATGGTCGTGATTGAAACGTGATCACCATCATAGTTAAACTGAAGTGTAGAAGCAGGTTGGGGAGGATCAGCTGATGTGTGGAGGTGCGTTGCTATGAGCTGTGGTGAGTATTGATTTCTCATATATGACTTGAATAGCTAATCCAATTCTAATGAGTTCGAGGATTAATGGCAGCTTTGTTTTCATCTCTGGATCTGTCGGGCTGAGATGTTAGTCATGCAACCTTTTCCACGCTGTCGTCTGCTGAGCTATCTGCTTACGTCCCCTTTGAATGCGTGCATGTCAGGAGGAAGTTAAATGTTTTCGATAACTCCAGTCCGATTTGATGGACGCTGCTGCGATCACTGACACTTTCTACAGCTTACGGCCTTGAGCCGCCATCGCATCGTCCACATGTTGGCAGGCCAGGGCAGGACAGATGGCGACGCTATATCCGGACAGATTTTCTCTCCCGCCTCTGCTTTTGCACCGTCTCCATGTGTGAAGAGCGGAGGCTTCAGTGCGTACACACTGGGACACCACACAAATACTTATTGAACCTTTGTGTAGCTATAGTCTAAATTTGAAACAACATAAGTGGTGAGAGCAGGATATTATTCAGCGTTGAGAAAACAAATGTGCTTTTAATAATGCTTCTAACACTTAATGTGATAATAACATGAATTTAATGAAACACAAACTATATTCAAATGTGACACATTTTACGAAAATGATTTTTTTTTTAATCAGCTAATAATAATAAGGGCACTTCGAAATATACCCATTTAAAAATAGAGTTAGCTCAGTTCCTTGTCCAGGGTCATGAATGATGGGCCTGGTATACTAATGTGGTGTCAAACATGTGGCCCGCGGGTCAAAACCAGCCCGCAAGATGATCTCACAAAGTGCAGAAGTGAACTAACCACCCTACTCTCAGCAAAATAGCATTGGTTTGTGAAAAGATGCACGCTGAAAGCTGCAGAAGTCTTGTGTTCTGACACTGTGGAAGGATTAAGAAATTCACTTTTTTGAGGCGATTTCTGGCGTTAGCGACGGATTGTGAATTCTGAACTTTTTCTGCATACACAGTTTGTTTTTGGGGTTTTTTTAGCACTGCATCTCAGGAGAAAACTTTGGAGTTGTTGTTATGAATGGTCCAATCAAATCGAGATCAATTTGAGGTGTCTGGATTAACAGTGAGTGTGACATCCGTTTGGTAAAAACAAACAGGAAGCACTGTAGAATGCATGTGACACGCACTGTCCATGAGCAGTTTGTCTGAATAAATATTCAATATGGGGCGTTTTCTCTTATACTGTACTGAGGCCGTGCTAATAGATTCATTTATCACACACGATGTGATCTACATCTCTTCTGTTCTTGTTTTTTTCCTCATCTTTTCAACTTTGTGGCAAATCTTCTCTCTGTTTTTTAAAAAAATATTTGTTGGCTTCCTCCAACAAGTCCATGTTATCAAGTTTTATTCAGCTCTTCATCCCATCCTTGTCCCGACAAAAGCATCAACAGATGCGAACCTCAAAGCCAATCTTTTTGTCTGAGCATGTATTTTGCATTATACTAAGTTTTAGGCTAAATGAGTAAGTTTTACAAAAGTTTTATACAAAAATGACGCACCAGGATAATTGAAGCATGAATTAAATATAAAGATAAATATTTCTACAAATCGAGCAAAAAATAAAGGTTTTGAGGTCCTGCTCATCCTCTCGACTCCAATTATCTCTTTTTAAACAGCATCCTATTATTAAGTCTTCCCACAGAAAACAATTAAAGGAACGTACTTGAACTATTTCATGTGTTGACACTGTTGTTATGTTGCCAATCTTTTATGCAGTCGGTGACAAGAAGTGACCCAATGCAGCTTTTCCTCAGCGTTCCCAACCAAGGGTTAATAATACTTGTTGCACCAGACCAGGTAAAGATGTACCAACAAAATATGGCCAATTAACTGAAGCCCTGTTTATACGACAATGTTTTCAAGTGAAAACTTTTGTTGTGTTTTGGTTGTTGTTGCACGGCAACTTTGCTCAGAGTTACATAGTAGTTTTAGAGTTGAGAGCCACCTGTAGTAGCACTCCGATTTTATCGTCTGTCCATACAAACGTCTGAGAACACGCCATTGTTAATGTTTATAGTGTATTGTTCTCTGTGCGTGTGTGTGGTTTTATTACAAAAACAAACAACAGCACCCACTGGTGGCCCGGCATGCTAACTAGATGGTTTTCAACATTTCTGCAATTTCTGCATAAACCGACATCGTTTTCTGGACGTTGCTGTGTAAACACAAAACTTTTCTCATTCAAAAAAAACAAAAAAAAACGTGTAAACGGAGCCTAAAACATCATTTGTGGCTAATGAATTTAGCTTTCTCCTTCAATAAGTATACGTGTTTAATGTCTTGATCCCTGTTGTTTCTCTTTTAAAAAAAACAACACTTAATCACAAATGCTGTCATTTGTTGTCAAGTTACTAACTTTTTAACATTGTTTTAAGCAGCATTGAAGCTGTCGTAGGTACATTCCAGACTCAACACCAAACTATGAGCGAAACTCTAACGTTTGCACGATCAGTTCTTCGATTATTAAAACATGTTGATGATGTTTAAAATTATTACCTCTAAAAAGTTAAACAAAAAGGACTTCATGAGCCAAAGCACGGAATTACTTCTCTTCGTTTCACTTAAATTAAGTTTAATCTCGACAAAAATGGCCGACGGTACAAGACGACCTTCCCCAGAGCCGTGCTGCCGGCATATCTGAAATCCAGCTGAAGATACTCAACAGTAGTAATTCTTCACTTCCACCCCTGACGCCTTCGTCTCCTGAAATATCTGAAATCAATTTTTAATATAGTCTCTGTTTTTCCGCCATGACTCGGCCTCAACGGGAGCCGGAGCCATGAATTTAGCTTAGTAAGCACTGCGCTGTGCCAACTGAGCCGTACAGGACCACAGCTGAGTGTGAGTGTGTGCGTGTTTGTATGTGTGTGTGTGTGTGTGTGTGTGTGTGTGTGTGTGTGTGTGTGTGTGTGTGTGTGTGTGTGTGTGTGTGTGTGTGTGTGTGTGTGTGTGTGTGTGTGTGTGTGTGTGTGTGTGTGTGTGTGTGTGTGTGTGTGTGCGAGAGACACAAAGAGTAAAATAGAGAAAGCACAAGCGAGAGGTGAACCCTTCTCCTGTGTAGCCGCTGTTAATTTGACCAATTTGATTCAGTTGGCCAGGGCTGGAGATGGTGTGATTAAATCTACCCAGGTCACCAACAGGGGTGAAAGCAATTACTTTACAAAAAAATAGAGTGACGGGGGGGAGGAGTGGAGGTGGGGAAAGAGAAGGGACACCTAGCTTTTCTTCCTTCCCACCATCATCTCCTCTTCCTCTCTCTTTCTCTCTCTCTCTCTCTCTCTCTGCTCCACAGCTTCCTCTTTCTTTCCTCCTTTATCGCTGTAAATGATCGGTGGTCGTCGTTAAAGTGAGTGGGTCACCGAGGGCTAGTTTATCAAGGTCAGGAGTGGAGGGTGGAACTGAGAGGAGCTTAGGACCGCCGACTCAACACACACACACACACAAACACACACACACACTGCTGCAATCTTAAACTGATCCCCTGGATACTCTTTTTGTCCTCTGTCACACTCATTTTGCAGTCTCCCATTACTTTTTTTTTTTTTTTTTAAGTCCGCCCTCACTTCCTGCACTTTATTATAGTTAGTTCAGCTTCAACCAGAGGGGACATTAGGGTGTGGGAGCCACCCGAGGTGACAGTCATCATCGCCTCACCTGATGATCACCGCTTTGTTTTCTTAGGTGGGGCCCCGGCGAAGCTCCCCTTCGCTAATATTTGATTTGAAACCGACAGCTGGATTTAATTGAGGGGCCTAAATGGCTTTCATATAACGATGATGTTCTCCATTCCACTGCAGTTTTATGCAGATGAACACATTACTTTAATGGTTGGCGTTTACTGGGGGAGGGAGGGAACGATGGATGAGGAGAGAGAGAAAGAGGAGGTCTAGCCCCTCTCTCTCTCTGTCTCTCTCTCTCTCTCTCTCTCTCTCTCAGTCACACTCCGGAGCCAGATGGCTGTCTTTTCTTGCATGAGATTAGAAGATGTTTCTGATTCACGGTGTCGCTTTCTGGGTAAATTAATATTTCAGGCTAAACTATTTCTGTTTTGGTAGTGGCTGCGTGCGTTCGTGTGTGCGTGCATGATTTTTTTTTTCCCCCTAAACAAAGCTCCTCCTCTCCTTTTGAGAGGGAAGGACAGATCCTTCTGGCAGATTGCAGGTAAAGTGGAGGCGGGCGAGCGGCCGCCACTTCCTGAGCCCGTTTAGTGATTCCCAGAAAGCTGTTGATGTTAATTGACTGCTTGGCAAGCAAAAGGAGGCGTAATGAGTGATTATTAAGCTGGTGAGGAGAAGGAGGAGGGAAAAAAAAAAACCAAAAAAGTATGAAGAAGAAGAAGAAGCAGCCGCTGTAATTGCATCCATGATAAAGAGACATTGATTAACAAAAAGGACAATGATGTAAAATTAGTGTGTTAATGTGGAGCCTGTGATTGTACTTTGCATAAGTTCATTAGTCCAATGCACCGGAGAGAACGCAGCCCAGGTATGCAGCAGGCCTCCTGTCGCTGTGTGAAGGCTTAGAAAGATAATAAACACAGTAATTATCATTTTCCAGCCATAAATTTGCATCTGCTGGCATAACAGAGAGGAAAGAGGGTGGTGGTAGGTGGTGGTGATGGTGGTAGGTGGTGGTGGTGGTGGTGGTGGAAGATAATGCTAAGTGTTAGGTGGTAGGTGGTGTTGGTGATGTTGGAAGATGATGGTATGTGGTAGATGGTAGGTGGTGGTGGTGGTGGAAGATGATGGTATGTGGCAGATGGTAGGTGGTGGTGGTGGTGGAAGATGATGGTATGTGGCAGATGGTAGGTGGTGGTGGCGGTCGGTGGCTCATGACCAGTTTGTGACTGTACCATCAGTGCAGCGATTTGGTGTTACCTGTGGCTCTCCCTCCAAAAATAGGCGTCAGGTGACGGGAAGTGGACGAAGGCTGAGCTGCAGCCCCGTGCAGTGCATTAACCCCGCTGCCACTGATGAATGCACACATGCTAATGTGTTGTTCCACATAATGAATGTTGATGTACTGACCTTTGGCTGTGTTGTTGTTGGTGATGATGGTTCCTGTCTCTGAGGGAAGAGGATGGGCATTTGTGTGTGTGTGTGTGTGTGTGTGTGTGTGTGTGTGTGTGTGTGTGTGTGTGTGTGTGTGTGTGTGTGTGTGTGTGTGTGTGTGTGTGTGTGTGTGTGTGTGTGTGTGTGTGTGTGTGTGTGTGTGTGTGTGTGTGTGTGTGTGTGTGTTTTGCCAGTCTGTTATTCATCACGTCCCACATCAAGATAATGATCAAATTGTCTCTACCTGTCATCGAAGCTCTCACATCAGTCTCTCTTTTCCTCACCCCTCACCATTTTCCCTCCTGATTCTGTCTCTGTCACCCCCCCCCCCCCAACACATTCTTTGGGCTTCCTTTTTTCACTCCTCCTCTCCTTGCTCCCCGTCAGGTGGAATATCCTGGGCCTGCAGGGGGCGCTGCTGAGCCACTTTGTGGAGCCGTTGTACCTGCACAGTGTGACTGTGGGCAGCCTGCGTCACACGGGGCACCTGAGCCGAGTCCTGAGCCAGCGGCAGGAGCGCCTCGGCCCCCTGCCCCCAACGTACCGACGGAACCAGCCCCTGCTCAGCGGTACGACACGCACACACACACACACACACACACACACACACACACACACACACACACACACACACACACACACACACACACACACACACACACACACACACACACACACACACACACACGTCAAGGTGACTGTGATAAATTACACTTTAAGACTGTTGGACTTGAGGAAGTCTTCACGTCAGAAAGTGACACGGTGAAAGTGTTTGTTGCCGCTGTATGAAGGTCATCCAGCAGGTACCGGAGTGGCTTTCCTTTTCCTTTTCGTCAAGCTTTTTGTAAGTCGCCAGGTTTCTCTGCTCTCCCTTCCGCAAAGGTCACAACTGTCAAAATATTAAAGCTCATAAGAAGTGGAGACCATGTGGGAAAAAAAAAACCTCTGCATAAATACACGTTGAGCGCTGCAAGTTAGTCTTCTGGTCACACAATATCTTTCCAAGGCCCATTTACACAAGACTGATTTCTGTTTTTAACTTCCCTCTGGGATTAATATAGTATTTCAATTCTATTCTATTCTATTACGATGGTAGAGGAAAAGCTTTTGTAGCATTTTGGGTGTCTGTTTACCCAACAATGTGCCTCAGAGTCACTGACAACAAAGCTTTTTGAAAAACGACTCACAAGTTAGAACTTTATGAAAACGTTCATGTAAACGTGAAACTTTTCTGGAACGAAAACCCAAAATAACTAATTTTTCACTTAAAGCAGTGGTTTTAATAGGGAGTAAACAACTTGTGGAATGTAAAATGATGGAATACAAAGGGTGTGTAATTGTAAGTAATAAATATAACCTGAACGCACAGGCGAAAGAGAGAGAGACTGTTTACATGTATGTAAACGTCCATGTTGGCATGTGCAGATCAGTGTACCTGTAATTTGACAATGTAAGAATGACTCACCAAAGGAAACATCGACGCTTCTCATCTTCTAAACCTACAAGGTTAAGATAAAGTTTGATCACCGTGTATGTTCCAGAAAAACAAGGTTGCATGGAGTTTATTCATTTAAGACACACGGCTGTAACCTCCTCGGAGAAAACATGTACATGTCTCAACCTGCTCGTAACATTTCCAGACGTATCTATTCCCTCCTGTTAGATCCGACGGTACTGTGTCGCAAAAAAGTCACGTACATTAAGGGAAACCTGTATACACTCGTCTGCTTCTTCGCTTTTCTGTGAATAAATGTGTCGAAAGCTTCAAAACAGATCACATATATGGAACAACCCCCCCCCCCCCCCCCAAAAAAAAAAAAACACACGCATAACAAACGCAACTCAGTGCCAGCCAGTCAAGCTACAGCTAAGAAGTTGCCTGGCACGTCTGTTCTCGGGGGGGCTCCGCCGAGACCCCGGGCCTCCGTTTGTAGTGAAGATGAATGCTGGAAGAGGATCTGAATGACACCCAGCTTGTAGAGACGGCGTCAGCCATCACTTCCCATCTGGGCCAGCCGCGGCGGTTGAGCGACAGACGAGATGTGGGGCGCGCTCGCTTGCTGGGGATCTCTGATAAGAACAAAGACGGTGACAATCGGTGACAGGGAAAACACATTATATCCTGTCGGATACACACTGCGGATAAGTCCCCAGCAGATGCTTTCTTCAGGTTTTTGGGTGTGCTTCTTGAAGGGCACGCGAGGGGGGAGAGGGGGGCCCCTCTGGGTAAATTCGGCCTGTCTTTATCGGGATTATTAATAGTTCTCTGCGAGAATTTCTCAGGATTAGTCAATGGCATTTTTAAATGGAGTCATTTGACTTGCCCGCAGAGGTCTTTTACTTCCTGCTGCAGTTCATATTTAGGGTTCTGTGCTTTGGTGTCATCCATCAAAAAGCAGAATGTCGGAGTACTTGGAGTAGCAGCAGTCCATCGGAGGGTAGAAGGGTGAAGGAGATGGACACACAGCGGAGATGGCCCTACACTGAATCAATGTAATCACAGCTCTCATCAGACAGCCATTCAGTCTGAAGGGAGCTCGGACAGATAGAGCGAGAGAGAGACGGGCTGAGGGAAGACAGAACGCCTCTTGCATTCAGATGTCCCCACCGCCATGTCCTCTACCGTCCTTCCACCGGCTCCGATGCGCTCCCCAGCTATTGTGAGTCCAGGGTGATTTTTAAAAGGACCCCCCCCCCCCCCCCCCCCCCCCACACACACACACACACACACACACACACACTTAGAGGAAGATACTCCCGGGCATCGTGGAGCCCCCGCTCTTATCGCGCGCCGCCAAAGCAGCTCCACCTGGACCCCGAGGGCCGAACGCGTCGATGGGCCGAGTCGTCCTTCACTGTCGCCCTGCCGCCGCTCGAGGAGCAGACTGACAGGACGCCGGTGTTTTTTTGGGGGGGGAATGTGAGGCATCAGGACAGACGCAGATAAAGGAAACAACAGCCGGCTTCAAGCTTATTTCCCAGCTGCTGTCTTCACTTTTCATGTGTCCAGATGTGATAATAAGCTGGTCTGCAGATCACTACGCAGCAGTTGATTGTTACATCCATATTCACTATAAACACATTCACCTGTTTCCACGACAATGTTTCATGTGACGACACCTAATCCATTTAAAAAAAAGTGTTGCGTTTACACCGCAGCAGCGGACCCACTGACAACGATGTAGTTAGTATGCCAGGCCACGGGAGGGCGCTGTTGCTTCTTTTGTTATTGAAACCACACAGATGTGTGCAGAGAACAATACGCTGTAAATGTGAGCAAAACCAAGAGAACCCAACATTGTTATAGACAGACAATGAATCGGATGCTATCGGGGGTGAGTCTCAACTATTAATTTATATATATACGTATAAGGACGATGAAACTAGAGTACGGACCGTGAGTCATACCACTATGGGGGCCGCCATGTTTATTTACTGGCACTTGAGCAGAAGGAACTATTTACCCTGGGGGGGGCAGCGCAATAACACTGATCCATAGTCTCTGGCAGTCTCTGCAGGGGGGAATCACACCTGTGAAAGAAAACTTCCACCTTGGGAGCCGGTATATAAAAAAAAAAAGTCATGGATGCAGTAGATCTGAACACCGCTGTCGCGTAAACGGACCCCAAAAAAATTAAGAAAGTTTTGTACACAACTATTTTTATAATCGATTAAATCGATGAGTTGTTTCAGCCCTTGTTGGTTGTGTTTGTGATGATACTCGTATGAGTTCATGTAAAGAATTGAGGTTATCAGATAAAATATCAATGACGCCTGTCCCGTGACCACAGACGCCTTTTCAGTGCAATTCTGCTTTCACAACTAAAACTTGTGTGGATCTAAAATCACAGCTGTACAAGCCTGACCTGAATGTCACGTTATAAACCCAGGAAACTGAAAAAGTTGACAATTAACAGAAACAACAAACTGATAACCAACAGAGATTTAAACCAGCAACCTTTCATTCTCTGCCATCAAGCCAGACGGTGTGGAAGTCCCGCTCCGCCGCTCCGTCCTCTGGAGGAGCGCCTCGGAGAGGCCTGCAGCCATGCGGCGATGCGGCGATGCAGGAGGGATGCGGCGTGAAAAACACGAACACGCAGCAGCTGCGGGACATGTGCGCTCGAACAGCCACGAATCCCACAACCCAGTGCTCTAATTCTGCCTCTTTCATGTCTGCCAAACACTTCCCAGAAGAGGAATTGATCAAGTCTTCAATGAAGGGAAAATCAAATTGGCTATTACAGAAACAGACGAGTCAGAGCCATTGAAGGGATGAAATGAGCCATGAATGGAGCGAGGGGAAGAAGGAAGGAGGCAGGATGGATGGATGGATGGGGGGGGGGGGCTTTTGTTCAAAGAGGTGCGTCTGCACAGGAGAGAGGAGATGGGTAATAAGAGACTTGGAGAATTGTTACTGTGGCAGGCAATTCATTCCAGTTCTAGGGAGCAACAGAAAGGACGAGGTGAGAAGCGGTGAATGGGGGAGAGTGCAGACGGGGGGAAATGAGCGGTGGGGAAGGTGGCGAGATGATCTGCAGGCATGTATTGTGGTATTGTAGATCAGGTATTGTATTATAACAAGCCATCTGTCAGCCGATGAGATCAGAGGCGGCTGTTGTTCAGCCGTCACTTCGCGCGCTGGAGGTGCCTGGATGTCACATAAATAAGTGTGCTGGAAGTGGATCTGCTCCTTTTGAAGGCAGTTTTACAGGTTTACTGTGGAGAACACGCGCTCAGACACGTTCTGCAAATACCCACTGACACTGGTACAGTCGTCATTTTGGAGTCACTACCGTTTGTTGTTCTTTATTAGTGTCTGCTTCGCATCTGAACATTGTAGAATAACATAAAGGAGCGTTCTGTCTTTAATTACACTCTGGTTAATCTCAAATGCAAAGCACAAAAATGAAAGGAACAGTTAGAGATCCTCTGTGAAGTGAAAGTGATCGTTTCTGCGTTGTCGTTTCGGAAAAGTTTTATTTGTATTATCTTTTCAGTTGCTCCAAGCACCGTTGTCGTGTAAACGCAATGAAAGCTTTCACTGAAAAACATTGTGTAAATGGGGCCCGAACCTTAACCCAGTGTAATGGAGAGGGCTGAGTTGTTTTGAGTCTTGATGTCAGACAAAGTAAGTCAAACCTTCAAATTCTAACCAGTAAAAGTTTATCACAAATGTATTTTGCAGCTTTCTTTACTCGGTGAGACACAGAGGTCTGCAATCTTTATGACCGACTCAGCCGTTTTCACAATTTTCCACCCCCCCAAAAATTGCCGCAAAACATGTGAGATTGAAAGGAAAAAAAAAAAAAAACACACATTGCTTTAAATACTCTAGTAGACTTTGCATTCATGAAGTGTCACAGGTACGATTTCGATATATTTGATTCTAATTTTATCTTTTCTAGTTTTTTCATGTATTTTTCTGGATTAGTCATATTTTAGCCTCTATAGCTATTTTAGCTGTTTATAGCAACTCTGTTAGATAGTTAGAGCAGTTTTAACTGTTCCTTTTGTTTTACCCTCCCTTTAACTTCCTTTTTCCAATTTTCTTTCTTTTTTCCCTTTTTTTCTCCTTTTTTTTCCTCTTTCCCACCAAAGTGATTTTAGTCACATCAATTTGACGATTTTCGGCGAAACATAATTTTTTTGGTGGAACGCAAAGTAGATATAATTGAAAGCAAAATGTTTATTTGCATTACATGTTCTGAAAGCTTCAGGGAGCCGCTACAGACGAGCCACGACATTTTTTCCTAAAGCTTCGGGCTTTTACATCACTTTGTTTTACTCACCCAACATTTTTTGCCCCGAGCCCTCGCTGGCGTCTTGCACCGCTGTCAGCTCCGTTTCCTCCACAGTGCCGCCACCTCCGCCAACACCTGCTCTCCAAACGCCGACCAGCGACTTCTCTATATAGAATCCAACGTGACCGGCACTCACCTCCACTTCGCTTCTCCCTTTTTCTTTCCTCTGCTTTGCTGTGCTTTTTCTTTCCCGGGGGGGGGGGGGGGGGGGGGGGGGGGGGGGTCGGAGGGCAGAGGGAAGTGACAGTCCACTGTAGGCAGCACTTGATCTTTGTGGCTGGAGATGCTATTTACAGCTTATACTGCTGGCAACACTCGGACATAACTTCAGGGACGCAGGAGCAAATCAGCACTCGTATAATGGCAGGAACATATTTCATACCTGCTGGATAGGCCTCTCTGTCCAACCCTCCGCCTCTGAGGCTGGATCAGAGCATCACATAAACAGCCATGCAGTTTCGAGTTGTTTTTTTATTTATTTATTTATTTTTTTGCAGCGCTGCAAAACTTTATGATCGCCATTAGCCTCAGGGAGAGAGAGCGAGGCGAGGGTGAAGGAAGGTTAAACGAAACAACAAGGATAAAACACACAGTTGCAAATGTATACTCACAAGTGCATTATGTTTTTAAGACACTTGTGAAATGTTTGCTTTCTTTTTTTTTTTTTTGGGCACCTCACATGTAATGAAGAACTTTCCCGACCTCCGTCTCCCCCCGTAGGGCTGAGCAGCACCGAGTACCAGCAGCCGGGGAAGGCCTCGTGTGTGAGCGTCAACTGGACGCTGGGCGACGCCCAGCTGGAGGTGGTCAACACGGCGACGGGGCGGCGGCGTGACTCAGGGACTCCCTCGCGTCTCTGCAAGCACGCCCTGTTCACCCGCTGGAACAGGCTGTACCGCAAGGTGAGGACTGAACATCAAGAATCCATAAATCTGCCGGTTTCATCCCCGTCAAGCCAGTTTATTAATCAAAAATGTCCTTGTGTGAAACGCTCAAGCCCTGATTTGCCTCCGATGGTGGATGAAGGCGTTGCATGGCGTGTGCGTGAATGGGTGGAAACGACACGTCGAGTCTATCAGGAGACTCCAGACCCAACGAGTCAGAGATGAACACCAGCAAGACTAAACTTTCTTTTAGTTTTCTGTCGAATGCTCTATTGAACATGTGAAAACACATCGTTCCACGTTTAGAAAACGGAGCCAGTTTACACGGGAACAGCAGAAAGGCTGAAAATTATGTTGTTTTCATGTAGGTGCCGCTCGTGGGCGCTGTTGGTTGTTTTTGTAATGAAACCACGCACAGACGTGCAGCAGAGAACAATATGCTGTAAACAATAACAATGGGACTGCACAGACATTCGTATGGTCAGACGATGAAGTTGGATTGTTATTACGGTGACTGTCAACTATAAAACTACCAAGTCCCAGGGTACTATAGACTATGACACGGTGGAGGCCGCCATTGTTGTTTTTGTCCTTCTACTGAGCATGTGCAATAGCACGGTTTCAGAAAAGTTGCGTTTTCCGAAGTCTACACAGAGACGGGGTCGGAGCATTTTCGAAAAGTAAACAGCCCCCCAAACTTTTTTTTGGTTTCCACTTGAAAACATTGTTGTGTAAACAAGGCGTTCATCATCTTTGTCTCTTTAAACTGCCCTCTTCTTCAAAGCACACATATTTATCAATTGCCTCGTGGTCCTGCTTTTTTCTGTGAATTTAGGAAATGACCATATAAGGAAATCCAACATCATCTCATCTAAACCAAGCATCCGCATTCTTGAGGAGATATATAAGATATGATGCACTCCCTTTGTTGTCTTACAACATATTAACTTATATAATTATATAAGTTAATACACTCGAAGTAACACACTGTAGTTCAGCTCATCCTCACTCAGGGTGGAGTATAGGTGAATTTAACATCCGTTTATCATTCATAGTGAGGTACTTCACATTCACTTACATTCTGCCTCTCTGCACTCCTGACGGAGGAGGCTGCAGACGATTGTTGTATTTTACACTCTTTCACAGACAGAGTGACAACATGAGCTCATAATACAAGATTTGCAGTTGAGTTTTTTGTTTTTTGTTTTGTTTAAGTCACCACTTCACTACAGGAGACCTCCACAAACAAAGTTGAGATAATTAAAGTTGATGGCCATAACACGGAGTGACGGCGGTATCACAGAGTGTAATTATACGGGTGATCCCAGTGCGCCTGTGAGGAGGAAACGTGAAATGGAAGGAAACGGCAAGAAAACTGACAGAACCTGTGACTCATCTCCCTCCACGAGCTTCTTCTCTCGCTGCAGACACTTCCCCGTTCACACCACGATTTAACCAAGAAAAGTAAATGGAACTCGGTGATTGTCAGTGCTATTAATTGCATTGTTCCCCCCACTTGTTTCGACATGTGGAAATGTCCGCTGTGGATGAAGTCCTGCTAATTAAAAGTTAATTAAAAAGAAGACCTTCTGGGTTGTATCTTTAACTTGCTGCAAAATACATGATGTTGTCCTGTTTAATTAATATAAGGCTGTGGAATAATCCCATTTAATTTAGATAAATGGTTCACTTATTTGTACCCCTGCAAAAAAAAACAAAAGAACAACTAAAACCGTCCACTCTTTATTCAAGTCTGAGCGGATCATCATATCATCATCAGCTGATGAACAAAGCTTGCCCTTATTCAAAAGATGATGGGGTGGAGTGTGCTGAGGTCATTTATAAATAATCTGAAACCAGCAAATGAAAAAAAAACTGAAAATTGAAAGAAATATATCATTACTAAATTGCTTGAAAATTGTGCTCTGATGATAGATAGATAAATAAATAAATGAATATAGGGTGTATAAAGGATTCACATTAGCAGAATGTAATTACAATAAAAACAAACAAACATGTAAATCAATAAACTGCAATGTCTTCAATAACGATAGAAACACTGGATCGAATGTGTGCGTAAGTATCTAGTGCGCTCGTGTGCCGGTGCAATGATCTCCTCGCATCAGCTCTATTCAAAGAGTGTATACGTCGGTAGAATATTAGAATATGCAAACACAGAACAATAAAACGTCTTAAATGCCTTTATGTAAAAACAATATAAACATACAATAGAGAAAAGCTTTCTTAGGAGACTAAACCCACATTACAAGCCATTGTTCATCAACGGTATTTGAGCATTGAACCTACAATCGCTGCCGACATGCAAATACTGGAACTAAGTCCTCCAGATCCAAAGGCCTTTGCAGATTAAGGGGCAATTGAGGGTCACCAATTGGCCTCGAATCCGTGCAAACCTTCATGCAACCCCCATTAATCTTTCTATTGCTCGATCCAAGTAGCTTCATTCTGTTGGCCAATATAACATGTCGGATCATGAATATCAAACTTAATCTTTCTAATCGGATGTCCATGAAGAGCATTAAAAACAAGGAGAGTGTCACATCCAGTGGCCAAGATAATGCACTGTCAGCAAACTGAGGCAAAGCATGACATTATATCTCCCTGACACTGAATCAGCGCCGAGCAAGTCAAAGACCTTCAAAGACTCTCATCGCCCCACTACTGTCCTTCAAATGCTCGCTCATAAAGGTCTTCATCATGAGTGTGGCGTTAAATGATCTTCTCTAAACCTGGAGAACGTATTCAGATGCAACGTTTGTGTCCATCCAACCTCTCTACCTCACGTTATCATTAATCCTGCTATGGCTGAGGTGGAGACGGCACACATAAAAATGGCTGCTCGTCAGATGAAACCAACTTTGACCGAACGGGAAATCTGCAGACGCTCGAACAGACAAACGGTCTCCTCGCCACCGCTGACAAACGCCTCAACCTGGCAACATCTGCCCTCGTCGCGGCGTACCCGGGAGCGCCAGCGCGGATCTTCTCTCCTCGACGCACTTTGAGTTCCATTCGGAAACTTTACGTAACAGACGCCGGCTGCATCGGCAAACGGCGGCGCCGTTAAAGCATAATGACTATAAAACCATAATTATTTGGAAAAGTACTCGAGGAGGCCCCCGCCCTAAGTGCTCCCCGCACGCCGTATAGACGGGCCACGCAAGAGCAGTCGCACTAATCTCCAGAAGAAACTTTTGCTCTCTCTCTCTCCTCCTCCTCTCTCTCTCTCTCTCTCTCTCTCTCGCTCCTCTCTTGTCTCTCCTCCGATCTTCATTGTTTCCCCCTCGCGACAATAGGAATGCACAAAAAGCACAGAGAATGTTCAATTGCTTGTGAAATTTAAATGGGGAGATTACACAGCTGTTGAAGCCCCCCCCATCCCCCCTCCTCCCAACCCCACCCCACCCAAATGCATTTGTGCCGGCTCATTCGTTTTGTTTTGCTCGCTCCTCTTCTTCTTCTTTTGCCCCCCCCATAAACCTTTTGCCCTCTTTTGCCCCAACTTTACCTCCCTTTTATCTCACTAACTGATTCTCTGTTTTCTCTCTCTCTCTTTTGCTCGTCCAGTTGGGGATCCACGTGTCTGACTCGGCCGACCGCCAGATCATGTACTGCGAGGCCAAGATGGCGGCTCGTCCGTACCAGACAGCCAAGCAGCAGTGGTTCAAATCCCTGCAGGAGACGGGCCTCGGCACCTGGGTCAAGAAACCACCGGAGCAGGAACAGTTCCTGCTGTCGGTTTGAGGAGCAGTGTGTGTGTGTCTGTGTGTGTGTGTGTGTGTGTGTGTGTGTGTGTGTGTGTGTGTGTGTGTTTAACCTTTATTTTTTTATAAAAACACTCCATTATTCACACCCTCATACCTTTTGCAGGGTAACGCCATCACCCCACCTGTGTGTGTGTGTGTGTGTGTGTGTGTGTGTGTGTGTGTGTGTGTGTGTGTGTGTGTGTGTGTGTGTGTGTGTGTGTGTGTGTGTGTGTGTGTGTGTGTGTGTGTGTGTGTGTGTGTGTGTGTGTGTGTGTGTGTGTGTGTTTCATTCCAGATCCTCCACTCAGGCCCCGTTCGCACGTTTTCAAGTGAAAAAGCAAAAGTTTCATTGTGCCACTGAAAATGCGATTTTTTGAAAACGGCTCCCAACTCTGTCGTCATGGAAACGTCGAAAAAGCAACTATTTGTAAACACTCTGGCTCGGTGTCCACTACGTAGTAAATAGTTCTTCTTCACATGCTCAGTAGACGGACAATAAGAACAATGTTTGTCTCCAGAGTGTCAAGGCTCCCAGCGCTTATTCTCCTGGGACTTGGTAGTTTTATTTTGACAGTCACCATAGTAACAATCCAACTTGGTCATCTGTCCACTAGAATGTCTGTGTACTCCCATTGTTAATGTGCGTCGCATGTTGTAATCTGAGTGTGGTTTCATTACAAAAACAATCAACAGCACCCACTAGTGGCCCTAAATTATGACTACATGATTTCTCAGCATTTCTGCCGTTTCCGTGTAAACGGGCGTCGTCCTCAAGATGTTGCAGAACTTTTCTGAAAGGAAAGCTCAGTAACGACGCTTCTCCACTTGAAAACAGGGCCTCGGTCAGAGAAAGTGTGGAAGGTGAGCTGAGAAGAAAGGAGACCCGGAAAGATGGACGACACAGGTTTAAGCAAACACCCTCCTAAATACCCAAACCACCACCCCCACCTCCGCCTCCGTTCTGTGCCTGTCAAGGAAGGGCGGGGTAACCTTGAGCAGAATGAAAGGCAGCCGCTATCTTGTCATCAGCTATTTCCGGGCCCCAAGGCTCCCGCTGAGGAGCCGAGCCACGGGGGAGAGAGAGAGAGAGAGAGAGAGAGAGAGAGAGAGAGAGACAGAGAGGGAGAGAGAGAGAGAGAGAGACAGAGAGAGAGAGACAGAGAGAGAGAGACAGAGAGAGAGAGAGAGAGAGGCTGTCCCTCTCTTTTCCCTCTTCACTCCCTCTTTCTCCATCAGCCGTCACCCTGACAGGGCTGGTAATTGGACGTGGACCCCGCTCTCTCTCTCTCTCTCTCTCTCTCTCTCTCTCTCTCTCTCTCTCTCTCTCTCTCTCTCTCTCTCCAGCCATCCATCGTCCTTCTCTTTAACTCACCCCTCTTTTCACCCTCCGTCACCCCCTCCTCCCACACGTTGCCTTTCAAGCGTGGCAGAGTAACACGACACGACGACAGGTTAATACACCCTTTCTTTCTTTTTTTTTCAATCCTTACGTCAGTGGCTGGAGAGAAGGCGAGGTACATAAACGCAGCCATTACAGTCCATGTGGAGGTGATGATGGAAGGAGAGGGAGTTGTTCATCTCTCTCTCTCTCGCTCTCTCTCGCTCTCTGTTTCTGTCTTTTGACCTGAATGACCTCAGCGATTCCTCGCCGTCCCGGTCGGTTCCCGCGCTCTCCAATAACACGTTTCCATCATCCCTCATTAGCGAGGGCCTCGCCGAAACCGATCGACTCGCGTCGCAGTCGTGCGGTCCACGGCCACCCTCAACCCCGCCCGTCTCGACTTCATGTCCGACGCCGCCCCGCCGCCGCCATGTAAATGTGCACCCCACGCCGTTCTGCGTCTGTCTGGTGGCCACGGACTCCGTGTGTGTGTGTGTGATTTCTCCATGCGGATCCGTGTTTGTCCTCATTGTTACCATGACTGTGTTGTTGTGTCATTGCTGTGCTCTCTCCAGGCAGCCGCTCAGCAGGAACGTGGAAGTAGTGAGAGTGACATCTAGTGGTTTCCGCTGGGATCTTACCTCTCCCGGCCGCAGTGAGGCTTCAGTGCAACCGCCTGTTAGACTCATCAACTCATGTTTTTTAAGGAAGTGATGGCAACCGGTGCATTTACACAAACCTCTGAGCGTTTCATTTCTGTGATCACTACGACGACACCAGATTCAACTGTCTGATCGAGAACTTGAAGTGTAATCTGATTACAGGCGACAAATGTGTTTCTTAGTGATCATATGAATGGCTCGACGCCTCTAAATCAACAAAAAATATGAATGAACCCTTGTTTAAATATTTGGAAATGGAGGAATTCAAACCTCAGATATTGTTGTAAAATATTTTACCTCAAAATCCCAACTGAATATTATTTATGTCATAAAAAATATTTAGCAAAGTGTTAAAAATGACTTCATGACTTCAGTTATTTAACTTATTTCTCAAAACAAATCTCAAAATAAGATCAAATTATCTCTGGATGTCCTCCAAAAAGCTTTTTTCTTCAGAAAAATTCAACTTAAAAAGGGTTGTTATGAAGAAACAAGAAAAAAGCTGAAGTGATTAAATACCATTATTTGTCCCATAAAGGGACAATTGACTCAGATTGACATGAATCCTGACGGTTTCTTCACCTGAGAAACCGTCAAATTCAAACCAGCAAGATTAACAGGCCCAAACATGTGAAATATCACGCAATAAAAAATGAAAACTGAATTACAAAATGTGTTTTTATTTGACCCTACACCTCATGCAACCAATCAGCTACTCTATTACACCTCCAGAAAACTAACTCACCAGTCCTCCCATGCTGGATTTATAGCTCCAGGGGTTAAAACCTGTAGCTTTGATTTATATCCAAGTGGCAGATTTCAGCTATTAATTTCACCTCCGCAATGCAGAACGCATGTGTTGTTATGATTAGGCTGCCTGGCACTCTCTGTTCCCCACTGTGGCCGTGTTTACATCCCCTCATCAAGATTAATAGCACTCGAGCTGCTCCGAGGTAACTCTTAAAGGTAATTCCAGATTCATTAAAAGCTGGCTGCCTACGCGCAGGATGCCGGTTTATTCCTTCATACATTCATAATTCCACTGTCACTTATTAGACGACCACTGAGGGTTTGAAACGTCGCCTTCACTTTAAACTGGCTTCAGATATTTGGCCATAAAGGTATTTACAGTACAAACGCAAACACAAAAGGAAACGTTTCTACACATAACTCTCATGAACTTATGTGTTTTTGACCTTTTTTTGGCTCCAGAGCTCATATTAGTAAAGAAAGCCCTCCCACCACCCTGAACAGGATATAAGCAGTATAGAAGACGGACAAATAAAAACCCTAATAAGACTTTTGACGGGATGAAAGTCTATATTTTTGCTAAAAATCAAACAATTACTCCATAAAATGACTCCAATCTCAACATGAAGCCAATTTTATTGAAAACTTCTGCTGCAAAATAAGTGAAATGTCCACACACACAAAACAAAATCCTCAAATCTGCTTGAAATGCTCAGAGTTTGTGTGTCAGTGCTCAGCGATTGTTGCAGGTTTTCTTCATGCTGGTTTTGTTGTCGCCCATATCAGCATTGACCATCGCCATGTTTTCAAACGGCCGTCAGCATCACACAGATTTCACATCTTTATTTTGGGAAATAATAAATATAAGGCATGTCTGAATGGCAATATTGTATCAAAAAGTGTACATATGTACAAAAAAAACAAAACAAAAAGAAAACCGAACCACGTGTATAAAAGATGTTGAAGATGTGACAGAGATCCTCAAATGTCTAATTATGATGTAAATTAAAGTATATTAAGACTTGCTGCTAAGATCTGTAAATTGCACTTCAGTGACAAATTAAAAAAAAGTGAATGTTTGTACTGTATATGTGAATAAAAAAAACACAAAATCTTGTAATTTTATTTGGCCTTGCTCGTCTTTTTTGATTCATCACTGAGCTGGAATGGTGAACCGTGTCCAGTTTGTCATCATCGCCATTCTGAGTGATTTTATGACCCCCCCCCCACCACCACCACCACCACCACCACCTCTCCCCAGGTGGATCCAGGCAATTTCTTAAAGAGGCCTCCTCTGCTGCTTCCCGGGGGAAATCCAGGGAGAAATGGTTATCTCTGTTAGGCTCGCTGGCAGGTGTCCGACACACCAGCCACCAAATTAGCTGGAGGGAAGAACCGAGCCAGGAAGGAGAAGAGGAAGAGGAAGAGGAGGAGGAGGAGGAGGAGGAGGAGGAGGAGGAGGGAGAAGGTCCCACCCCCACCCCACCCCGAGGCCACAGAGTTGGCTGTGTGTTCCACAATAAACATCATAATTGACAATTTGCTGCGGCGGCTGGTCACGGCCAACCGACTCCAATCTAATGGCCGAGGACAGACGGGGGGGGGGGGGGGGGGGGGGGGGGGGGGGGGGGGGTCGGGGGACACACACGTCCTCAGGTCTATTCTGGAGTCGCAGCTTCCTGAGAACTGGAGTGCGACACTGTGAGGTCACATCACCACGCCACACGACGTGTGGGTCTGAGGGAGTCATTTACAGCCATCCCATTGGCTTCTGGGCCTCCGGGGGAGTGTTGGACTCACCGGGCCTGTCGGATCTTTTATGATTTGTAAAGTTTTATTAGTGTTGGGACGAATAATAATAATCATTCGTCTACTTGCCAACTAATCGTTGACTAACGGATAGTCGAAGTTTAAATCTAAGCAGTGAAGCTCAAAAATGTACTTTATTTAAAGAACAAAGCTGCTGAATTGCATACGCAAGAAGAGAATATCCAAAACATTCTATTGTGAATCAATCCCACGATAGAAACATGTACATTAACTTCTCTCTGTAAAACAAATAAGCCATAAACACGCATCAGCTAATTAATTATGAGAAAGGTTGTTTTTTTCCCTGGAAAAACTATGTTAAATAAATTAAAATTAGTCGTCACAACCCAGAAAGATTGGTTTATGGTTTTGGACTGGCATAAATGAGGCACGTAATCAATAGAGTGAACATTCTCACAAGTCGTAGTTCAATTCATAGATTTAAGTAGAATAATATCAGTTGAACTATGGAACACTTTTATATGTTAATCAGGGGTTTCTTTAAAGACAAATGATCTCTATCTGTATTTACAGCTATGTAACAGTGTTTTTAAAAAAGTGAATAAAGCTCAAAATCCTTATAATATTTTTTATTTTCTTTCATTAGGAACGCTGCACATGGTATTGCACAACAAATCATGAAGAAAAAAGTATCAATATTTAATTACTTTACAGAATATGAAGGAAAAGGTGATATTTCTGTGTTCAAAAAATTAGCAGTCGGCATTTCTCATTACAAACTCAAATATTTACTAAATAAACTGAAAAGATATTAACATTTAGCAATCCTGACAATTACTTAACTAATATTTCGTTGAATAACCCCTGTTTTTGATAACTGCTACACATCTGTGCTGCATGGAGTCAACCAACCTCTGCCACCTCTGAACAGGTATGCCAGCCCAGGAAGATTGGACAACCTTCCACAATTCCTCTGTATTTTGGGGTTTTGCCTCAGAAACAGCAAATTTTATGTCACACCACAAGTGCTCAATTGGATTAAGGTCCGGGGATTGGGCTGGCCACTCCATAACCTCAATTTTGTTGGTCTGGAACCAAGCTTACTGGTTTGTTTGGGGTCATTGTCCTGTTGAAACACCAATTTCAGGGGCATTTCCCATTCGGCATAAGGCAGCATGACCTCCTCAAGTATTGTGATGTATCCAAATTGATCCATGATCCCTGGTATGCGATATAAAGGCCCGACACCATGGTAAGAGAAACAGCCCCATATCATGATGCTTGCACCACCATGCTTCACGGTCTTCAGAGTGTGCTCTGGCTTGTATTCAGTGTTTGGGGGTCGTCTGACAAACTGTCTGCGGCCCTTGGATCCAAAAAGAACAATCTTAGTCCACAAAATGTTTCTCCATTTCTCTAGAGGCCAGTCGACATGATGTTTGGCAAATGCAATCCTCTTCAGCACATGTCTTGTTTGCAACAGTGGGACTTTGCGGGGGCTTCTTGCTGGTAGATTAGCCTCACATAAGCGTCTTCTAATTGTCACAGCACTCACAGGTAATTTCAGACCGTCTCTGATCTCCCTGGAGCAGACCCTTGGCTTAGTCTTTGCCATTCTGACTATCCTTCGGTCCATTCGAATGGTAGTCTTCCATTTTCTTCCACGTCTCTCTGGTTTGTCTTTCCATTTTAAAGCATTGGAGATCATTTTAGCTGAGCAGCCGATCATTTCCTGCACTTTATTAT
Organism: Lipophrys pholis; assembly: GCF_963383615.2. Lineage (NCBI taxonomy): Eukaryota > Metazoa > Chordata > Actinopteri > Blenniiformes > Blenniidae > Lipophrys > Lipophrys pholis. The sequence continues at coordinate 17,249,951 of NC_137648.1, read as the reverse complement.
ACGTCTTCCCCTCTCCAATCAACTTTTTAATCAAAGCACGCTTTTCTTCTGAACAATGTTTGGCACGACCCATCTTTCATCAGTTTTCACAGAGAATTGCATGCACAACATGTGCTGGCTTCATCCTTAAATAAGGGCAACCTGATTGACACCCGTTTCTTTCACATAATGAATGATCTCACTGATTGAACTCCACACTGCTATTTTTTGGAACACGCCCCTTTTACTTAATTAGTCAATTACACAGACCCAGGAGTATTCATATCATCAAAGTTGGGTCTGTTGGTTCCTGACTTTAATACACCTGCTGGTAAATTATTTTCCATTTATTATTATGTTTTATACCAAAAACAGTGATTTATCTGGTTAGTCATGTTGGACTGCTATTATTCTAAACATAGCTGTATCTATTAATCGGGTTTCTTTAAAGACAAATGATCTGTCTCTATTTAGATGGAAAAATCCAATACATCCTGACAAAACCGACAAACTTCTTCTGTAAAATAAGCCCGATCTCGTAATGAAAAGGGGAACGACCATTTAGAAAGAAACACATATATGAAGCATAAATGAGTGAAAGTGTCTGAAGTAGCAGGATTATGGATCCACTCTCATTAACACTCCACACCATCGTTTCGATCTTCCACATGAATGAAGCGCGAGTTTCCACAAGAGTCACATTTTAGTGAATACACCTGAGAAAGAGCCGTGTTAAATAAGACTGGGGGTGGGAGGAAAAATAAAGTGAGACCGGGAAAAGGAAATCACAGTTTTTTTTATTTTTTATTAGAAAGTGTCAGAGAGCATGTACCCGTCACAATGAAGTATGCAAAGTAGACCACGCGTGATGAAGTTTGATGGTGAAGCGGCGCCGATTCGCTTTGCTTTTTCTCTTTTTGGGACCCGGACGGGCTTTTTTTAATTGATCGATCCTCAATCGGATCTCCTGCAGGATGATCAGGATGCTGCTGCGGCTGCAGGACTTGAGCTCTCTGAATTAAAAAATAAATAAAATCCTATCTTCTCTGTGCCGAGGAACACAATTTGACAAGCATTTGGAAAAGTGCACAGACGCTGGGATGGATAAGGCTCATGCACCGGCGTTGGAGGCGGGAGGGTAAGGCATCTCAACAGGTTTCCTCTTTGAGCTTCATGCTTCCTCTAAACGCGCCCGGGCTCTGTGGCGTGCCCGCGGCGGTGAACTATCTGTATGAACTGTACACTGAGCGACACAAACACCAGTCACACACACACACACACACAAACACACACACACCACTCTTGGAGGAGATTTACAGCGAATAAGTTAAACGTGATTAGAAACTACAGCACGATTTTAGGTGGAGGATATTGCACGAGTGGAACAAACGAGTTTCTTCTGATTCAGTCAAGTTACAGTCACCGGGAGACAGGGGGCGCCGCTCCCGAGCACCGGAACCGTCCAGCAAGCTGCTTATTGCTTCTGTTCTTTGGGGTGACGAGCGACGGGAAGACGCGGCGGGTCATGGGGGGGGGGGAACAACATGGAGAGAAATCGGTCCAAAGACGACGACGCGCTTATTGCTTTCCTCCTGACAGCAAGGCAGAGTAAAGCCACTTTTTTTTTTTTAATAAAAGAAAATTCACTGTAAACATGGAAGAAGGCAACGGGACAACAAAAAAAAGTGAGGATCAGAGGAGACCAGGAGAGGGCGCACGCCTCGTAACCCGCTCACTTTAAGACAATTTATCATGGCAGGCTTGAACGTGATATGAAAAAAAGAAAAAGAAAAAATATATATATTCACAGAATCACACTATCTTCCTCTTCAGATCCAATAATCAGGGCACATCATCTTTTATATATATATATTTATCTACAATCTGTCCTGGACTCTTCCCTCACAACTTTACAGGTAACAAAAATGGTTTATCTACATGCAACAGCGCCCGGTCAGCAGCCTGCGACTGTGGATTCAGCTTTAAATAGAATACGTCTAAAACTAGAGAAGGCCGGGACGTACGGAGCGGCCTAACCACGTCACAATTCACAATCCATGCTAAATAAGGTCAGGAGGGGTCGGGAGCGGGAGGTCGGCGCCGTGGCCTCGGACGCAGCGGCTGCACGGGAGGAAGCTCTGAAAGCCTGCGCTCGGCCGCGTCCTCGAAGGCAGCACGAACTGGACAGCAGTGGTTGACACCGTCAGGCTCGGTCGGGGTGGATTCAAACGGGCCGGCGTGTCCGAGGCCGCAGCGCCGCGTGTTTGTACAGGGAGGCGCCGGGATCCTCACTTCTCCTGCAGCAGCGCCGGGATGTTGATGTTCCAGCCGATGGCCTGCCGGTCGAAGCCGCAGGTGAACAGGTTGCACGACTGGTTCTCTTCGTTCCAGGCCGTGCAGCACACCATCCGCCGGTGACCCTGCAAACAGCGACACACGGGTCAGTCTCGCCACCTGGCGAGGGGTGGCCAACGCTCCGGCGCGTCCTTGTTCTCACCATCCGGTTGCTGCGGGGAAGCCGGGCCAGCCGCACGCCGCTCATGTCGAAGAGGCGGACCTGCCGGTTGTCGTGCGGCAGCGCGATGATCCTCTGGTTGGCGGAGACGCTTATTCTGGAAGGTCGGGGAGAAAAAAGGTTTGTCTATCGACTGAAACCTGTGAAGCAGGAGACGGGAGGTTCTGAGCCTCAATAAATCAGGAGAAGGTCTGAAATGAGGTTTAAACAACTTCCTTAGAGTTCAGTTTACATCTTATTAAATGATGGAAATTAACTATTTACTTTATTGTATGTGTGTCGAGATCATTTCTTAGCATCTCGTGTTACAGTGGAAAACCTCAAGAAATGATATCACCTTCAGATTTTATGTATTAACATTAATCATTTCACTTCTCAAATATAAAACTTGCATTTTAATACACACATTGCCTTTGTTGCGTTTTTATCAGTCAAACGCAAAATCATCCACCCTATTGAGTTATTTCCACTTTTTGCAAGATGAAAGCCATTACGTTAGGCAGTTTTTTTAATTTTGTACAATAAATTACTAACAGTTTAAAACACTTTTACATTTTTTGATGGGTGTTTTATATGAACGCTTTAATTTTGGTTGATTGCTTGCAGAAAAACAACTGAGTGACATCAGACCACAAAGAAGGAGGTGGAAAGCAGCGAAGCTTATTGAATATGAGGCGTGAAGCAGAAGAGACGGAAAGTTTGTAAAATACGCAACAAATGTTGGTATTTGGTATCTCTCCTCAGTGCTAACACAAGGAGCCACAGCTCAGGTTAATGTCAGTAACGGGATTTTATTTAAAGAACAAACAGGGGTTTTTTTTCCCCCCAATTTAAAAAATAAATTAAATATATTTATAATCACGTCCCACCACCATATTGGATTAAATATTCTATCATCACAGCTTCACATCCACCAGAACAAAGTCTAATCCTGGAATTTATAATGTCAAGTAAAATAAATATATGAACACTTTCAATTTATCCGTTTCCTGCTGTTCCGGCCAAAACCGGTCGCAAAGCAGCACCACATCATGATGCTCCCTCCACCATGCCTCACCACCTCCCATGTTGCTCCGTGGCCTTGCTATGAGACTCACAGAGGTTCCTGAGTGTCGACAGTTTGTCTAATTCTAAGCCAATAAAACCCTTTTCTTGCCAACATGTACCTGTTGACGGCCGAGTCGGTGCGGATGGTTGTGATGGGCGACCTCATGTTCTTCAGGTCCCACACCTTGACGGTGCGATCGTCGCTCCCCGACACCACGTTGTCTCCCACCGTGAACACGGCAGACGTCACGGTGCTGCAGAGGAAGCACACACAATGATTTCAGCCGTTGCCGCCGTCGTTACGCTTCAGATACCAAAGTCCTGGGAGCCTCGGATTTCGGGAGAAAGAAGAAAGTTCAAACTTAATTCTGTTCACACCTTCTCACACGGCAATTAATGACACACCTGGAGGAGGAGGCGGAATCAAACGTGTCACAGCGAGGACGTGGGAGAGGATGTATCACCTGCAACGCTACCAAAGATAACGCCGCAGCCCGCGCCGCACGCAAGACTTACAATGGCGTTTAAAACATCACGAGTTATCACCTGCAGTCGTTGAGGATCTCGCCGGCGCCGAGCTGCTGTCGCAAAGGTGGCGCTGTCAGACCAATGAGACGGCTCGACTGACGCCACCGTAGTGTTCACATGTCGAACGTGTCGGGAGCCGTCGAGGCGACGAGAGAAACAGTTTCCGCCCCGCTCTCCGGAGTTTACACGCCATTACAGACACACTCATCTTCCTAAGTTCACCGTGCAGTCAGCGTCCATGAAACTATTCCCGTTCACGGAGTGGTTCCATCTCCTGCCCCACAGTAAGAACGTCCTCTGTTCGAGTCCAGGCATTTTAGCCATTTTAAATGCAATAAAGCTGAATAATTGCCAAAAGCGAATGATAAAATGATAAATCTAATATTATAATAATATTTTGCCAAAATTCATTACATTATTCAAACAGCTTTTACATAAATATTTTTTTCAAATCGTATTTAATGACATTAAAATAATTTCTATTATATTGTCATTTTTTGCAGTTTTCTTCAAAAATAGTTATACTTGGCAGCACTGTAACTGCCAATAATGTAATAATTACAATACAGTAAATAATGCAATAAAAATGTATAGTGGATGGGCTCGTTTTCATATTCATTTACTGATACATACTGTAACGCATACTCCAATCATGGTTGGAAAAAAAAACTATTACTTACTAAAGTTACTACATTATTGTCAAAATTGGCCAATATTACATGACTGGTTGCTACAGACCTTTTCTGTGTAGTTTGCATGTTCAAAAACATTGAAGGTGATGAGGAAACTTAATTGTAGATGTGAATGGGTGTGTGTGTGTGTGTGTGTGTTCGATCTTTAAATTGGGTAAAACCATAAAAGTGGGAGAGTTCTGGCGTCGCGCTGAGCACCCTGGATGCAGTGGCGTTCTCTACATGCACGCCGCAGCTCCGTCCTCCCACGCCCCTTCATCTGGCCAGCTGTGGCGCGCCACATGCTCTGCACTAAGGTCAGAGCTGGCCGTTCACTTAATAGACTTTTAATATTTCTATTACTATATGTCAGGTGCTTCGTCCTCTTTGTCCCTGCTCATCCGTGGAGGAAGGATTGGAGAGGATTCCTGATTTTTGATTAAGGTTAAACATTGTGGAGCGTACACACACACAGTCACAGTCACAGACAGACACACACACAGACACACACACACACACAGACACACACACACCACTGATTTCGAGACTTTCCAGCTGAAACTGGCTTCCCCGCTAATTCAAATTGACATGGCGTTAAGGGTTCATTAGCGGACTAAACTTTGTCCTATTAGAGAGGCCGGGTGCTCGAGGAAACTGCTGTATCGTTACAGGCACCTTCTGACATTGTGGGGTACATCCCACCTGGGAATACAAGAGCAGCAGAGAGAGACAGCGGGGTGGGCTGGGTGGGAGGTGTGTGAGCAGCGTAATCAGACAAGGTAATTGATTAAAAGGTTGATTAAGGTTAAAGGGTTTTCGAACGGGTGCGAGGAAGGAGGGAAGTGTTCAGTGGTGCTTAATGCTCCGCGGTGTCTCTGACAGCCAAGGTCACGACTCCCTGCGACGGGAGACTCTGGAAGAGGAGGGGAGGAAGAGAGGGGTGAGGAGGAGTCGAGCGAATCTGAACAAGGCCAAACAATACACCGAAAGTACAGACGGCGGAGTGGCAGAGAGAGAGAAAGGAGGAGGGAGATTAAAAGAAAAGGGAGGTGAGAGAGGCGGTTGGTTTTCACATGAAGAAACTAGAGGGAATTAGGCTAAACCCCCAAAACCTTTGATGTGTTTTTGGGGGTCCGTTTACACGACAACGGTGCTCGGAGCCACTGAAAACAACTTTTTGAAAACTGTCCAACTTCTTCTCCATGTAAACGGAAATGCTGATGCTGCTCATCCACGGTAAATACTTCTTCTGGCCATGCACAACTTTGTGCGGATGGAGGGGAAACGCAACTTTCTAAAAACGCTTTGGCCCATTAATGCCAGTCATAATAATATTCTTCCAATAATGTACAATAAGTTATTACATGCTTGAAGTAGCAAGGCAAGGCAAGGCAAATCTATTTATAGAGCGCCATTCAAACACAAGGCAATTCACAGTATTTGAAGAAGAAATAAGGAGCATTAAAATCCATTTAAAATGTAATAAACCCAACCAATAATGTAATAATACATAAAAAGGCAGAATACATAATCTTTCACTATTTGATTTACATAATCGGGTTTATTAGATTCAGAATGGACAAAATCATGATGTTATTGGTTGTTACAGATCCCCTTGAAGTTGTCATGGATTTATAGGATATTTTGCCATTGTTTTACTAGGCAGGCCCAATCGAGATCCAACTGTAAGGAGGCCCCTGAACTTAAAAAAACTTGGGTTAGTGTAACATCAAGTGACCAAACTGACAACATTCTGCTAATTCCTCCCACATCATCTCCAGCGTGCAGACTTATGCAAAGTAAACCGGAGGATTTGTTCTGGCACTCACACTTTGATCCGAACAAGTGCCACTAATGCCAGAAAATCTCAGAGTCTTCAAAACGCACTCTTTTTCTAAGTGATGAGAGCACAGGCTGAATGTAAATGAAACTCTTCAGGTAGACACTACTGAGAGGTTTTTAAAGCACTTTGTTGTTTCCGCTGCGCGGCGGGACTGACAGTCACTGAGAGGCTGGTAAGTGCTGCCGTCTCTCCCCAGGGACGGGATGTCAAATCTGCATGCAGAGCAACATAGAATGTGTATGTGTGTCTTTCTCCGTCTACAGAGGAGACTGTGTGACTGTGCGTTTCACTTGGTACAGCAGGTCTGCTGTCACTCGCCGTTTTGTGAGCTCACGCTAAGTCGTGGTTACGTCGCGGCGGGACGGAGGATGGATGCTGCATTTTTAGCTGAAGGCTCACTGTCAGGGAGCGTTAGCTGTAATTGCCGGTGAAGACGGCGGGACCGGGAGGCCGTCTCCCCTCCAGCCCATTAAACCATTCACACCGCGCACCGAATCGCTGCTTCCACTGGAGGGATGGGCAGATTACAACGTTTATGCCGCGTCATTATGCTCGTGGAATATTAGTAAGAGAGACGGCGCGGCGGTGACAACCTGCTATTGCTGAAGGGCGTGCTGCGAGGAGGAAGCAGCGGCGGTGAGGAGTGTCGTGTGACTTTTTATGATGCTAAACACACAACACAGCGACAACAGTATTCTCCGGGTCTCCTTGTATTCACAACAAAACATTTGATCACTCATCAACCCTTCACAGAATCAACTGAAGCTTTTGTAACAAATAAAATAATCGAATCTTATGTAGTGAATTTTGTCCGAGGACCCACGTTGATAGGATGAGATTGGTGGGGGGGGGGGTCGGACTGCTGACCTTGAAACTAAAAGACAAATGCAGCCTACTTGTTTGACAATACCTGGACTTGTCTCAGTCAAAAATTACTCACAAAAATTGCCCAAGATTTCTGTCTGACTCAAAATAGAGAATATTTGTAGATATTCAGCTTTGTTTGGACTCGTGATGCTGTGAAAACAAAGTCATAAACATTACACTGAAAGTTACAGGCCTTTAGATTGTGTGCATTATAGTAGTTTGTTCACAATTACACTTTTTTTTCTTTTTTCTATTTATGTTTTGGAGGGGGCCGGAAAACAATTTTTAATATAGGAATATTATGTTAAAGAAAAAGTTTTAACAGAGTTAAAAATATTTGAAAAGTGGATTCTTTGGATTCAGCTTGTTAGCACATATTAGCATAGCATCGTTTGACTGCTTCTATGGCCAAAAAAAAGTATGGCTGAGAAAAGTGTAAAATACTTCCATTTTTGCTTTGGTAAAATCACCTGAAAGGTTTAGGAAGTGCAGCTGCAAAGTATTTTGAGGTTCAAGAGATGGTTTCTTTTCTTTTCTTGTCATATTAAATTAATTAGGAGTTTTATCTCCCGTTCATTTAATATTTTAAAAAGATATCCTGATGAAAAGAAAAGAAAAAAAAAACATCTCTTGACCCTGAAAATACTTTGCAGCTGCACTTCCTAGACCTTTCAGGTGATTTTTACATAATCTATGGGCGATTTGTGTCACTCATTTGTGTCTATGTGGCCCATAGATTGTATTTACATTAAGTTAAATGTAAGTAAGCATAAAATATGGTTAAGTTGGAAGTCTGAAGATATTGAATAGTTATGATTGCACATATACTGTATATGTAAGGCAGTATATTACTTTGGTTTATAGTAAGTTTGCATCTAGATCAAATTGTGGTATATTGAATCAAAACTTCTGTGATTTCCAAACTCCTGCCAAAAAAAATGAATAAAAAGCCAGTAGGTAGTGAGTCAATTTAGGTATTTTTACTCATGAACTCTTACTCTGGGATTTGTTTTTCAGTCCTTATCGAAACATCCTCCTCTGCAGACAGCAGACACATGGGGAACCATTACATTTATCTGAAGGTTTGAGGCTTTGAAAGCAGCCATTTGGGAGGAAAATAAGAATAAAGGGAGGGGGAAAGCAAAGAAAAGGAGGAGGGCTGTTGACTGTGAAACACTGGGGCTTAATCTCATTACAGCAATTGTCTATGGGAGAGAATTAGAGTGGGATCTGCAGGAATTATACGTGTTGGGGTCGTCCATAATGAGCTCCACGTAATCCCCCCACTCGCAATCAAAGGCTGCCAGAGAGCAGCAGCCCGCCACTAGACACGTGTAGATGTGCACACAAAAGCACATGCACGCTCCTCACGCCTCTTAAAGAGTGCAGTCATTGAAAGGCACAGATGAGCCTGACAGTCATCCTTCTGAAATGAGCGGCTGCAATTGAGTGTTAACAGTGAGCAAAGTGCCAAATTACACAGAGGGGGGGGTTAATGCAGATAAAAAACAGGAGAGCGAGGGGAGAAAGAGAGGTAAGAAAGAGAAGCAAACTGTTGAAGTGCTCGGTAATGAACGAGAAGCAAGAGGAGGATTTGGCTTAGAAGAAAAGGGTGTCGAGATTAATGTAAAACTTCTATTACAAAATAAAATATTGGGTGCTGAAGGAAATCAGAGTGGGGAAACGCTACAGCACCACCCGGTGGGCTGAATACAGACTGTATTCACACACTCACTCAGTGTGTCCCTGGAAGACGTTGACAGAGTGGATGGACGGGTCCCTGAAGTCCCACAGCCGGAAGGTGGTGTCTCGGGAGGAGGTGACCACCAGCCGCTGGGTGGGGTGGGTGCAGCAGTGGGTCAGCTCCTGGTCGTGGCCTGCACAGAGGAACAATGGCATCACATTAACCGCGTTGGATTCTACGACTGCAAAATCTTGGCAATGATATTGTCATTTTGACCATTTTTCCAAAATAACTTTAACTTTTAATATCTAGCAGTGTTTCAATATTATGTTGCTCTCTCTTTTTTTTTTTTTATCAGTCTCAAGAAGATTATTTCACAAATGTGTGACCTGCTGGTGAAGCTTCTCTGTGCTTGTAAAGTTGTACTGTGGAAGTCTGGTGGCCACTATAATGAGAAGCAATTGAATAATGCAACAGTTATAGGGGATGTTTTGGGGAAATTTCACTGGATTTTGCACCATTAAAATTGGCTTTATGTTGAGATTGTAGTAGTTTTCAGTCATAATTGTTTAGTTTGGGAAAATATCAAGATTTCCATCAAGTATACTCTGTGCTACAACAAAGGAAAACTAATGTTTTAATCTAAAGACAAACCCTTATGACATTCATGACAGATTTTCGAAACTGGCCCTGATTCATAGCTGCTGTTTATAAGTAAATAAAAACTCTATATTGTCTTTTGTGATGCTGCATACCTGTGAGTGTGTGCACCAGCTCAGACGTCTCCACCTCGTACAGGTTAGCAGCCCGATCCCAGGAAGCAGACACCACCTGTCGGCCTCCCACCAGCCAATCCGCTGCGATCACCACCCCCTGGTGGCTCTTCAGGGTCGCGGTCGCCACCCGAACGGTGGGGACCTCACACGGACCCTCGCCATCCACCTCGCCCTCCTCCCTGTCCGACGAGTCCTGATCGTCGTCACACGGGGCCTGACGAAGGAGGACATGGTGATCGGCAGCAGTTATCAAGAATATCTCAGCATGGCACTCCATTGTGATTCTTTTTAACAGTCCACGAATACTCACGCTGACATCTGGCGGTGGCTGAGGGGCGGGAAGCTGCACCATGTAGCGCCAGATGTGAGCCGTCTGGTCCCCAGAGGCTGTGGAGGCATGAGAGAGTGCACGTGAACAAACAAGAGTCTGCTAAAGTCAACGGAAGCAGCAGAAGCAGACCTCCCGACACAGACGGCATTAAACACACGTGAGGTCAGACACGTACCTGTGAGGGCCATCTGCTCTGTGGGGTGAAACTTGATGGAGTTGACTGCAGGGACCAAAACAATGATGACACAAAGTTACTCAATGGACCTGCTGTGGATCACTGATAATCAGAAGAGAATGATTCTATTCGATGATCTGAAATAAGTGTTTAAAAAAAAAAGAAAAGAAATATGTGTTGTGACGAGTGCTACTTTCAGATCTGTTTTAAGCAAATACAGAGTCTTGGGTCTGAAATCTGTTTTTAGAGACAACATAAAGTTGTGTTTATGTGCAGAACCACAGGATGCAAAATATGTCTAGTGGGAATCGACAAAACACAGGACCCACACACCACATTCCCGTGGTTTATTGTAAACGATGTACATAATTAAGAAATGTCTGCTCCTGTTTTAACTTCTTCGTTAATTTTGAAATCATTCGATGTGTTCTCAGCAGGTGAAAATCCCACCAATCCCTCAATAGGCTTTGTGACGCATTCAGCCTATTGTGGATGTTATTTTGCAGAATAATCATGTGCAGCATGTTAAAAATAATTTTTCCAAATTCCGGTGGGGATCAGAAAAGGTGTGAACTACATGTTGCATTAACACTGTGGCTTCATGCTGTGTCTGTTTGAGCTAAATCTGGTAGTTATAAAACATTTGGATGTACAAGGTGGATACAAAAATGCTAAACAGAGAAGAAAAAAAAAAAGACTTTTTTTACACAGCAGCTTTCACACAATTTTGTGTTGATTTAGTTCTGGGGCACATTATTGGACACTCCTGGTAAAAAGGAACAAAATTGAATATTCATGCACAATTCTAAGCTTTTTTCTATTCTGTATAATCATTCAAATTCGGCAAATTCGGTAAAAAAAAAAAATGTTTTCATGTTCTGAAACAAACTACAACATTCTGGTTAAAACATTACATTTTAATCAAGTAGGAATTCTGTTTGCGTTCACTTCATCAGACACAATCAAAACAAAGACTGTTGTGGGAATGACTTTACCTGATCCTGCATGTCCAGCGTACCTCAGCAGACATTTACCCGTCTCTATACTCCACAGTAGTGCTGAGTGGTCTGTGAAGGGAAAAAAACAAAACATGTTGTGGTTAGAAGTTGGTGTAGTGGCGTATCGGATGTTGATCAATTTGGTGAGAAACTTCCAGAATGAGAATGAACACGGAGCCACACTCCTGTAAAGCAGAAGCCATGAATCATCTTAACCAAGCTGTCACTCTTTGTGATGAGATAAAGATGGCTAATTACTAATCATTCTTATCTAAAAGTGTTATAGCCTACCGTGTGTATCTGTGTGTGTGTGTATGAGCCACAGTGATTAATTTATAGACCTATGCACAATGAGCGGGCGTACCTGCAGAGGCGGTGCCCAGGACCACCGGCTGAGTCCGGGTGACGCTCAGGTCCCAGATGCCGTCCCGGTGGCCCATGTACTCCTTGAGGAGCTGGCACAGAGCCCGGGAGCCTGTGGTGGCTTTGAAACTGGACACGATCTGAGCAATACAAAGCAGTCAGGACCGTTGTCATTACCATATCAGATACAGTATATTCCTCTAACAGCACTCACCTCAGACTGGAGTTCAACTAAGATCATGATTTTGTTTCATGATCCGAGTTTGATGCAAATACAGCCAGGATCATACATATTTGAACATTGAGAGACATTTTGAAGGAAATATGCCTCGAGGAGTCACCGCAGAACAAGATGTCTCATAATGTCTGTGACTTACAGACATCATGAGAAAAGGGACTAAATTTAACTTCAAATTAAAGCTGAAAGTTTAAACTTGAAGCACATCCTGATTAGTTCATATTTTCTCCACTGTGTTGGTTAACAATGCAGAGCTAAAACACTGGAAACGGTGTCAATGTCCACAATATTTATGACCCTGCTGCTACATTTTAAAGCTGGTTAGGTAACCATACTGCAGACTGAAGAGCTTCTCGGCTTCCAGGGAGATATCAAACAGGATGTTGTGGTTCTTTAACAACAGGTACAATTTCAGGTTTTAGTTTCAGGGCCTGTCTCACAAAATGAGAGCAGTGGGTCAGCCAGTTTCAGTTTTCTAGTTTCACCTCGATAAGAAGTTCTCATAGGGAAAGAAAAGTCTTGTCTTTATCAATTGATGAGATATATTGAGCGAAAAAAAGCTTTTTTTAGGGCTTTAAGCGGTGTGTTTCAATGGTCTTATCTTTAGTGGACTCGTGGAAACGTCACTGTCTCAGCAATTGTGACCATAGAAACATTTAAAGGGATGGATGTGTGTCAAACTCCAGGTTAGAGGCTGTGATTAGGCTGTAGACGGTGTAAAATCAGCTGCAACATGCGTCCTACAGACAGTTGTCTTCCTGGCATTCTCGAAACCGCAGTGAAAATATCTTCAATCTCCATGTGCAGACTGCATGTTTTCCCTGTGTGTGCGTAGCTTTTCTGTGAGCGATTCCCTTCCACAGTCTAAAAACATGCAAGTGAGTTTACCTGGTGGCTTTACATTGTAGGTGTGACTATCAGCTGTGATTGGCTCCCTGGAACCCGAAGTTGGATGCATTTGAATGCACCTTGCACACAAAAAAAGACACTAATGATGATCACCAATTGCACTAAAATTCTGAGAGGTGAAACTACTTTAAACTTGAAAAATCTAGTGAACGTAAAGACATTTTTAAAGTCAGGCAACCCAAAGAGAGGGATTTGAACAAGCTTTGTGATACAGGCCCAGAAACACCCAAGTAAACATGTCAACCGAGAAGCTCTGCGACTTCAGACGGCATCAAACCGCATGTGGCAGGAGTATTAATATCAATTCTGCTCATGTGTCAAATCCAGTATGAGTGTGAGGATCGTCAGTGTGCCCGACTCTCCTCTAAATAGATCTTGCCGGTCGGACTGGATTTGGCTCCGGGAGCCTGCAGGCCTGCAGCTGCACTAAAGCTGAGGGGTGACTTGTTGTTTCCCCGGTCGTGGCGGAGCGGTCGCAGCCCGGCCTGCACATGCTGCCGCGAGCAGACGGCTGACCACGGCAATAAGCTTCGATCACTGGTAGTCATTAGGCGCAGCAGCCAAGCATCTGGCTCACATGTGTCAGATTGTGTTAATACACACGTTCATTCTGCCCCCGAGTGTTTATATTCACATTACGACACAATACTGTCACATTTGTTTCCTGTCATTAGAACACAATGAGTACAGAGCGATAAGGTTATAAAAAAATAAAATAGAAATGAAAAGGCTCATTCCAGTCAAGGTCGACGTTGTAGTTACACTGAGGCTACAGTTAGTGCAGGTCATTAGTTCCAGGTCCCCAGAGTCTTGACAAAATTAGTTTTTGGTCACGTTTTCTGGCCAGCTGAAAGGTTAGCTGTACATTACGGAGTAGAGCAGCTAGTTCTGACAGGAGGTTAATCTAAGAAGTCCTCCCTTGATCCCAGGTGTCCTCTGCTCTAACTTTCAAGCTCTGACTTTGGCTGCAGTCACACTGTTTAACTTCACTTTAAGAGGACGTTTCACTCGACGAGGCATGGAGTGTGAGTCGAGGTTTAAAAGCTGTGGTTTGGCTCTCAGGATTGATGTGAGTGAATATTGTTACTGTAGAGTTCAGTCTGTCCTCAGTCTCAGACTTTTCAAGTTTGGAGCTGCTAAAACGTTTAAGTTTATTAATTGTCAAAAGGGCTCGACCAGTAAAACAGTATCAAAATAATCAATAAATAACTTTTTTTTTTTTTTAAATGTGCAGGTTTTACACACTTTTTAAGAAATCCATTATTAACAAATAAATATTTCTCACTTAAAGATGAAATTTGGCACTCTTGCAGGCATGTAAAGTCATTCTTACTGTTCAGCTTAAATACAGTTGATTGTTACAACTCTTATATTTGTAAGAATGGGAGCGACAAAGCTTTATGGGAGTCATAAACTGATAGTAATGCTAGTTTTATAGCTGCATCACGGCCATCTCCTGTTTATGTTCTATTCATTATTATTCTATTAACATTCGATTGTGTGTCCAACCTCTTGTGGACTAATTTAGAATTGCAATCAGTTGAGCGGCGGCAGTTCTTCACCAACATGGGAACCGGATTAAACCCTCTTGGGTTCATTTTATATCTCAAGCCGTATGTTTGACTTGACACTCGAGTGACTCAAGGTATTTTAAGACTAAATCAGACAGAAGTTTTCCTGAAATGAGCAGATTTAGCGACATACACAATACGTTCTGTGACATTATGCTGATTATTTCAGGTTGTTATTTCAGCACCACCACAATGTTATTTTTCATTCCTAATCATTCAATTTGTACAAACATTAGAGAAATTATCCTTATTAGGGGTAATTGTTACACGACGGATTATTTCCTTTCACGGTGGGAAAGAAGTTGCCCAAAATTATTAGAAACTACAAGTTATAATAGCTAAAACAGTTAGGACATTCAAACTGAGTGCAATCGCTGCTGATTGATGGAGCCGATTCATTCCGGATGAAGGACGGCTGTTTAACCCGGATTCAACTTTAGCACTAAGATAACATCACGTTAGTGGAACAAGATACATATTTCGTGTTAAAAACTCGAGACGTGTATTAGTTTGTTTGCGGGTGTGAGTCCAGTTTTGGCCGTACGAATCAAGCAGCATAAGGAAAAATCCATTTGACTTCCACGTCACTCTTTTTCTCCTGATTTTTTGACAGCTGACACTCTTTTGATGGTTTGAAAAATAAAAAGACATTCAAGTCAGTTTCTACTCTGTCAGTTGGAGATTGAATGTATCAAATATAGTAACGGGACGACGTGTTTCCAAGATTGAACAAAAGCAGCCCTTCACTCAGAGGAGGCAGGGAGTCAAGGTCGGACTGTCGTTAAGAAGAGACTCAGCCCGCAGCTGTTTCCCATGATGCTTAGTGACAAACAGAGCATTCAGGAAGTTACCCATGAATCTCCGCCCCACAACTCCCATGTGGCCACACTGAAGTTGCAAGATCCGCCTATTTTGCCCTGGAGAGTGTACAAGCACTACATCGGCAAGAGATTAGAGAGGTCAAGGGAGACGATCACAGTTTCATTCAACCCCTGTAATTTAACCATTTCATTACGTTAAGGCATAATGTTTCGAAACGTGTACAGAAAGTAGTTTCTGTCTTCAAACGGGACAGACATCTCTAACATTGACACACCGGCCGAGAGAGACTGTGTCCGGTACCTTGCTGGTTGAAGCCTTGTAGGTGGTCTTCAGTTTCTGGGACAGCTGACTGGTGCTGTGGCTCGCTGTGGGACGGAAACACAAAGAGATATAATAGCGGTTTCTATTCTGTCTGCACTATTTTGACTTTTTCAGCATATAAGCGGTAGACTAGGGGTGTCAAACATAAGGCCCGCTGGCCAAAACCGGTCCACAGTAGGCTCCAATTCGGCAGCCAAACCACCACGCAAATGGGAAAAGATTTCAAAGAAAACACTGATTGAAGAGTATCGGACACAACACAGAAACCTGAGCTGAGATATCAGTGATGCTGGCATGAACGCCCGTTACATTGCTGCTCTCACACTGGCCTCAGAGCCATGCTGTCAGGGTGAGTTTGTAAAGACAAGCATGATGCACCTGCTATAGAATTCTTGGGGGCATTTTACTGTATTCTGCAGCATTACAAATGGCTTTATTGTGAGATTGTAGTTATTTTTAGTAGTTATTGTTTGATTTTGTGCAGAAGAAAAAAAAACCTTCTCATTATATATACTCTGCAGCACAACAATGAAACACTTTAAAGTTTAAATCTCAAGGTTGTTCTGGCACTATTTTATTAGTCCAGCCCCCTCAGGTTCGCCCCAGAACTAAAATGTGTTTGACACCCCTGCAGTAGACATTTGGCCCTGTGTCAAGAACAAATGGAGTTATGACGATAACTTTTTAAGTGGTGCTTCAAAATTGGGCTCAGCTGAGGTGAAGAAGGTGACTGAAGGGTTTTTATAAAGGTGGTCTGCACAGCTGAAGTCAAATTACCCTGGAAACGAATCCATCCCTAGCTGATCAGGGTTTTTTTTCTTTTTAAACTTTACATCTGGTTCATTCTTGCCAATTAATTAAGTCAAACATGGACACCCATGTCCATACTGTGCAAGGCAATTTCCAAAAACACGTTTCAGCACATTTAAAACACATATCATGTGAAATTACTTAAAATTACTGGATTATTGAGTTTATCTTATTAAAGCATGCATGCTGATTGAAATCATATCGATCTAGTTAGTCTTTTCAAATAAAATAGCTGCTTAAAATCTCACAAATCCTTGTATTTCTGTCACAATTCGGCCCTCTGCTAGTGAGGAGGAAGTCGATCCAGAGTTATCTAAGCGTTCCATCTCTGGTCCATCCATACAGGCTGTGTGACATGTACCGTCACAAAAACCCAGTAAGTTTACACTGCAGCTGATCGTCTCGGATGTCCCTTCGAGGTAGAAGAGTATACAGCTTTCTGCCTCATGTGGTTTTCCTCAGTTTACTGCTGTGCAAAAAATGTCAGAAGAAGTAACAGCTGCTCAACATGCATCAGCTCCAGCGCCGACACAACTGGCTGTGTTTCACTTGTTTAGAGAGAGTTAACATCCCAGCACGGACAGCTTTCAATTCAGTGTAATGTCGCTAAGATGAGAAACATGTTGGCTCAGAGTGGCATTGAAAACTCCAAATAACTCAAAGTGATTCAAAAATGTGCAGCAAGAAGACTGACGGGAGATCATATTTGTCTTTACTGGCTTCCTGTTAAAACTAGAACACAAATTAAAATTTTTCTTTTAACTCATAAAGCTCTAACTGACCAGACTCCATCATATCTTAAAGTCCTATATGACGCAGCAGAACACTTGGTTCTCAGAGTGCTGCTTACTGTTTTTTTTTTTTTTAGGTTTTTTACAAGTAGAATGGGAGGCAGAGCTTTCAGCCGTCGGGCTCCTCTCATGTGGAACCAGCTCCCAGTTTCAGTTAAGGAGGCTGACACAGTCTCTACTTGGAGACTTTACGATTTAATAAAGCTTACAGTTCGTTCTGGTTCAGGCCACCCTCGGCCATTTTCTAGTCAAGCTGCTCAGAGACCTACGCTGAGCTTCTTTACTTTTTCACTCTCCACACAGTGATGTTTCACCAGTACATTACTAACATTCTCTATGTTTCTAATGGACTCTGTGCTCGCTCTCTCTATCAGATTGGAGATAATGAAGTCATTGTTGCTCTCTGTCCTCTCCTTTCCTCTGTATCCTTTAACTCCAACTGGAACAGCAGAAATTCTTCACCACAGAGTTTTGTTCCATCCATAAAAGGAAAATTTTTTGTGTGAAACCATTTGGTTTATCTCTGTAAAAGTACCATAAGATGTCCACGTTTTAATTAACGCTATATAAATGAAACTGAATTGAATCAATAAAGACTAATACCCCTTCAAAATGAGCCACCTCCAACACAGTACTTGAAATCAGAGTACACTCTCTGACCGTAAAGGCTGTTTATTCTCCAGTTGGTTCAATCAAGTAAACCGTCATTTTGTCCGTACTATGATAGGAAGATAATTCATGTTCCTCGTACTGGGCGGGCATGCGGGTATGAGGAAGAAAAAAAACCAAACAAAACCCTGCGTTCGGAGAGCAAGTGAGCCTGAGTGGGACATGTTAGGTCTTTAGCAACACAGTAGAAAGATGATTTCACATAAAAGTCCTTCAAAGTCCACTAAATGCAACAACATTCCTGTTTCTCTGAAGGTATTAGAATTCTGCTATTCTACTAAAATAGTTTTCTGATGGCCAAAACAGTTGTAGGGATCAAACTTAGCCTGATATGCTATCAAATGAAGAAATGAATACAGTTAAATTTGACTTGTTAAAAGTGTGAAAAGGTCAAATAAATTTGCACTAAAATGTAGAAACCAGCGATAAATATTCAACATGTGGAGCGACTTTAATTATCCTCTTAAACTAATAACCTCAGTAGATGGTAGCACTGTGTTGTATTCTCAGAAAGTTGATTCTAAAAGGAGAATGTTACATATTCATATGTGCAAATATCTAACGTTGTACACATTTTCTAGAATGATGCCGATGGGATACACACATTTTCCAGTGAGGGTTCAATAAATTTCCTCTTTTCATATTGTGATGAATAGTTGTGTTGTTTTCTGACATTTCTATCCTCTTTCAGGTACAAGATGTAGGCCTAAACAGCATCAGTAGGTCAAGCTGTTCCCACTTGTATTGCTCTTTTACGACACAATGTCATAAGAGGCCGATATTTTGCAATAAAACATGCTTTGTATTGGACCTTTAGTCTTCAGGGCTCCTTTGGTGGGGTCTCCTCCCTCCACGATCTGTCCATCTCCGGTGAGACGCTCGTTCAGGGAGTCGATTTCTCTTCGTACTGTAACGTCAGCGCAGCGTCAGGCCGTCAGTGATCGACACAGAGAGAGAATGAAACACAGACCTCAACACGTCGCCGTCCCGTTTACTTACGCTCCAGGTTTTCGATGTAGAGGTTTTCAAACTCGCGCTCGATCTGGCCAAACAGGTCCAGAAGGTTGCTCCTCAAGGCGAGGGGAAGCTTGGAGTCCTGGACACAGGAGACGAAGACACAAAAGGTCAGCGGTGACACAGCTGAAATGCGTAATAATGCAATGTCCAAATATCCAAATGACAACAAATGTCGGTACAACAAAGAAATAATACACCAAAACACCCACAAGTCTTTATTTTTATCTTTGATTATAAGTTTAGACATCTTGTTGGCAACTGTCTCTTTATTCATTTATTCAAATTACTCTTCTCTTTTAAAAAATTTTCAAAATTTTGCTGTAAAGAGAAAATACAACAAACAGGAAAATCATGGTTTTATGGTCCAGGAAGTGATAACATTATGCATTTATGTTGGTTTTTTTCCAAGAGGAAGCCACAAATGTAACCGTTTTGAAAAGAAGGCAAATGGTTATTAAAAATAATAAAAACATGGCTTTTCCTTCATGTGCTGATTTACCTTTGAAATCTTTTGTCACTTTAAGTTTTCTTAAGCATGGCTTTCATTTTAATGCAATTCTTGCCTTGATGTCCTCATTAACCCTTTTATATTTTTTGCATACATTCTACACTAAATTTCTATGTACGGATGAAACAAGGATTCATAAACATGTTAAATAATACTTTCAAGCTATAACCTAAAATTTAGTGAAATATAACATGATCAAGGTGTATGTTATAGAGTGATATATCGCCGAGTGATAAACTTTCTTACAATTATGTGATTTAGATAGAGTGTCATGTTAACTCTCTAGTTTACGTATGTTGTAGTAATACACTTTAATAAATGTCTTATCACTTTTTAATGAATTTTACTGGTACCCAATAGTTTTTCCTTCTATCAGGACAATTTACCAACAAAAAGAAAGAACAGTGGTTCCTTTGGTCCTGAGCAGTAAGTCCCCGGTTCGAACTCCAGCCAAACAAAACTTCAGTGTGAGTCATTTAACCCATTTCCTGTGGCTACCTAATAAACTGGCAGGTGCTTTGGTTTATCACGAGCACACGCACGCACACATAGACACACACATAGACACACACACATAGACACACACATAGACACACACACACACACACACACACACACACACACACACACACACACACACACACACACACACACACACACACACACACACACACACACACACACACACACACACACACACACACACACACACACACACACACACACAAACAGCGGAGTTTCACTGTAACCATCGGGTGTCTAATGCACTGCAGTATATAACTACGAAGAAGAAGTTTTGAGTGACTTACAAACACACGTCACTTAAAAGTACAAACTCCCCGCTGACATTCTAGTAAAATATATTTGATATAACAGCAGCCGTCTGTCAACGCGGAACCAAACAGATTAACTAACGGCACTTTAACTAGTCGGACCAGTTCAGCTCTCACCTCCATGGTGAACTCCTCCACATAAACAGCGATCAGCTGAGCGGAGGTCTGCGAGCGTCCATAAAAAGAGTGGACAGAGAAGTCTGTGTGTGACAGGTCGGCCTGAGACAGAGCGGCCGCTCGGAGAGACCTCAAAACCAAATACTGGAGAGTCACTGTTTCTGCTCCAAACCCTGCCTGTTGTCAGCGCCACATGTCTGAGCACTTGGGGGGGGGGGGGGTAAAAGGCCAATCCGCATATAACAAGCAGCCGTTATGAGTTCAAAGCTGCTTAGTCGTATAGTCCTTAAACCTGCGGCGTACTCTGACCAGGAAGGCCTGAATTAGAGGAGAAACAGGCTGTGTGTGTGTGTGTGTGTGTGTGTGTGTGTGTGTGTGTGTGTGTGTGTGTGTGTGTGTGTGTGTGTGTGTGTGTGTGTGTGTGGACAAAAAGGAGCGTTGAAAAGACTAATCAGACGTGAACAAGCGGCCCATATTAAAAGTTGATGAGACAACAGGCGGCTGCAAACTGAGCTGCCGTGCGAGTGGCCGATCAGTCAAGGACGGGAGAAAGTGAAGCGCTCACAGTCGGCAACCTGCTGCCCGCAGAAACACCAACAGAATCAACTGTTATGAGCGGAGGAACGCAGTCAGACGTCGCGCTCTCTGGTCCGAATGGAAAAAAATTTTCTAAAATAAAATTTGGCACGCAATGTTGAAAAAAAACCTCAAACCCATTGTTCGTCTTATCTGTGAGCGTCCCTCCCCGAAGCCAAGGACCAGGATCTTGTTGATCAAACAGAAACTGCTTTTTTTTTTATTTTATTATTATCATTATGTGAGCAGCCACCCAGTGTGACGCCTCCCTCGGCGTCAGCACACAGCTGCAGGTGACAAAGACCTCAGTCTTCTCTGGACTGGGAGAGATAAATCAATGGTGGCTTTAATTTAAATAGTTTGGAGAAGGTTAATCGCTAACTGGGCAGTTTTTAAACCGGGCTCATTTGTTTTCAGACGTACAAATCAGTAACTAATATACACAATCCCCACGAGACGGGTTCAGGGACTGCCGACACCGTCGTTTAGGAGTTACTCTTCTTTAAGAACATAAATTCACTGGTGAGGGGGCAGTTTTTGGGGCATAATGCAGAATTTAGCATTAAGATCTGCTCTTGAAAGAAAATGGTTTATAAACTCATAACTACAAAAAAAAAATGATGGTTGAGATATAAAGAGAGGAAAATTAGGCCAATTTCACACTATTCATGCTTCTCTTATTACTTCCTATTTCTATATAAAAACTTCTTCATGTAATTTGGCACCACGTTTTGTTTACATACTGTACTTTTCTTTTTTTAATTGTTTATTTTACCTGCTATTTTAATAACTGCATTCTCTGAGGACCGCAGAGAAAAAATGCCATTGTGCAAAAAAACATGTTTTCTGATGTACATAAACATCTAAGGCTAACGTGGACAGGAGGCGAAACCTTCTCTTTCAATCGTATAGGTCAAGGTTAGAAGGCGTGCAGCCAGGATGACAAGAGCTCTTTGATGGGGGCCAGAAAGTCCATCACATAAACACAGAGCAGCATGGAGCAGCAGATGCTGCGACAGCAGGCGTAAAATAGGAGAAATGCTGCTCAACCGGCTGGGACTGTACCAACTGCAGGCGGACGAAAACTCCTCGACAAACTTTCCAGAGAAATCCTCAACATTTGGCTCACGGAAGCCGCAAAGCTCGTCGGCGTGCGAGGGCTCACCTGTCCCTCCAGCATGTCTCCTCGCTGGAAGCCCGCCGGCCTCTCCTCAGTGCTGTTGGTGCGCCGGATGGACAGACTGTGAGCCTTGCGCTTCTGCTTGGGGTGACGGGCGGCCGAAGCAGAGCCGCTGCTGCTCCCGCCCTCCACAGGCATGCCTCCGACCTCGTGGGCGGCCCTGCCTCCCCCTCCCCCTGCTCGCGCCCCACCTGACACGCAGGTAAACACGGGCCGGGCTCGCCGGTTGGCTGGCGGCTGGGGAGGTCAGATCCGTCGGGCGTCAGCACCACCTGCCTGCAGGGAAAGGGGGGGAGGGGGGTGAATACGTATTCAGGTTTACAGCTTCAGGAGGAACTGCAAAGACAATATTACTTACATGTGATTGAGACACTGTTACGCAATATCATTCAAATCTCTTTATAAATGAATTGGAATCACTAAATCCACAGGTTGATTTTATTGCAAACTAACAATTTTCACTCGTCTTTATTGTAGATGGCCCGTAATTCTTTATATATTATACAATGCTGCTTATTGCTTAAGGGCCTTGTCTACATTTCTTTGAAAATACCCCAAAAGGTGTCCTGTTACATTCAAGTTAGACTGCATATTTGGGAAGCTCCCAGTTTTCACTTTTTTCTTCATTTGAAGCTCTTTCACAGTGTGCTGGAAGACGTTATTGTGCTCCTCCTCTCTCCAGCTTATGGACAGAGCAAGTCATTAATTAAGTGCACTCATGTGTTGTGTTGTTTTTTTTAATCAATTTATTTCAGACATGTCAAAAACATGTGTGCAAGCAGATACGCACAATGATACACATATATATATATATATATATATATGCACACATACATAGCCAAATATAAATGCCTTGTTAGTAATATATATAAATAATACAATTTATATTTTTATTAAAATATATTTACACTAAGTAATCTATATCGGAGTATATCACACCTATTCATACATGTCATATATCTAATTTAACAAGCCTGAAAAAGGGCGAGGAAGAACTACGTTAAGGATTTTCGGTAGTTCGATCCATAAATTAAAAGGTAAGTTTACTTTTTTTTTTATAAATCTCTGGGTTAAAAAACCTTTCAATGGCCTATTGGTTGATTATTCCTGGGAAGTGTCCTTAAATATTTAGTATATCTGACTGAAAAACAGCCATAGATATAAATCTAACTTTGACCTCAATGTTTCAGAGTTGCAGGCTGCTATGGAGAAGATTCTACTTTTCTATCTGGAAAGTCGCTGATTGGCTAAAACAATAGGCAGCAATGTTCACCTCAAACACACAGCCAAGAGCAATATTCTGCCTTAAGAAGAATAAAACTCCTGGAAGTGACGGTTTGAGGCCTTACAGAGCCAAGAGACAGGAGATCTGGATTTTAGCTCCCAAGGACATTTGGAGCAACTTCACAAACCAGCTCCCTCAAACATTGTGTAAAAGTGTGACGAGCTGAACTGAAGTCACGTCAAATATAATTTCCTCTTCTGTTCATTCACAGTGGGGTTTTTTTTTTCCATTTTATTTTTTTAAACAGAGAAAGAAAATCCTCCTTAACATGTCTATTTCTGAAAGCATTCCTGGTTTGGGGCCATTTTTTCCACACCTGCCTGAACCTATTTCACAGTGCTGCACATCAACTCCTCACCCTCCCACATCAGCGCTGATAGATGAAACTCTGTACACTCCCAGGTGGGGTCTGCAGCACACAGCACATCATTCGATTTTAAAACATATGAAAATGATCTAACAGAATACAAGAGGTAAAGTGAGAGAGTGCAGATTTCCAAACACAAAAATTAAGCGGTAAAATGCAGATATTAAGGCAATTTACAATAAAATGCAATAAAAGGTTTTTAAGACGTATTCATTTACAGTGAAAACTTTTAAAAGGCATATTCATTAACAGTAAAAATGTTAAAAACACGAACACTGATTTGTCGATCCTCACTTTTTTGAAGGGTAATATAGTTTATACCGCACATAAGCAGATACACTTGTGACTCTAGAAATATGACTGTGTCCTGCAGGGTGTTATAAGTTTATGTGATTTCACATTTCAGTGTTATTGTAGCAGGTTGTAATCACATCATGTGCATCCAGAGTTGGGCTGCTTGTTCATGCAGGCTGTTTCCAAAATGTAATTTCAATGTACCAGAAATTTACCACTGCTTAGACAGTCAGAATAAAAGGAAAATGTGCTTTGAAGAACATTTTATTCTTTACTTAACAAATATTTTTTAATTAAAACAGTTGTGAGGTGATTAACTACATGAATTGCAGCTGAAGGATGAATGTGACTGTTTTGGTTTAATTTCTTACATTAATTCAGAGTTCTCAAATGAAAATCCTTGGCTATTTTATCTACTTAACATATTTTCAAATGGTTCATGATGCCTTCACAGCCAGATTTTTGCTTTTGTCTGTTCAAGCAATAATCTGCATCTTTTACTGAAATCAGTGGATTTTTTTTTAAGGGCAAGTGCTTTATCTTTTTATTAAATACAAAACCTTTAAACAGCGTCTGATCACAGCCAATACAAGTCAATGAAACAGGAGGTTCTCATCAACCAGCTAAAAATGTCCAATAACCTTAAACCATGATTTAATGTCGGTAAAAGTCCGCGCTCATCTTGACTCTGTGTCACTCAGAACAACAAATTAAGCCAGAAATCTGGGCGTGATTAGAGCTCAGGTCTGAAACTCAACATCCACATTAAGACAATAACAAAATCAGCTCACTTCCATCTGAAAAACCTGCCCAAACAAAAATCAGAGAAACTTGTTCATGCATTCATTTTCAGCAGGCTGGATTATTCCAACGGTGTGTTCACAGGTCTCAGTAAAAAAAACAAAAAAAACAAACTGTCAGACAGCTGCAGCTCATCCAGAGTCCGGAGCAGCACTAAGGTGGGGCACATTACACCTGAGATTCAATCTGATTTCATACTGTGTGTCAAACAATTGACATCAAAATCTTACTTCTTGTCTATAAAGCTATTTCTAAATAAATCTCAGATTTACTTGTAGAATATAAAATGTCCAGAAGCTTGAGGTCCTCAGGAAGATGTTTACCAAGTGACCCCAAGGTGAAGCAGCTTTTAGTTCCTACACTCCTCACCTGTGGAATAGAGTTCCTGAACATCTGAGGACTGCTGACACACTCACGTCTTCTGAATCAGGACTTAAAACATTTTTCCTTTTCTCAGGTTCTCCAATAAACAACAGATTTCAAACTATTAATCCTCTTGCAGTAATTCCTTTTTCCACATGGGCCCATCTTATTTCTAGGATGCATGACAGCATTCTGAGGAACTGATGGGGGTCAAAGGTCTTGTTCATGGACCCAGAAAGGTGACCTATCCGCTCTAGGGATGGAACCTGGGATATAACCTGACTTGTGTTAAATTTCTTTAAATCACTTTGAACCACTGTTAACACACATCAATATGTTTTCCATTGGGTTCAGTAATTATGGTCCCTGTGTCCAACACATAAATACAGAGGAAGCAGGGTGATGCACCATTCAAGCAAATCTACAATGAGTAGTAACGGTGAATATGTGAGAAGAGACGTTGTTACAGTCTGGAAGACTTCATACCTGCAGCAGGAGACAGAAACAGCATCACATGCAGGCTAACGCTAGCTGTCACATAGCGCCTGCACACAGTTCATAAAACACGTGACGGTTCGAGTTATAAACTCAACCGCTTGAACACACGGACTGGTAATTGTCAACACGTACTCGTAGAAGGAGCAGAAGGGGAAAGAAAACTCCCGTCAGTCGTCAAAACATTAAAAAACCTCGACACATCGCGTATTTAAGCACTTCCGCGTCACGTGATTCGTGCTTGCGCTCCGCAAGCTAATGAGAGGCCACGTCTCGAAAACGTCACAGGCAGGGCACGGAGGCCAGGACGTCGGAAAACGGGGATCTGCCGTGAAAGACAGTCTGGGCAAAGTGCAGGACCCAGATTATCTACCAGCAACACGACGTGAATCCTGTAAGTCAGCGCTTTATCGGTGTCTGCTAGGGCCGCGCGTGTGAGGCAGACTGTGCTTACTTATGTGGAGTTGTCAGGCGGCTGGGTGGTGCAGGCTGCGCTGGTCCGATGGCGTGTTGACAGGCAGGGTGAGTGGGAAAACCCAAGCTGGAATTTACAGGACCGGATCCATCAAAACGCTGTATACGTACAGAGCATCTACGATACTGTGCGCTGTGTGCAGGACCAGAACCATCAAAAATCTGTATACACACGGGATCAATTTATACAATCGACGTATGTTTTCCAGAAGGATGGCAATTTGCAAACCTACCAGTTTGTAATAATTAAGATTCACTGTTGCATTACTGATATTCCCTTTGTGAGTGTTGGGAGCATCTAGTGTTCAATTCGGCTTCTCTGTATTTATTTTTAACTGCGTTTTCAGTGTAATTTAACAAACATAACTTCTGCATTTTATAGCAGAATAGGTGCCAAACAGCTGAATCTGTCAAATAGATAGACATATTCTTTAATCCCGAGGGAAAGTTAGGCTTTCAGCAGCCCACATACAACAACAAAAGGACAAAACGAGCGGGTTGGTAGCCAGATTGACATTAACACAAATAGTTAGTACACAAAACACTTTTAATTTTAAAATCTATAGAAATACTAACTGTATTAAGTCAATATTTACAGTGTCCACGCATTTCAAAGTCCGAAAGTGTAAACTAGTACACTTACCTTAGTAGTAAACTACATAAAGTGCACAGACATTCCAGAATCAATCACGATGGAACAGTCCCAATGTGATCAATTACTTATAATATATATCATTTCCAGCATGACAAAACTGTGCAGTTTCTTGTGGATTAAATCACATGCATAACTGTAGTATTTTTTGCAAAGTGGGTATAATCTTTAAAAGTGGATGTGAAAAGAGAATGTATCAGGAAAAGAGAGGACGTTTGGCCACTGTAAGTTAGTATTTCTTTTATTTTTTACGCCTTCCTCCATCAGCTCCAGCTCTGTTTTTGACCCGATCCGGGCTCCCCTTTAGCCCCTCTCCTTGTTTTACCCCCAGCCGCGTCCTACGCCCCTGTGATTGGTTTTCTGTTTTGGTCAGGAGATGGTGCGTGCCGCGTGGGCGGTGCTGCGGAGGGTTTCTCACGAGGGAGCAGCAGTGCTGAAATCAAACGTACCCGTTAGTAAGAGCCGCGGTGCAGCATTACTGAGGAGTACACCTGGAGCGTTTACCTGTCAGTACCGAGCAGTAACCAGGTGAGAAATGCGAACGGAGGTGAGACAGAGGTGACACGGAGCCGCGTGGGCTGCTTCCGGTCACGGTTTTACAGTTTAAAGCCAGATAATCGAGGTTTAGCTGCTAATGACAGATGACCTCCAAACAGAGCGACTCTACTCTAAAAATATTAAATTCACTACAAATTATTATTAAAAGAAACTATTTTTAGATTCTCTTCAAATCAGCTGCACCTATAGATTATTTTAAAGGGAATACGCTTGTATATGTAATACCGGAAGTTAGCAGGGATGCTACAGATTTAACTTGACGAACTGATTTAAAGTAAAGAAGTTTACTTGTAATAATTGTTTAGCACCGTGCAAAATTAATTTGCAGCCCTTATTTTTCACAAATGAATTCATTTGCAGCATTCAAATTATAAAGATCAAACAATTCAGCGTTTTATGTTGGCGATAATTTGTATGAGGTGTTTTTTGATGACAACTTCCGGTTTGCTAATGCACCAAATATACACTTCATGCTTTTTGCTGCCAAAATGTTTTGTAGTTATTATTAGTACCCTGTGGAAAAGGTGTGTGAACTCAGTTTAAACAATATAAATATGACTGCAGAAGGTCCGAGACAGGGTCTTAAATCCTACAACGCTAGTGACAGGCACAAAACAGTTGTAAACCCTGTCAGTGTGTGCTGATATTGCCTCATCAAGTAAAGTCGAATGGGCAGTCACTGTCCTAACGTCCGCTGTGTTTCTCCTGCTGCTCCAGCGACGTGAGACTCCTGCAGTCGGCAGCCAGAATGCCTGAGATCACCACGGACCACCTGGATGACAAGCAGGTGCAGCTGCTGTCTGAGATGTGCATCCTCATCGATGAGAATGACCGAAAAACCGGCGCAGACACCAAGAAAAACTGTCACCTCAACTCTAATATAGATAAAGGTACACATCTACCACGTACAACTACGTTTTTTTCAGCTTTGGGTCGTCCTTAAGGCCGATAACTTTCCCCTCTCTTCAGGCTTGTTGCACAGAGCTTTCAGCGTCTTCCTGTTCAACAGCGACAAGAAGCTGCTCCTCCAACAGAGATCAGATGCCAAAATTACTTTTCCAGGTGAGCCACGAAAAACACTCGGGCGTTGCAGTCTAACACAACTTGCAGCTTTCGTCGGACACTCAACTCTTTGCTGTGTGCAGGTTGTTTCACGAACACATGCTGCAGCCACCCCTTGCATACAGAGAGCGAGCTGGAGGACAAGGATGCGATAGGAGTGAGGAGAGCTGCTCAGCGGAGACTCGAAGCCGAGCTGGGAATCCCCATGGAGCAGGTATTCTGTGCGAGACTTGGAGGATTACTCTGTCGCGTCTGCTTGTGTCTGATGTCCTGCGGCGCCCCTCAGGTGACCCCAGAAGAAATGACGTATCTGACACGGATCCACTACAAGGCTCAGTCCGACGGGGTTTGGGGCGAGCATGAGATCGACTACATCCTCTTCATGCAAAAGGTAAAAAGGCTGTTGGGTTTTTCTAGTATCTTCCATTACCTCTGAGTCACGGAGCATATATGCGTACCGATGAGTTCCATTTGACATGTTTGTAATTAAATTATTTGAATAAAAAACTTCCATGTGATTGTTATATAAAAGTTAAGTCTTAAACCTAAATTGCAGATGCATTATGAGGTTTTGTGGCAAAACAGTGATGAATCATATAAATGAGGTGTACTTTAACAAGCTAACAAACTTTTTCAAACTACTAGAACGAGCTGTCTGCTGAGGCTGTCCAAGTCGTTCACATTGTTCCTGTTAAATCGAGATACAATTGTATTCAGTCATTATGCAACAGTCGGTGTCAGTTTGTAGATCCACGCTTCAAGGAGAAACTGTCAATTTGTCTATCATACTTTAACTTCAAATTAACTTTTTCTTTTAAACATTTACTTTTGTGCTACTGCGCGTGGAGATTTGTACTCGTGAACTCTTACCGACCTCTCTGCAGGACGTGGAGTTGAGTCCGGATCCCAACGAGATCAAGAGCCACTGCTACGTGAGCAAGGAGGAGCTGCAGGAGATGGTACTGAAGGCCAAGCGCAACGAGCTGGAGCTCACGCCCTGGTTCAGCCTCATCGCGGAGACCTTCCTCTTCGAGTGGTGGGACAACCTGCACAGCCTCCAGCGGTTCATCGACCACGACACAATCCACCGCATGTAGCACCTTGAACCTCCGATCATTTCAAAGCCTTTGGTTGGAGCAGCACTCCCCAGTGAACGACTCGCAGTGGTTCCTGACAACCAGATAGGTCTCGCAGGTTTTAAGTCTCGCTATGAGGGAGATGAGATGATTTACTGCGCTCATCTTCACGCTAGATTAGCTGATCAGGGGTGAGGCTGACTGGCGCCGATAAGCCACACTGGGACTTTAAAGAAGGCCTGAAACATGTTAATGTATTAGGTAGGGAATGAGCCTTATCACCCGACGGCTCCACAATGAGAAAAGCTTCTTTTTTTTTTTAATACAGAAACTTGAAGTGCCTGATAACAGGTCATTAGGCTAAGGTGGAATCTGTCTATACGTCACAAAACACTATCTCTCAACGCATTGTAACAATGGTATCAGTGAGCAGGCTGCGTCTTTGTACTCTTTTACACAATAAAGTGTTTAATTGTGACCAGTAGCAGCAGATGGGTACATCTTATCTCTGGACACTCGAGAACAAATGGTAAAATAACATCTTGTGTCATTTGAAGGCTTTTAAACTTAACTTTGAGGAATAAAGGACGCTCCGGTGATATCGGTGAAAGTTAATGCAGCAATTCGAGATATTAAATCTCAATCCCACATTAAACAGCTGAGAATTGCTGGCTATCTGATTGAAGCAGTTTAAAAAAAAAAAAGTATATCAAACTTATTTTAGAGAAACAATAACAATTTTTCCCCAAAATGACTCAACCATGTTACTGCCGCGCCATTGGAAGCTGCTGAAGCGTCATCTCGGCTCAAGTGTCAACGACGCTTCAAAAAAAAAAAAAACTACATTTTCTTTGAAATGTTTAAAATGTGGTGGCTGGATTGGAACCTCTTGTAGGGCTGGTTTTGGCCTACAAGCCTTATGGTTGACAATACTGACAAACCTACGAATAAAAGCAAACTCACATTTTCTGTGTCAGAAGAAGGAAGGCTTAAAATGTTTATATTTAATGCACAGAGTTGGATAAATAAAACAAAAACCTGAATGCATCATAGAACTGTGCAAGAAGCTTCTCGAAGAAATGCTCAGTTTGTTGGGTTACTGAAGTGAGCTAGTGGCCGTTCGGTTACATTTTATTTCACCAACGTCAAACTTTGATGTTCTGCACTTTGGGCTTTCTAATAAAATCAAAGCATTTCATTTTCTGTGGATATTGCAACCTCAACGCAGCCCCAGCAGGTGGCACCAGACATCTTTAAATCAGCTTCTAGGCTTGAGGCAGCGTGTCAGTTTTCTTAAATATGTCAGCAGTCAAGCTTTTATGTGAAAGAATGTGAAAATGTAGAACAGACGGGTATCGCTGCATAACAAGAGTCGCTGCCACTTTTTGTTTTCAAGCTGGAACTCAAACTTGTTGAGGGTTGTAGGACAAATGATCATATCTGCTAGTAGCTTTCGACAAAAAAATAACTCAAGTCACGTACAGAATAAGAGTTTATTTTGAGAGCATTAAGGCACAAAAGCTACTAATTCTAAATGGCGTAAAGCAGCTTGTGTTACATGATATAACAGATTAAAATAGACACAATTGCTATATATGTAATATACTACCTCCGTATGTAGTTCAATACTGCGCTTGTGTTACTGTAATTCTGGGAAAAGTTGCATAAAGTAAACAAATGATCAAAATATAAGTGGCACAATACAAGCAAACCGGGGCTGAAAACGCTGGCATCCAGTTGCAATATATAATAAAGATTTCTACTATGACGTACTCAAGATTTCATCTTTTTAAAAAAGGTGAGAAGTGCAACAAATCAACATTTTGGAAATGCATTCATTTGCCAAAAAACTCATGAGAAACATGTTATTTCATTTTTCTTTGGTATGTAATATCCTTTTACATAGCTTTTAATATTTGATTCCAAAACATTGCGCGGGTGCTGTTTCTGAAGTCAAAGTGGCACTTTTAATGAGTAAACGAGGACGATAGTAACACTGACACTCTGAAATAATGGAATGAACATGTCATTTAAACAGCTGAAAATAAAATGAATAAATGTTTCTATAAAACAGCAGCTAGATTTCCTTGGCACATAAAAAAAACAAAAAAAAAACATGCATTGGTCTTGTGCGAGTACTTACATCAGATAGCTCCGTGAGCCGCCTGTTGTTTTATGTGGTCAAACTAAATGGAGAACGGAGGAAGTGCTAGGTCTAACTTGCAGGAGAAAAACTGGTGTTTCTGGTCTCCTCCTCCTCCTCCTCCTCATCACCACACCATCACATGGTCCCTGCAGGGGTTGGTGCCGGACTGGAGTTGGGTGGGCTCAGCTTCATAGTATTGAAAAACGACACCACCTGACCCGGCACCTCAGCCAGCACGCTCTTCGCCAGAGCTTCTGGAGGACCCTGCGGGCAAAAGAGAAGAAACGGTTGAAGGGCGGAAATGAAAGCGGGTATCCTCATTGATTTTTTTTTCTTTTCTTCATTTTTTAGCACGACTTGTTAAAATAGTGAAAGAAAGATGGACGACGAGAAGAAAGCCATGCAATGTCATGAAAGAGTCAAGGAAAATTCCACATCTTTGTCTTTTAGGAATATTAAACTCAAGAGTTCATTTAGACTTTTTCTGATGCAACATGTACTTGTGTTTTATTCTCTCCGTAACTTGAGTCATTTACATTTATGTCAATGAGCTAACCTATATTGTTATCTACGTAGCGCACAATGCTAAAGGTCAGTAAAGAGCCAGTTACCTCAATAAATGGCATCCGTTACAACAAGTGACCTGTCATAACAGTCAGACAGAAGCAGGAGGATCTCAGATTGTAGTGGATTCAACAAAGGTGTTAACATCTTTTGCCGTGGTGTTAAAAATACTTCTGAAGACAACAGGAGTTTTCCTTTCATGCAAAATTGATAGACAGCGAGCAGAAGAGGCGCTTTGTTCTGTGTTTCTATCATTAGTGGAGAAGGTGGAAGGACTGGAAATCATGATTCATGCTGTGTCTCGGGCTGCACAATATATCGATAATGTAATATCAACATCCTGCAAAAGAGATCAGGAAAAAACAAAAAAAGCTAAACAGGACCCTGCGAGAGCTGGTGTAGCAAGGGAAAAACAAGAGAGCACTGCTATTAGAAAGAAGAGAAAGACATTGACATCTGCTACTGAAGCGACTACATCTAATGCAAATCATGTCATTATCACATTACTTAAATATCGTGCAGCCAGAGCTATACTAAGCTCATACACAGAAGCAAAAGCGAGGACGAGGGAAAGGTTTTAGAATATTAAGGGTACCCCTATGAAGAATTGGGATCGCGGGGAGGCTTCAGTTTGAATAAACTGAAGAAGGAGGCCACTTGTTGAGGTAACTCGGCCAATACGCTTTGTGCAAGAGCCTGGGCGGGCGCCTGGAAAGACATCAAATCAAACAAGGCAAACATAAACTAAGTGAGGTGTGAGCTGAGGGGCGGGGGGCTCTCTGGGTTTGGCGTGCACTGCACTCGGGATTGAAGATGACGGCGCGAAAAAGTGTGAGAGGCGGGCAGTTTTGACAGGGATTGGTTTTGTTTGGAGACAAATCAACTGAAATCCCATCATCCAACACGACGGTTTAGTTTCCCCAACGTCACTCACTTTCTGAAACTGTCTGAACGGCACGAACTGCACGATGTCCCGCATGGCGGCCTCCCCGGTCAGAGAGCGCAGGCAACCGTCGTCGCCGTCCAGGAACTCCATGGCGCTGAAGTCGGCCTCGCCCACCCCGACGATGATGATAGACATGGGCAGGCGGGAGGCGTTGACGATGGCGCTGCGGGTCTGATCCATGTCTGTGATCACTCCGTCGGTGATGATCAGCAGGACATAGTATTGCTTCGGGAAGACGACGAGCAAAACAAAGTTATTTGCTGTACCGAACATCCGAGAAAAATCCAATTAGTTTGCAATGTTCGGCTCAAACATGTCATCATCCACTCAGATGAAGGGATTACATGGTGAATTGGGACAGACAGGCCGTTTATTAACCACTCAGGATGATGCAACAGGCTGTTACAGTCCACAGGAGCACATAATGACTATGATGAAAAGGTTTCTTCCTGTTGAGAGTTTCTTTCTTCGCTGCTTGCTCATATGAAATTGTTGTGTTTTTCTCTGTAAAGGTGCCTTGAAATATCCGCTGTGAATCATTTATCCAACATTTTTCCAGCTTCATGTACATTAGGCTTTGTGGTAAAAGAAAGAAGCTCAGACACTCCTTCTCCCCAGCCCCTCGCATACAAAATGTGATCTTATTTTTATACGTATCGGTGTTTGTATATGCGGTGTCCTTTACTTTGTGCCACGTCTTTGTAACGGAGAGTTTGGAGCTTCACACTCCAGCCAGTAACAGACGACATGATCTGTATTCATGTTAACACAGACTGTTAATCCCCTTCTTACATCCGTCGGCCTCTTGACAAATGTGACAGATTTTTTTTCTTCTCCTTCAGTACAGCCTCCCTATTTTCACTGGGCAATCCTGCGTCTGCACCGAGTGTTTGAAGCAGACAGACGAAGGCAAACCGTGGCGCTCACCGATGCCGTGGTCTGCTGAAGGGCCTGCTTAGCAAAGCAGGCCACGTGGTTAATGATGGGGGAGAAGTTGGTGGGGCCGTAGAGCTTCACCTGGGGCAGACAAACCCTGTAGGCGTCCACGATTCCCTCGACACCTTCACGCGGAATGAAACAGTCACAATACGGAAAGCATATCATTCAGACTGCTACTCTGCTGCAGTGAACACTGGAATGTAAAACTTGAAAGAGCGCCTGGTGTATCGGCCGTGATCTTCCACCCACCTGCACAAAACGGACTTGCCGGGTTGAAGTTGAGAGGAAACTCGTGGGAAACCTGCAACACGACACCAGCTGATTTAACTTCATGTGTCACGCAGGCGTGTTTCAATCGGATGGGAAATCAGCCGTGTTGCGTTTTGTATGTATTTGCGGAGTCTCGTTCACACCCGGGCTTTTACCTGCCATGAGGGAGGGATCTGCGCTCCAAAGCCAAAAGCAGGAAACAGCTTGTCACTGCAAAGAGAGGAAACACAGCATGTTATTACACAATTCAGACTTTAACGGCGGCTTGTTCAAAAACACTGCACGGTCCGCGAGATCGTTCGTCTACAATAAAAGACAATTCTTTTCAATTTTAATATACAACTGCACTATAAATGCACTGACATTGAACCCCTGTGATGAGGTGAAGTAAACCTGGGAGTCAGTTTAGTGCCACACAACAAAAACACAACTAATCCTAATAGAGTGTAACCGTTTCTCTCTAAAGTCCTGCATTCTGATGATCCAAGAGAGGAAATATTTCACTATATTGCAAATATTCTACGATCAAAGATTTCAGCTGCAAGAGTGCTGAACATCCCAAAGAGCTGAAGGCAGCACAGATTCTCCATACAGTTAAAAACAAACTTAAGACCCAACTTTTTAAACAATACTCCAGTTGATTTGCATTTATTAATTTCGTTTATGACTCTACACCAATGTATTTGTTGATTTGATTTCTTTATCTCGCTGTTGCGGTCCTCTCTACAGATGTCGGATTCCATTTAGAATAGAACAGATCTTTAATGATCCTTTACGAGAAATGGCTTCATTTCAGCAGCTCAAAACACACAGACACCAACAATAATCACTCATATATATATATATATATATACACACACATACATTTAAAAAAACACATTAAATATTAATACAAACTGAAAATAAGCAGGGTGCTTGAAAGCGAGTGTGATGGTGGGATTACTATTTGCCTTGATTGATGAGTTGAATTACCTGTCATAGTCCTGGATGACGTTGCCCACAGACCAGATAGCAGAGAGGTATTCGTTGACACCCTGAGGACTGATGTAGTGCAGAGACTGAGGAGACCTGGGATCTCCGTTGGAGCCTGTGAAGTCGATGGCCACCTGTTGAAAGGCAGAAAT
Source organism: Lipophrys pholis (assembly GCF_963383615.2). Lineage (NCBI taxonomy): Eukaryota > Metazoa > Chordata > Actinopteri > Blenniiformes > Blenniidae > Lipophrys > Lipophrys pholis. The sequence continues at coordinate 17,214,396 of NC_137648.1, read as the reverse complement.
TTTCGTTTTTACCCGCAATTAAAAAAAAACAACAAAAAAACATTTTAAAACACTCACTGTGAAGTTGATTTGACAGCCTCCCATAATATAATCCAGGAAGGTGTACTCCTTCACAACCTGGCACAGCTTCACGCTCACAACACCGGAGTTCTTGTAGCCTTTCTTCTTCTGTTTCTTTTTACTGTTGATGCATTCGAACTCTGCCTGTGGAAACAAAACAAGAGTTTGCGTCTCGCTTCGCTTTCGCCTAAACTAATCGTTGAAGAACAGGTAAAGGAAATCTTTAAAAAGCCATTTAATGAACAGGAGTCTCAAACTGGGCGAGACTTTGAAACAAACAAACAAACAAACAAACAAACAAACAAACACACGGTCTCATACCGGAGAAGTCCGTGACGCTTCCTGGAGGCGTTTCATCGTGGTCTCAAAGCATCCGATGAGGTCATGTGAGCCGTCGTCGTCATAGTCGTAACACTCGACCTGGCGACGGGTGAAAGCATTTTAACGAGCTGTTAAATATTAATACCGCGAGAGGGAAACATCTAAACTACAAGCAACGACCCAGAGAACGGGCTGAGGACAGTTTAGACTTCAAAAAATCTTCACACTGGATTTTTCTGGAGTCTCTTCAAAGTTATACACCAACATTTGATGGTAGGAGGGAATGGTTTTAACTTTTTAAAAAAAATGAAAAAGATTTGTTTTAATGTCATTTATGTGAACATTTCTAAAGGCCGCACTGCAGATTAAACTGGATAAAGTTACAGCGGTCCAACACATGTTGGACGCTCCTTTGTGTTTTCAGGCTTCAGGCTGGATTAACTTGGCTTTTTCCAAGTTTGAGTGAGCAGGCGAAGGAGGAGCCATATTGAGTGACGCTCTCAGGATATATCTTGGTGAAAAGAAGTGACAAACTACATTCAATTGTAGTCACTTATTGTCTTTTTAATTTTATCTATGTTGAGTTTAACATTTTATTGATATCTAAACAAAATATCTGGACTTAAGACATCAACCCTCTTTATTAAAGTTATGTTGTGTTTCCAGTAACTGATATTGGGGAAATAGTTGACACTTCATACTAATCTGTATCATAGAATTAAATGTGAGCCAGATTAAAAGCTCTGTTTTGATCATTAAAATGTCCAGAGGGAATATTTAGATTTTAAAAATAGAATTTGCCAATTTTCTTAGTTTGATTATTGGACTGATACTGTAAACAGGTCAGTGGAGGTTTAGTGGAAGTTGAATGAGAATCTTCTCACCAGCCAAATAAAGATCTTGCGTCAGGATTGGCTTTGTATCACTTAATGACTGAAACAGTAAGTGTAGAATTTCACCTGCAGTCAAATCTGATGGCGACAGGTTCTACTGACCAGTAGGAGGTAACATGAGAGGGACGGCTGAGTTTTGATTATCCAATAACAATTTCAAAAATCCCTGCAAGAAAAATGACAATGAATTTTCTTCATTCCTCCCAAAAAGGAATGTTTGATAGCTGCTTTCCCTAGAGGCCATGTTCCCTGTCTAACTAAACAAAATACATTTATATACAGCTATTTATATACAGCCCTAGTGCAAATCAGGTGTTGTGTCAACCTACTATTTCTGGAGTTATTTTGATCTTACAGTTGTGGAATTGCGCAATACATAAGGCTTTCATATTGAGCGGCCAGCAGAAATTTAAGATTAACCTCCTTAAACCATCAACATATAAAAGCTGGAGGTAAACAAACCAGAAGAGACAAATGACATGCAAACGCAAACTACAAAAAAGAAATCTGAATCTAACATTGAAATGACTGCGTTCCAGACAAATGCTTCTTTGACAGAACCGTTTTGCAAGGAGGGCTGCAGACCCCTGCTGAGGTCCGACCTCCATTCACACACTTCACCCAGTAATTGATGGGAAGATGACAAAGACAAACGCTGTGGCGCACTGAGCAACTCACTTTTCCTGTACGCTGGGGAGCTGCTTCCTTCCTGACATGTTCGCTTCAGAGGTTAAAAAAAAATATATATATATCATGAAGCTCAAAGTAATCAAGTATTCACACCGGTACATGGAGACGTCTGAGAAGAAGAGCCAGCTGAGGCTGGCTTTATGTTGTGTAAATACAAAATCCGATTGATGAAGCAAAATACCTTTGTAAATGTTTACCTTTATGGATTTGTCCAAGTCTCCTCCGCAGAGCGACTGCAGCGGGATTCGAAAGGGCTTCCATGTTGGGTTGAGGTTGTTCTTCACCACCTGAAAACAACATTCAGGTAAATCGTGACCTGCCTCTTCTGTTGCAATCCTAGTGTCCTCCTCCGCTACATCCGTGGTTCTTCTGAGGTCTTCCTCCACTCCATCTTAAAAAACCTTTGTCCAAAATGTCCAGTTTGTCTCCAGCCACTCCATCCTGTGTACATTATTGCGCCGAGTGATCGACCCCCACCCATTTTCACTTCCTCCACTCTCTTCTCATTCACACACGTGTATTTCATCTCATCTCCACTGGCCTTTATTTCTCCTTATAGCTCAATTGAACAATCAGTTTGCAGTGGAATGTTGCATTTAGAGTAATAGCCCTTGATAAAACCAACCACGTAAATGTGATGTGATGCGTCTGCAGTATGTGAGCGCAGGGTTAGTAAATCTCCTGCTGCATTAGAGACTGCAGAGTTCAAGTTTGTGCTGCAGTGACCTGGTCCAGATCCAGAAATGGAAAAAAAAAAAAAAAAAAAGTAGTTTGCAGCCAAGATCAGTGCACTCCGCACTTTAGTTCCCTTGGGCCAATACGCCGCATTACATCAAACCTGGGGATCAAAGTGTTTGGCAATCATTGGTTCCTCTTTTAACACACAGCTATGTGTGAAATCCAAAAAGGGTAAATGTAAGGTCATTTGCAAACATCATATATAATGTCAGTGTTTATTCATTGACCTGTCCAGGAAATTTATGGCACTTAGTAGTTTTGTTGCACAGCTGATAGATGTTTTGTGTACCTCTGTCCTGTGAGCGAGCTGCCAACCAGTTTCCGTTTGCTTGTAGAACTCCAGGTACGGGTCAGACTTCCCAAAGAAATCCTGTGCATAGAAAAGAATGAATGATTAAAAATACGTTGGGAGTATCCGAAAGTGAAAGAAAACATTTAAGATTTTAGACAGAAGGGATACCTTGTTGTCCAGTTTCCTTGCCTCGACCTCAAAGTTCGCCACTCTGTTGTCTTTTATTTCCTCTGCACTGATCTACAACAACAAAAAGACAAAATTGGTGACAAAAAAAACATAATGACTTCACACAACAGTTCACTTTGGCACTCTGTGACACTCACAGTGATGGTGCCTTTTCCCGCAGGCGTCTTGTTCTTCAGGATAAGAGGTCTGGTAATTTTTTTACTGGATACAACCTAAGAGCAAATAAACAAAACATTAATAAACAAAAGCAGCAGAATGGATCGGCTCAGTCAGAAGTGGCGGAGTACAACACAGCAGCTTTTAGACTACAGGGCAAAAACACAAAGTAACCCAGCAGGCACACCTGAGATCGTCTCACACAGAAACACTTTGACCAGTTAATTATGAAGCCAAGATATAATGGTGGCATGACAGGAAAGAAGACCCTACCTGACCCAGGGTGCACTCCAGTTCCCCCAGGAAGTCATCATCGCTCAGATCAATCGTCTTGTTGTCGATGTCGTAAATCCCAAACTTCAGCTTCTGCACAATCTCAAAGTAATAATCGACGACAAACCTCTTGGCGAAATTTGGGTTGAGGCAATTTTGGACTTGTTCCGTCCGACCCACCTGTTGGGAAAGATCCGGGGGGAGGGGAGGAGGGGGGGGGGGGGGGTTTACAGCGGAGTAAACTTTTCCAAATCAATGATAAACGTGGGGTGACGAAACAGGATATGGAAACTTCTGCTTCTTGAGGTTAAAGGTTAGTAAGTTTCCCGATGTGACAGCATCAGTGACATGACTCACCACACCTTGAGATAAGTTTGGAAAGCATTTTTTTTTTCTATGCAGAAATGTTTCCTTTACATATCATTGAAGAAAGTCCTCTCGCACCCCAGCAAGAAGACAATACACACATCAAACATGAACTGACGTGAGCGTGTTCAGCATGCTGACCTCATACCACTGGTTATTTGTGCTGTTCATTAACAGGACACACATGGGGTCCGACTTGGAGCCGATGTCTTTGTCCAGGAGGTGCTGGCATGAAACGGTCAGCTCCACCTTGGTGACACACTGTGCAGCCATGACTGACCCACAAAGAGCTGGAGAAATAAACAACACTGATGGAGAGATCACAACAAACAACAGGGATAGACACACACGTTCTTCAAGCTTCATGTGAATAACACAAACAGGACAATACAATCAAGGCACGCTGTACAATATATTCTATGCTTTGTATATTTACAAGGATGATCATCAGATACTTTTTAATAAATATATTCCCATTTAAGCTTGTATTTGTATCCAATCTATAGTTTGAGGCGTCGCTAATATTAAGCCACTGTCACGAAGAGTAAATACTTTACCATATACTCCAACAAGAGGTACAGAAATAGGTTTTATTACGGGTTTTAAAGTATTATCAACACAGTGACAGTACACACCTCTCCCAGCAAATACAATCAAACGGAGCCGATTACTTCAGTAAATCCGCATTACACCGTGAAACAAAGCTCCCGTTGTAGGAGAATTCCAGGAAAACACGACAGTCTCACGGAAAATGTGACACACAGATGACTTGAGTTGCAGAAGATGGAGAGAGAACAGAAAGTAAAGTAAGAAAGTCACAAAACACACGGCGGCTAACGCGGAGCTAACAGGCTAGCGGGGCTAATAGACAGCTAACTGATCTGGCGGGGAGGCTCCGTTCGCTTCCGTATGTTAACGAGGCTGGAGGAAGAAAAAAAACCGCACCTTTCAGCGAGTAACTCGGAGAACTGCACGAAGGAAAACCGTGTACGCTGGAACGGCTGGATCTGGTTTGGTCCAACCCGCTAACGTCAGTGGTCCTAATGTGACAACGCCGGTGTTTCGGATTATCTGGTTTCCTTGATGACTGGTGATAGACTTCCTGTAGCCTCGGTCGTTGCTGCTCGCAACAGCAGATGCTAAACTTAGACTCGCAAAAAACACGACACTTCTAAAATATATTGTAAGTGCAGTAAAACGGCGTTCGTCAGGACAGCTACGGATTTCTGTCGTGTTTTTACACCTCCTGTTAATACAGCAGCTACAACGGACGGTAAAGGAAGTTGGTCACCAGCTAACAGGGAAACAAACTAATCCGAAACACCCAAACCACGCCCACCATAAACAGACCAAATAAATTATTTGGTTTTTAAAAAAGGAAAATGCTGAAAACGTAACAAAACTAGTGAATCCGTATTTTTTGAGATTATACATTATATAAAATTTTAAAGGTGGACAGTGTATGAGTCTTTATGGTGCCTTCCATTCATGTTGCTTGACAATCATTAAGTAGGACTATTACATAACACCAGAGGTGTAAAAAGTACACTCAATTTGAACTCAAACACAACTAGAAATGTTGCTTTAATTCGTACTGGATTACATCAAAAGGTGCTATTGCTTAAAAATATTGAAAAAGACTGAATGTACACATCTCTCAAACTGCTTAACACAATTTAATTGTATTATTGGCACATCTTTTTTTATTCATCTGTGTGTAAAGTCTCACACATTCCTCAAAAAAACAAGACAGCCTGAATAAATATAAAGTAAGAATTCTATACAAACACTCACACACAGTCATTCACACACATATTTACCTTTTGTCATTTCGTTTCCAAACAGCAAAGTGAATTAAAAGGTGGAAATTGTACTTATGTGTAAAACTATACACTTGAAAAAAAATACTCTTAAAAGTACAAGTTTGCCCACATACTCCTTAATGACAGTATAGAGAATATTTGTAATTTGTAACTTTAATAATTGGATTTAAACACTTTGTTGAATTTTTCTTGAAATTCAGGATATAGAAGTAGCGGGATATGATGTTTCTAGTTACAAGTTTTATAACAGAGAACTAATTGGTCATACAAAGTGTTTTGAACATGGCTTCCAACCTTTTTTCAATCATGTTTACCTCCACTTCTTTTTTTTCTGTCGAGATTTAAAATTAGAGAGATGAACAAACATTTCTACAAAGAATTTCCCTCTGAGATTAATAAAGTATTTCTAGTGATTTCAGCAAAGTTACACTTTTGCTGTGAATTCAATAAATGGCTGCATTCAAAAGGAATCCTGCAGCTGAATGGCAGATTGGTCAAATATAGATTACAGTGTATTTGTTGATTGTTTTATACTTTGAGTCAGCTGACAGCAACATGATCACAGGTTCAATAAAACCAACATCAACACAAAGCACTTGTACCGTCATGTGAGGTACAATCACCCAAATTATGATCCTGGATTAAAATAACAAACCACACATTTTTTTTTCAATCCAAGGTTACTTTAAAACACTGTAAGATTTATTTCATAAAATGATATGAAAGCAGGATAAACATAAACAATGTATTTCAAATGATCTTTTGATGTTAGATAAAAAAGTACATGCAAGTCTAATCTGGCTATCGTGCCGGTTAAATCATTTTATTTGACGTGCATTTTTTTAATATATATATATATATATTTCTATATATGTGTAAAATACTGATTAAATCAACATCATGACACAACAAAGACATGTGTATAACATAAGGCAATGACACAGATCAGTGTAAACAACAGGTCAACAACAGATTTACAAAGTAAACTAAGAGAACGACATTTTTAATGCCATCTGTAAAGTGAGCGTGGCTATCTTAAGACAAAGTGAACATGTGACGTACACGGTGCTAAATGAAGCACTTCACGGGCACCGATGACGATCACTCGATCTAAAGGTTTGTATGGGAGCACCGAGCAGGCACGTAAGATCACATACACTATTTAGTTTGGGTTTTTTTAACGAAAAAAACAAAAACAAACCGAGGTACAAAACAACAAAGGAAAAAGGGGTTTTGTAGTGTCAAATCTACAAAAAGTTACAGACTTAAGCAAACAGCCCATTATGTACAGATCAATCCTGTAAACATTACTCAGACATACCTGGATTGTATTTGGAAAGCTGTCGTTTTGACAAGTTGAGACGCTTTGTGTATTGACGTTTCATGAAATGAAGGTGACAAAAAAAGATTTGATCAACGCAAAAAAGATAAAAAGGAAAAAATAAAATAAATGTGTCCAGCCCTTTCCTGTAGACGTCTGACTGACAGACTAATGAGATGGATGTTATTAGCTGCCTCACTTCTTCCACAAAGACAGAACTCTTAGGGAATATTTAGTTTAAAAAAAGGACATAAAATTAGAAAAGAAATGCTTTGATTTTTGTTGCTTCTGGCACTTGAGTCCCATAAAGTCATAAATAAGCGTCATCGCTAATCTCTCAGTTAATCCTATGTTAACAAAAGTTTAAACATGGTGTAATATGGCTTTTACACTTCACTATATAGTGCGTGTGTGTGTGTTGTGTCTAACACATGGCATGCCACATGCAAATATGGCCCCAAAGCTTTGGTTAATGACAAACGACTAATAAACATCTGCAGAGAGGAAACTCGCCTGCTGGAGTCAAGTTTGAAGTGTTTGGGGAGGAGGAGACGGATTGTGGAGGTTAGTTCTCCGAACGCATCACGGCGGAGGCGGCGCCGACGCAGAGAGGTCGGAGAGAGGAGCGTCCCCCCGCGGAGGCTTCAAATTCATGGTATTGAAGAAGCTGGCCACCTGACCTGGGACCTCTGCCAGGACGCTCTGAGCAAGGGCTTCTTGAGGACACTGAAAAAAGAAGGAGAGACGCTGTGAACCTCAGATGCACATTAACAGGTCTGTACAGGCGGGACAAACAGGAAGCAGAGACGAGAGGAGCAAGCGGCCCAAAAGAAAAAAAGAGAAGAAGACAAAAATAGCAAAGCGCCGGGGGGAGCATCAGGTTACTGTTACAAAACTGTGGAAGAAAGTGCCACTACTGCATTTCTTTTATTGCGGAATTATTCACCAGGTGAGCATGCATTAGCAACAAATTGAGAAGCTGTGAATCAGAGCAGATGACATAAAACCAGAATAAGAAGCAGGTTAGGGTTCATTCAATGAATAAAAAGCATTGTGTCATGGCACATTTTTCTTCCTGGTTAAATAAAAAATAAATAACAAATATGACTGCACACGCACACATTGCATCATGGATGTGTGATCAGGGTCGGGAAATGTAGATACAATATCAAAATTTGTATACAAGCAGGTGCTATAAATCTAAGTTCAGTTAAAAAATCATAAGCGAAATTGCTAAATTTCTTGTTCCATTAGTGCAGAAATTGAGCTGAATGTGATTTGTGTGTGTGTCTTTGGCTTTCTGACCATTTGTCACTCATGTAAGATAAGTAAACACTTTTAAGTCCATAATTTCAACCAAATAAGTAATGTAATTCGTGTGTGTCTATGAAATATTGTGTCTTGCTGATCTAACAAAAACTAAGGCAGTCAGTACCTCTGGCTCACTATAGAGGGCAGTGCTGTGCACAGAGGTTTATGCTAATGCCCTGTTTCTCTTAGCCGATACAAATTCAACACTCTTATTTGACCAGATCATACCTGCGTGTGCGTGTGTCGTGGATTCTGAAATTACAGGCGAAAGACAATCGGCAGTTTGACCGCACGTCACTGCATGACGCTAAAACAATAGACTGTGCCGCTCGAGCACAGCTATCATTAAAGACCGCATCACTTTTAAAGTCTGTTTTTGAAGTTAAAACTGTGATGAGTCATTGGATAAAACACTCTGTTGTGTGACGTGAGATTCAAAATTAGAAAATGACTGACATAAAATGCCTCAGTTATGCTAAAATGGTTTTTAATGCTTGTTTTTGAAAGCCTTTGAGAGGTGACGTCATTAGTATGTCAGTTTGTAATAAGTGTAAAAGCAAAATACTCCCGCGAATGACTACAAATATGTATAATAGAAAAACATACAGGTTACTGTAGCAGCACACACGTAAATAAAACAAAAAGCCACGTGTCCTAAAATGATTAAGAGCCAATAAGGTTAGAGCTTAATGTTACAGTCTGTCTTCATCGGTGCGACGATGAATCAAACTCTACAGGCTCAGGTTTGTTTAATCAGCAGACGAACTCTGTGCTACGAGGACAAAGCCTCTACATTAGCATGCATTCTTGCATTCATGCCTTGTCGCCTGTAGGCTGCACAGACCAACGGCACACGAGGGCGCGACGCCTCACGTCCGGTGACCCGTGAAGGCATGAAACACAAAAACCCTGAAAGAAACCAAGGCTGCCTCAGCAGGGAAACTATGCGGCTGTGGACTGAGTGCAGGGACTGGAGGGTGGGTGGGTGGGGGTGGGTGGGTGAGCCGGTCGGGGTGTGCCTACATTTCTAGGAAGCACTGGGTTCGCTGGGAGGCTTCAGGTCAAATAAATTGAAGAAGGAGGCCACTTGGTCAGGCAACTCTGCCAGAACGCTTTGTGCGAGGGCAGCAGTGCCAGCCTGAAATAAGACGTGCAGACATTCACATGTGTGCAGTATTTCAGGATGTTCAAGCAGCTTGACCACGAATACAAAAAAAAAAAAAAAAAAAAAAAGTTTGAATCTACAGGGTCTTACGTTTTGGAACTGTCTGAACGGCACAAACTGCACGATGTCCCGCATGGCAGCGTCCCCTGTGGCCGAGCGCAGAATCCCATCGTCGCCGTCCAGGAACTCCATGGCGGAGAAGTCCGCCCCGCCCACCCCGACGATGATGACGGACATGGGCAGCTGGGAGGCCCTCACGATGGCGTTGCGCGTCTCGTCCATGTCGGTGATCACTCCGTCGGTGATGATCAGCAGGACAAAGTATTGCTGTGGGGAGTCGACGACGAGCTCAGTGGGAGTGTTTCCACCTCGTTCGGCGGCTTCCAGCAACGGAAAAAGCCACAGATACAAACTGAAGGGACGTGATACGGAGGAGGAGAGTGAACAAACTCACGGAGGCAGTTTGCTGCTGCATGGCCTGTCTGCCGAACTGGGCGACGTGGTTGATGACGGGGGAGAAGTTAGTGGGCCCGTAAAGCTTCACCTGGGGCAGACACTGCTGGTAGGCACTGACGACACCCTCGATACCTGGAAACACCAACAAACTGCAGTAAAGTCACAGTAGTTATGATACCGGGTTTCCAGACAAACGGGATTAATTTGGGACTTTATACGAGCTGATAAATAGACACTTATATAGTCAATAGTTTCCCCATCTGACAATCTTGGATATTATTCCTATTTTGTAGGATTAAATCAACATCTGACTTTAAGCTTTATTCACTTCTCAGATAAGGCTGATTTAAAAAAAATATACACCATAATAAGCAAAAGCAGAGTTTACTATATATTATATAATTTGAACTACTCATGATGGATCCTTTCAACTTTCAGGGATTGTTTGATCCTACGATCTGTATTCCTGACTTGTGGAAGTTGATGCTCAGATAATAAATTACAGAAAATTGTTGAAAACAAAAGACCTTTGAGGAGAGACGACAAACCGAAGCAAGACGAGACGAAACATTTGCGCAGTAGCCGTTTGGTGAATGAGAAAATACGAGGTCAGCTTCGGAATGCATTCCAAAGTCTGATTATCAGACATCCTCATTTGATATGTGATCGAGTTGAAAATTAGAAGCACGAAAGACACAAGTTACATACATAACTTCGGACAATAAGAAATGGGTATAAAGATGTGAAGTCTGAAGCTTTTTCAGAGTATGGAGAGGTCTGTATTAACACGTTATTAAAATTGCTGCTTACAATTTGTCTGACTCATTCATTCATCATGATAATCTCTATATATCCTAAATGTGGCATCATATCAGTAAATGATCACAGTTTGCCCCAGGGTAAACCCAAAAACACAAACGCCACCGCTGCTGATATTTTCCACATGACCTGAACTTCAGCTCATCCGGAGAAGTGCGCATTCACACCATCTCCTTTAACGTTAATAATTACCTTCACAAAAAGGATTGGCTGGGTTGAAGTTGACGGGAAACTCGTGGCTAACCTGGAATTTAGACACACACATCAATACCCACAACAGCCTCTCTGCCGTGGCCTGAAGTGACACTGATCCCAAGCGGGATTTTTCATATGTGCACCAAAATAAACATTAAATATCATAAGTGCCACAATTACCTGCCAGCTGGGCGGGATCTGCGCTCCAAAACCAAGAACTGGGAACATTTTGTCACTACAGAAAGAAAGAGACAAAAATGATTTAAGTCAGTTAGCACACAAGGTTTTAGAGTTGGTTTAAACTGATGTCTTATGACATTACAAAGTGGGAAATCTTATGATAGCGAATGTCATGCTTTCTGGCATTATTCTCACAGTGAGAAATATCCAACATGCAACTGGATATTAGGGCTGTAAATGGCTGCTCTGGCTCAGTTCCTATTAGCTCACATGCAAAGTGTTTTAATCCGGCTTAATCCAGCAGGATTGACAGTGTTGGTCAGACGACTGCTCCCTTTGGATTTTTATCTCAAACCTGTTAAAGGATCTGCAGTGCAACAATTTGTACGGCGATGGTGGTTTATAAAACGCTACAGGACATTGATCAGGCTGAATGAAGACACATGAAACCAGCATGTGAAACAGCAGTTTGGAGAAGTGGAAGAAAAAAAAAACCCAAACAAACCCGCCTCCCAAATCCTCTTTTTCCATTTCTGACCGCTGCTGCAGTGGAAGGAAAATACTTCACCGAGCACAAACGGTAAATCCTGTGTAATAATGGTTTTACCTGTCGTAGTCCTGGATGACGTTACCGACTGCCCAGATGGCGGCCAGGTATTCGTTGAAGCCGTGCGGGTTGATGTAGTGGAGAGACGCGGGGGACTTGGGATCACCGTTGGAGCCGGTGAAATCGATAGCGATCTGGTGAAATGGAAAAGGTATGCGGGTCGGAAGTCAGAAAATGAAAATTTCAGAGAAATATTCAGTCTGTTTGTTATGATTGCGTTCCCTTACGAACACACATTAAATACTTTCGTATCCAACATGTGAATTGTATTCTTATTTTCCGTCCACACTGAGCTGATGATGTAATGAGGCAGTAATCCAGCTGCATTTGCAATGGAAACTTCATTTAGAGTAAACAGGGTGTGTGGCTGTGATCACGTCCGAGAAGGAAAATGAAGTGGCAGCAATTATACTCTGAGGTACAGTTACAGTCTTAAAAGTGTCTGAAGTTAAGAGCTGAATCCTGTGAGCTGGAGCCGATTGGTTCCACAGCCGTGGGCCTGACAGCTTCAAGGCGAACGCTTCTCTCTCCTTTACTCAGCAAACACAAGCGGGGAAGTAGTTTGTGACTTGAGGCAGTGTACGTACTAGTAACTGCAGCTGAGTAATATATGTTTAGTGCAACTTTGACCTTTGAGCAATTGTTTAATCTTAGAGGAAACGCAGACACGATAATCCAACCCATAAAGCCATGTCACCTCTTCCACAGGTTTCTAATTAAATTAAATTAAAGCCATAACCATAACAGACTGTCTGTTTGTTTTTTGTAGAAAACTCAATGTTAGTGTATGAAGGATTACATTCCGTTTAGTTGTGTCATTTCTAATAATGTGTTATACTCACCGTGAAGTTAATCTGACAGCCTCCCATTATGTAATCCAGAAACGTGTACTCCTTTATTATCTGTTAGCAAATATTGGTCACAAGAAATCACTTCAAATATTCGGACAAACAAATAACTTTTTAAATAACAAGCTCAGGTATGAAAACTGGCACCTTGCACTGTTTAACAATGACGACGCCGGAGTTTCTGTATCCTTTCTTCTTCTGCTTCTTTTTGCTGTTGATGCACTCAAACTCGGCCTGTGCAGGTACGAAACATACTAGCGTCAGAATAGACTTTTAACGTCTATATTTGACTGAGGAAAGGGCAAACGCGTCTTGAAGATGCAACCGCGGCGCTCACTGCATATGATTGTGACGCCTGCTGGATTTGGCTGAGTGTCGTCTCAAAGGACCCGATGAAGTCGTGCGACCCGCTGTTGTTGTAGTCGTAACAGTCCACCTGTGAGGCGCAGAGCAAAGGCGACTCAGTCACTCACTTCTCCTTCGGATTCTGCGTCGGCGGAACATCGACAGTGAAGTGGAAGTCAAACCAGATGTGAGAGAGAAGCATGCCGAGCGGGTGAAGCTTCGAATGCAAGACGACGCCCTGACACTACTGGAAAACACAGACACACAGACACACAGACAGACAGACAGACAGACAGACAGACAGACAGACAGACAGACACACACACACACCGCGCCTAAACTGGGCAAAACGACTGGAGAACTCTGTGAAAACATCTGCGCACGCAGCAGAGCCTGAACACGTCAAGAGAGCGTGGGAAAAGACGGCGTGAGACACGGGTATGGAGGAACCAGTGAAGAAGAGGCAAACTGTGGGACGCTACAGTCAGACTACGTCTAACAGCGAAGAGAGCTCATGGGGAACTAAAAGAAGGATCCATCTTAACGGAAAACTTTTTAGAAAACTGGCCCTTTGGTGAACTGAACCTGTTGATGGTAAATCCAGCCCTATCCCATTGTGAAAATCCCTCACTTGCTGATTGACAGTACGTTTATTATCCGAAGGTTCTATATGAGCTTCACCCAGTCGTTGAGAAAATGTGAATGATCAGCACTTATAAGGTTCACCAAGAGGGCCAGACTACTGCAAACTGAGCGTCTCCCATTAAGATGGATGTAGATGCGTCTCGGACGTCAACCTGTCCTGTCTGGAGGCACTGCATCCTTCACGTGGAGAGAACTCACTGTGTCGACACTTTGACTCACATGTACTGTCCACTGGAAAGCATCTCTTCCTGATTAGATTGCTTTGACAGAGTTAAAAGGATGGAAACAAAAACAGCAAACGTAAACTTAGCGCATTTTTACATGTGCAACAAGGCTGTGAGAGTCTTCACAATCTGGGGCGACTGATAAACGTTTTCACATAGAGCATGGGCGTTAAACTCATTTTAGTTCAGCGTCAACGTACATACATACACTTTTAAATGACACATTTAAGTTTTTCTTTGTGGTGGTGCAGACTGTACGCTTGGAAATAAAATGGCCAAATCTGAATAAAAATGACTGCTTTCTCTACAAAAAGCCAATTTTAATGATTCAGTTGTATTTGTATAGTGCCAAATATGGCACAGTCCATTTCAAGGCACTGTTGCAAAGAAAAACCCACATGAGCAAGCAAAAGTGACTGTTGAAAGAAAATAAATCTGTAATTTAAAAGAAAGAAACCTTTGCAAAATACAGTGAAATGTCCCCAAAAACACCTATGACTGTTGCATTTTGCGGCCTTTTGCATGCATGTCTTGATAAATTCAGCCTGACAGCATGGCCTTGAGGGTTAGGGATGGTTTGTCCTCTACTCTCCTACGCGACAATCAAAACGATGCCCCAAACTCATTTTCTATCGAATTACAAGATTTGATTCTCCAGCAAGATAGGAATACAAGGGGCACCGACATATTCAAACCGTGTATTTATAAAATGTGACATTATAGGAGGTTAATCCTCACCTTTATGGACTTCTCTACGTCGCCTCCACACAGCGACTGCATCGGGATACGAAAAGGTCTCCACACTGGGTTTAGGTTGCTTTTCACCACCTGCGCAAGAGAAACAGGAGTTATCGGCTACAGCTCATTTTGTGATTGTTACAACACGTTGTAGGTTCACGTCGCAGGAATCTGTGAGTCATGGAGTGTAGAGCGCGTTGGTGTACCTCTGTCCTGTGAGCCAGCTGCCAGCCAGTGTCTGTCTGCTTGTAGAACTCCAGGAAAGGATCCGACTTTCCAAAGAAATCCTGGAATGAAATCAGAAGGAAAAAAAAAAAACCAACACATTGCTGATTGACTTAAGATGTTTAGGAAATACACCATTTGAAGTGGAAATGTGATGGGAATTTTTAAATTTGCTATTTACAAAACCATAAACCTAACAGTTGTGACAGTAACATTTAAACAAGGCCTTCCTGAGTGGAGTTTGCATGTTCTCCCTGTACACATAAGGGGTTTCTCCAGGTACCCCCAGTTCCTCCCGCAGTCCAAAAAAAGATTTGAGGCTCAATGGCGACTCTGAAGTTATTATTGGAGTCGTTCACTTTAGACTAAATCCAAACATAAGTACCTTTTTGTCCAGTTTTCTGGCTGCAGCTTCAAATGCAACGACCCTGTTGTCTGTTCTTTCTTCTGCACACACCTAGAAGACATAAAAAACACAAACACACACATCAAGTCCAGAAAATGCTGTCCCACATGTCCCCTCCTCCCTCAATGGGACTTAAACTCACAGTAATGGTTCCTTTCCCTGCTGGTGTCTTGTCCCTCATCAGAAGTGGCTTTGTTAGTTTCCTTGAGGACACAATCTGGAAAGAGAGGCACCCCCCCCCGTTATGTTTCACCATCAACCATCACCACAGGAGAAGCAGGGTGAATGAAGTGAGGGTGAACCTGTCCCAGTGTGCACTCCAGTGCTCCTAGGAAGTCAGCGTCTTGCAGACTGCAGTTCTCACTGTCGATGTCGTACACTTCAAACCGCAGCTTCTGCACCATCTCAAAGTAGTAGTCCAGAAGGAGAGACTTGGAAAACTTTGGATTAAGGCAGTTCTGGATTTTCTCTGTCCGGCCAATCTAACATCAGTGAAGAGACAAAAATACTTTCAGGATATTGCCCCATATATAAAATGCTTAAATGTTGAAACTGAATAACATTAATAACTGAACCATGTTTTCTTTTTTTCTTTTAATCAACCGAAGAAGCCGTTTCCTCGTACCTCGCTCCAGTGAGGTCCCGAAGTGTTCATGAGGAGCACACACAGGGGATCCGACTTTGAGAAGGCGTCCATGTCCATCAGGTTTTCGCAGGAGATGCTCAGCGCCACCTTGGTGACACAGGTTGCAGTCGCGCTGGGTCCCGGAGCAACCACCGCCATCGCAGCCTGGAGGACACGCAACACCAGTTCAGCGGAGACTTAAACACAGGAAAAGGGAAAGGGACAATGGAAATAATACACCCAGCGATCAATGAGATGCACTGACAATACACAGAGGAGAGGAAGGATCCGATTATTATTAGTACATACTCACACCTCACAAAACCTATAAAGATGAGTTGAGACTTTTTATTAATGTATCCTCTAAGTTTAAGATTAAATATGATCCTTTTCTAGGTTTTATACTTTAGGTGAATTAAAACATTTTCGTTTAATAATTCCCATGTTTTGAGGATTTTACTGCCTTATCTATTCTTCCATCTAAGAGCAACCTTTAGGGATCAGCAACATAACGAGTACATCTACCGTAAAGATTTATGAGAATAATGACAAATATTTAATGAAAATTAGTAACTGTTGGTCGGTAATTTCAATGAACATGCACGCTTTTGGAGGGATGAGATATATAGCTCACGGTGTGGTGTGTGCCTGAGAAACAATCTTGTGTACTGAATTTTAAACAATTCTCGGCAGAATTCTGATTAAAAAAAAATACATTAAGACTTTGGTTTTTGGTCTTTTACCAGATGTGACAACTCAGTTGGTGGTCTGATATTGTTCCTAAAGCAACATAATGCTGACATCAGAGACTCTAAATTGTCTGTACATGTGGAGGTGAGAGTAATATCCAGCAACCACCACTGTAGGTGGTAGAGAAGATTGTATTAGATTACTTTCTAGTCAATGTACATGAAATACAATGACATTCTGTTGGTAGTCTCTGACAGCAGCAGCATGACGGTGAAAGAACATGAAACACACATATAAACAAACAAATATGGATATGTACATAAGTAGAAGATGGATGGATGGAAGTCCATGTCAACTGATTGAATAAATACACACTTAACGAGTATGTTTTGATGTGAAGTCAGTCCACTTGTGAACCATTTACACTCATCAAATCAAGTCCGTTAGTTGCTGGTTAAGTGAGCAGGAGAGAACAAAACATGACAACGCGCATTCGGAGGAAGTGAGACGTACCCAGCGACCTGGTTAAGTGAAATTAAAGTTTTAAAATCTTGAACAAACCCAACTTAAAGAAAAAGAAAGAGGAAAAGTGACCTCCGTCTTTAAGGCAGCTAGCTCCGTTAACTGGAGGGAGTGTCTCCCAAACAGTCATATGACAAGAAAAGTACGTAACACTTCGCTAGCGGGAGCCAGCGGGAGCACATAGAGCTTCAAGTGTGTATATTGTAATGTTGTTACGGTGCTATAGTGTGGGAGAGTTTTAATCTTACCGTGTGATTTGTCTCCTGTGAGCCGCGATAAGGCAGACGAGGAACACCTAACTGTGACTGAAGTGGGCGGGGCCCAGCTGACGGTGCAGCTTTCTTCTTCTTCTGTGGTGTCCAGTGGAGGGGGCAGCTTCCTAAGACGCCACACTGCCCTCTTCTGGCTAAATCGAACCAGCGCAGCCTACAAACAGCTATATTAGTAGAATTATAGCAACAAAATAGAATTAAAGGGGGATAGTGTCATCCTGAATGCAGACTTGGACGGCCCACCTTTATTTATTTTCTTTAGTTGCACAAAATAAGAATTTACTACAGAACAAAAACAAGATGAAACCAAAATGTGCAGAAGAAGCACAAGGGTCCTCTCTATCAATGAACATGAATGAAAATAAAAGTAAAACAACCAAAAAAAACTATGAAAGAACAACAAGTAGAGAAAACAAAGAAGTTAATCAAAAACAGTCATCTAAACCACACAACATATCAACATAAAATCAGCGGAACACTATTAGGAAATAATAATTTTGCCTTAAAGAGGGAAGAATGTTAAATGATTTGTCCACAGGGTTCCAAAGTTTGGGTCCATAAATTTTGATAGAAAGTTGATGTTTAGAGGTACAACGGAGTGGCAGCTGCAGGTCATTGGGTTCCTTGTTGGTTCCAAGTGAATGGCTGAAGATAACAGGAAAAGGTTGTGACATGTATCAGGAAGGTGTTGCTCATTATCAATGAATTTACACATACATATGCATGTTTCTATTAAAAGATGAAATTGGTAAAAGTTTAAACTTTCTAAACAGAGGTGCAGTTGACCATTGACTTCTGGAATATGAAATCATTTTTGAAAAGGGTTTTTTGTATGTAGAGTATTTAAGTGGAGAAGGATGTGAGGCAGCCCAGACAACATTACAGTATGTGAGGTATAGATATATTAATCTATCACATTAGACATGACGTATTAACTAAATGAGATACGCTTCTGACTGGATGTGGTTTCCCCAGCTTTTCCAAAAAACAATTGCACAAATCATGAAGTTTGGCATCAAAAGTGCTGAATTTGTGGCAAGGCAAGTCAAATTTATTTCTCTTACAACATTCGTACACAAGGCAATTGACAGTGTGTTAGAGGGAAATGAAGGAAATATATTCAAACAAAGCCATTAAGAATACTGTTTTTCATTAAGATTACGAAATGCATTAACACTAGCAGCGACCCACAAATGACACAAGCATATAATCACAGTTATATAAAAACAATATGATTTAACAAAAACAGACTTTACATCATCATATGACGAACAATACAAGCTGTATGAATATTTGCATCCTCTTGATGACGTGATATGAACTGCTCACTGGGAGAAGCAAACAGCGAGAATCTAACAATACACACACTTCTGATACATTTGCAGTAGTAAAGTAGGCTTCTCTTGTTTTTATCATACAACACATGCTGTCACATTTATTGGCTACAGGGCAGAATATTTGATACTACAGTTAAAAAAAAATAAAAACAACAACTTCTGATTCAACCCCTTTAAGTGAAAATCTTCCAGTTCTGAAATGCAGTCAGGCACAAAAGCGCAAAGTAAATACTAGAATTAACTTCAGAGACACACAACGTATTCCTTTAAGGATCTCAGAGTTTTTTATCGGCACTTATTGTGATTGGTTGGTTGACTTTTGGAAAAATTCAAATGAAACAGTGGAATCCATCGAAATAATAACGTGACCTTCAGCTGGACTTTTTCACTGAATAACCTTCAAGTGGTTGACAAAAAGAAACAAGACTGTTTTAATACTGCAACTGTGACGAGATGAAAGTAGATACTTAAGTTCGAATGTAGGCACTGAGATTATAGGTTTTCAAGAATATAGATTACCCGTGCGATATGAATATTTTGTCTTTGGACACTTCTGTTAGAGAGGCAATTCCTTTTTTCAAACGAACGTTAAATCACATTGTAAACTCGTCACTGCATAGTGTCAGTGTGTTACCGTCCTCGGTCATGTACTCTACATGCAATAAATACAGACCTCAGCTGGAGCTGAAACAAGACGAGAAGTACAGCTCAAGTACTGCGGATAGTTTCAGCTTTTTCTTTTTCTTTAGGACGGTTCAGAATCACCAAACATTCTGGGAGGCTTCAATTTGTACGAATTGAAGAATGAAGCAAGTTGATCGGGGAGTTCTGCCAGGACGCTCTGGGCCAAGGCCAAGCTGCTTCCCTGCAAAGTCAGTAACACAGAGTGACAGCTCCAGTTTATATTGCGTTCAAACGGGCACGGCAAATGTGTCTGCTGGTGCCGGATGGACACGGCAGCCATGTCCCTGTCCGGTTCCACTGCTGTTCAGAAAGAAAGAGCTGACGTGCTTCTGTGAGTGTGGCTGGAGAAGTGAAACTTTTACGTTGGTGGTGCAGTGTTTGCCTGTGAGGGGTGCGCGGTGCCAAACTTTTTACATACATGTAATGCTGATATAAACACGCTGTGTCTGGATCTATTCTAACTCGGGCGGTCAAACCTTTAAAATTTTTAATCAGATTATTCATGATGACGGATTAATCCATGTCAACGCGTCAATGTAAACAGCCCTGATTGTAAAATGCACACGTAATGTTATAGTGACTTCCTGAGTTGCGGTGGAGCTGTGACTTACCTGGAACTGTCTGAAAGGCACAAACTGGACGATGTCCCTGGCGGCGACGTCGCCGTTGGGAGCGGCCAGCAGTTTGTCGTCGCTGTCGAGGAACTCCATCGCACTGAAGTCTGCACCTCCCACGCCCACGATGATGATCGACATGGGCAGACGAGAGGCCTCCACGATGGCGGTGCGCGTCAGGTCCATGTCGGTGATCACCCCGTCGGTGATGATGAGGAGCACGTAGTATTGCTGCACATCGAAAGAAACAAGAGATCCCAGTCAGTGTCTCCGCAGACCGACGTTTACAGCTCAGTCCACAAACGTGAAGCTATTACATTTCCCTTTGGACTGAAAACACCTACTGAGGCCATTTTCTGCTGCATGGCCTGTCTGGCGAAGCAGGAGACGTGATTGATGATGGGAGAGAAGTTGGTGGGACCCCAGAGCTTCAGCTGAGGTAGACACTGCTGGTAGGCCTGCACCACACCTTCAATACCTTCAATAGCAGAAGTGGAGCTCAGAACAGAAACCTTCCTTCCGTAACAAACTGAACCTCTGCGACAAGTCCAGTGTTACCTGCACAGAACGGATTTGATGGATTGAAGTTCACAGGAAATTCGTGTGAAACCTGCAGGAACACAAGTTGAGACATCAATAAAACAGTCCAGGAAGCCGATCACAATAATTTGATTAAAGAAAAGTGTGTTCCTGGAAGTCATGTGACCAATGATTAGGTGCAGAAACTGCCCAGCATGTTTTCATTAGCACAAGCAGCACGAGACGAGCCTAAAACTTTTACTTTTATACAGAATGCCTGACAAAGAAACAGATTTATTTCAAACCTGCCGGGACGGAGGGATCTGAGCTCCAAAACCAAACACGGGAAACATCTTATTGCTGCACAGAAAGACAGAGCCTGAGTGAAACTATGGAAATGTCACCACATTATTCATCTAAAACTGGGCAATAGTCATATAAGTTGTTGTACAAGATGTGACTCTTGCCCCGGCAATGCCAAATGTGAAGTTGTTGCAGTGTTTCACAGTATCAATAGTCTTTAAAGTGTCAGAGTGAAAGTCAGTGCTACTCTGCCGACTGCATTTCAACGCCGGCTGTTTGAAAACTAAACATTAAAAGCAACTGATCATCTTCTGGGACTGTCCAATATTTTTTTGGGGAAAAAATGTCAATGCAGAAATGGAGAATATTGTGAAAGTAAATGTTCCTCTAGACCCTGTGGCGTACTTGCTGGGAGCCATACCAAAGGACACATATTGCGGATTCTGTTATCAATTGCAGAGAAACTGGTAACTCTGAACCTGAAGGACACTAAATCACGGACGATCACACCGCAGAGACATCATGGAACAGATGACTGCAAGGCTACGAATTTAAACAGACATTTTTGCGCAAAGATGGAAAGATGTCCAGTCATTTTTAGACATTAATTGAAACGGGTTGTTGTAAAAGAAGGGACTATGTCTTCTGATAATCAATCTGGGCGTCTATGTTCACCTTGGTTTAATATGCATCTTTTGGTTCTACGTGTGTATAGGGGAATGTTTTTGTTTTTTGTGAAAAAATTTAATAAAAAGTGAAGAAAAAAAAAAAAGAAAAAGCACCTTATGGTCTCTATCTCAGTGAGTAAACAAAGATTTGACCAAACTGTTTGTCTGATTTAGAATCATTCTTCACGTCTTAATAAAAAAAATTGGACCTTTTTCTGACTAAATGGACAATCTGTGGGTTCAGGTGTGATTTCAAAGCGACGCCATCCAGAACAGATGATCAACTATTTAAATGTCTCATGTGTGCTTCAAGTGAAGTGGCGAGGTTTCCTCTGTGTTTTAGCAAATTCCAGTGATGGATAGCAGACAACAAAAGATAGACATTAAACAAAAACTACAGTAATATACATTATGACTCTTATTCAATCTTTTTGAAAAAGAAAAAGTAGTGACTGTGACCAGTTTGCAGGAACTCGAACAACTAATGTGTTCCTGATGTACATCGTTTTAAGAGTGAAGTTCACCTGTCGTAGTCCTGGATGACGTTCCCCACTGCCCATATGGCTGTCAGGTATTCGTTGTAGCCGTCAGGGTTGATGTAGTGGAGCGACTGGGGAGTGTTTGGATCCCCGTTGGAGCCCGTGAAGTCGATTGCGATCTGGAGCCGAAAGGACAATTCATACTTTCACATTGTCACCAAAAGACAAAAGAAAACTATTTGCCGGTCGTTCATAAACTCACCGTAAAGTTGATTTGGCAGCCTCCCATTATATAATCCAGGAAGGTAAATTCTTTCACCAGCTGGAAGAATTAAAAATGAGAAGGGAAAAAAACCAAAGTGATCCAGTTATTCAAAGGAAAACGTTCTAAAGAATTATTACAAATGAAATATAAAGTTTCTAAATTCTTACCTGGCACTGTTTGATGCATATGACCCCAGAGTTTTTATAGTTTGGCTTCTTCCCTTTCTTTCTCTGGTTAATGCAGTCGAACTCAGCCTGAAATTTAAAACAGCCGCCGGCGACATCAGTGAAACAGAAATCCTCTAATCCGAAACAGCACGCTGTAATTAAGGTCTCACCGGCGAGATGTGCGTCCCCACTTGCATCTCCGCTAATGTGGTCTGAAAACTCCCAATAAGATCGTGGGAGCCGTTATAGCGGTGGTCGTAACAGTCAACCTTCACAGCACGAGAAGAACGGTCACACAGCGTCGCAAAACAGCAGCGACGCAGAGTAGAAGGCTAAGATAGGCAATCCTACGTCGGAGGGATGCAGGTTTAATCAAGCTACGACCAACAGTTCGACATGATATCCACTTTTAAATATGTTTCTTCTATAAATATAATAATATTCATTTTGAGTGCTGAAAATGTCCTTATCTAGATCAGGGACTCGACAAACTGCTTCATAACTGTGGAAAACCCAATATTTTAGGCGATGAAGTAAATTACAATTTGTCTGAAATAACATACACATTCAGTGTTTCCCAATAATCCATGTACGAGCAGGAAATAGAAAGACATGAACAAACAAAAAAACAAACAAACAAACAAAACAAACAAACGGTAAAGAGAACAAAAGAAGATCGCACGCCATGAATCGTGCATACATACACCCACTGCTCATCCAGCCGGGGGTCACAAGGTCTCCCTTGTTTTAAGTTTGCCAGCGCCATAAGATGAAAGGAAAATGCAATAAAAGATGAATTAGTAGTAAGTAATATGGTTACTGAAGCCACCAAGTTCAAACTGAATTCAAAATAAGTTAGAAGGTTCAACTGAACTCATTCTTCGGGGAGTGTTCCAAAGGTGCAGGATGCAATATTTTTTACTTTAAAACGACTCGAGTAGAAGAAAGAAAGACTTGAAATATGTGAAGTCTATGCGTTGGATGTAGAGAATCATCAGTGTCAGGTTTAACAGTAAACTGGAGCTTGCACTAGTCGGGGTTCGACCCACTCCTTGTTAAGTTTGTCTTTCTTACCCGTCTTGCGTTTACACAGCAACGTTCAGAAAAGGATGTCGGCTTACGCGGAAACAGCAGAAACACTAAAATGATGTAGTTTTTATTTTGGACCACTGGTGGGTGCTGTTGTTTGCTTTTGTAATGAAACCGTTTCCGCCATCTTGTTATGGAGCTTGCTTTCAAAAAGTTGCATTTCCAGTAAACCGATGAAAATTTTGCAATTTCAGGGGGAGGAAAGTTTGGACACTTCCTCTATCATTGGAGAGGCAATGTGGCACTAGTTGAGCATTACATACTGCACCTTTTAAGGAAACAGGACATGTTAATAGGGTAGATTAACACATGACACAAATCAAATATATCAAAAGGTTTTTTTTGTCATTTAAAATGAAATTCAGTTTTACCTTTATGGGTTTCTCCACATCCCCTCCACACAGACCTCGCAAAGAGATGCGGAATGGTCTCCAAATAGGATTTAAGTTGTTGTGTACGACCTACAAAAACCAAGCTACAGTGAGCCACAAGTCAAAATGATAGAATGTCAACAGGTATAAACACGGGTATATAAATAGATCTAGCAAATGTACGTTAATGGTGGATCATAGGTATTGTTCAGTGGAAGGTTTACTTAATTTCTCTAAAGTGAGGAGTTTCCATAATATTCTAAAGTTTTGAAACATTTGAATAACTTGAATATTAACATTTCGAACATGTAAAAAAAAACGAAACAACACAAAAAAACAAAAAAAAATAATTAAAATTAGATGGATATTTGTGATGCTACTTCTTTTTTTAAGTAAACCCAACTCACATTAACTAAGTGATAACTAGATTATTCTGAATAAATAGCATTTACGCTTATAGTGCAAGCAACAAATGTAAGGCAATGCTTTGCAAAAACCTGTTTTTCTTATTTATGATTACTGCTTCCTTTTCAGTAATTTCTAAAAGTGAATTACAGGAGTTCAAGCAATACAAACCACATGTTGAATAAATGTACTCACAAAATTAAATAAACGATCATGAAAACTTGTTCAATGTCATGCTGTTTGCTGTTCTAACGTTACCACCAGTATACCTGTTGTTCTGTTATTTACATATTGAAAATTCATAAATAAAATATTTGGAAAATTTGATTAAATTAAATAAAGTACACAACTAGAAACAACAAATTAGAACCCACCAGACAAATACTATTAGGGTTTAATCACCTCGGTCCTGTGAGCCAGCTGCCATCCGGTCTCTGTCTGCTTGAAGAATTCCAGGAAAGGATCGGACCACCACAAGTACTGAACAACATGCAATCAGTCATTTAAAGCACATCAGAGGAACAAAACAATATACGTCCTCTCAAGGAGAATCATACGATGTGCTGCTGGTACATCCACCAGGGAAGGAGTTTTCCAACTTTCCCCTGCGTTTAGCATTGCAATACAAGTTTACACCACAAGGTGGTGTGTTGAGTCATCCAAAATTGCTCCTATATGATGCAGTTTATTTGAACAGCTTAAAAAAGTTTGTATGCAATTTACACACTGGAGCTAATCTGGACCACTGAAACTGACAACCACAAAGAAGAGCTCTACATGAAGTGTATGGCTAAAGTTTTACGTACTTTCAAATTGAAATGTTTTAATGGACAACACAAGACGGTCAAATCAAACGTATCAACGCCGGGTCATCCGCTGTACCTTTTTGTCCAGTTTCCGTGCAGAAATTTCAAAATTTGCCACTCTGTTGTCAGTTATTTCTTCAGCAGAGATCTGTTTAAAATAAAAAAAATAAAAAAAAACACAGTCGGCAGGGTTTGTGGTTCTTGTCATGTTTTTAGACAATTGATTATGATGAGTCGACACTATTTATATTTCAGTCTTGGATATGCACAGTAATTCAGAGACACGCAACTGATTCCATAAAAGTTGTGGATTCCTGTGCGATTAAAAATCTGTTAGCAATACGAACTGTTTTTTTTTTTTTTTTAATCAAAAGTAGTATGAAAGAATGTATTTAGCAATTTAATGTGTTAGTATAGTTCTGTGTACAGTAAAAAGGATTTTTTTTTTTTTTTAAATGTCCAGATGATTGCAATCAGTTCTGAATTATATGAATTTGTCCGAACTTCACTGGAATCAAAATCTTTGAATCCAGTCGTGACCCGTGAAGTTCCGTTATATCACATCACAGCTTGGAAAACCAACTCCACGCACTGTGATGGTCCCGTGACCCGCATGCTTCTTGTTTTTCAGCAGCAGAGGTCGAGTCATCCGCTTGTTGGAAACAATCTGGAAGCAGACATCAATGCGGGAATTGACGAGAAGAACAATGGGAAGGCAGAGAGATGTGCAGCGTACAATTCAGGCTGCACGAGGCCGACCTCACCTGGCCCAGGGTGCATTCAAGCTCCCCCAGGAAGTCGTCGTCATCCAGGTTGTAGGTGTTATTGTCGATGTCGTACACGCAAAACCTCAGGCTCTGCACCATCTCGAAATAGTAGTCCAGGACGAACTTCTTAGCAAACTTTGGATTCAGGCAGTTCAGGATCATCTCTGTGCGGCCAAACTGAATCATATAGGAAGACGCATCGTAGCTAATGTGAGACCGGGCTCTGAACGAAAACCTCGACGACAAGAGCTTTGGATTCAGATACAGACCTCATACCACTTTGATCCTGACGTCTTGATGTACAAAGCACATAACGGGTCGGACTTTGAGAAGACATCCATGTCCAGGAGGTTCTCACAGGAGATGGTCAGCTCTACCTTGGTGGCCATGTGGGTGGCTGCCTGAGGTGGGGCTCCTGCTAAGGCCATGGTAGCTCCGGACTAGAGGTGTTACACGCAGGCAAAACAGAAAAACAAGTCAAACACTTGAACTGCAGAACGAGAATACTTTTTACATTTCATGCAACATTTGAAATAAAGAAAAATACTTCCGACTGATTTTGTTAGCACATTTTCTGAAGTAAAATCAGCGAAACTGGCTTCACGTTGTGATATTGCAATGGCATCACTAGTTTATGGCATGGTCAGTAGTTCATATCATATTAACAAATTTATCATGTCAACAAACCGCAGTGCTTTTTTCTGAGCTGCCACGGTGGAGTCCATCTGTTAGGATATATGTATGGGTGTGGATTACATCATACTGTAACTTTTAAGTGTTTGAATAATGATTCAGCATACCCTTACATAGAACACACTGACATTATATTTAATAAACACCAGCATCCATACTTGTTTAGTTTAATTTTGTTAAATTGTTCACTACGATCAAGCAATCCCGCAGTTTCAACGACGAAGATAAGTGAGCACGGCAGCTCTGGTACCTACACCGGCTGGCGGCTGCTGTCAATTACAAAATGTGCAGTGTGCAATATTCGCTAATTGGTTTCAAAATAAACGCTCCAATCACATCGCTTTGAATCTATTAGAACTCAAAGAATGAGTTATTCGAGCTAAAAACTACTCATTAAAAGTTAAGTCAAATAATGTAAGTATGGAATTCAAATATTCTTTTCAATATTATATAAAGTCAAACTTTTATTTTTACGATATGATGTTGTATTTCAAAAGAAAATCTATTTGAAGCGAAGAATTTGATGAGCTGTGTTATTCATTTAGTCGACCATCACTCAGTTATAATTAGGGAATTCTGATGTGTCATTTCAAAGTAAAACTCTTTGAAAATTGGAACATGACCAAATACTACATGATTTAAGCAGATTTCAAGTTGGAGTAACTCCAAAATTCCTAGTTGTTATGAGGTCATTCCACATCACAGCAATAGTCGACCATCTCAAGATACCACTCAGTCAATATTAGGGAATTCTGATGTGTCATTTCAGAATAAAACAACAACAATTGAAAATGTCATATGCAGCATATATTGAAAAAACGTTTTACTTAACATCATATTGAAAACATTATTTGCATTCTATCCATACATTATTTGAATTAACTTAAGTCTTTTTTTTTTAGCTTGACTAAATAATTTTTTGCAAGCGTTCTAATAGAGCCACGGCGATGTGATTGGAGCTTTTATTTTGAGATGAGTTAGCGGACATACTACTCTGCATATTTGAACACTGACAGCAGCCGACAGCCGCCGTGCGGGCTTTACAGCCCTGGAAAGGGTTTTAGCAGATGGACGAGTTTATATCAGGACATTTTTAATAGTAAAGGTGTTTGTTTTTTTTGTAAAATTATAATGTGTAATTAATTGTAAGATAACGGAGGATTCCTTCTGGGATGTTCGCTATGTCAACGACATGCACTCTGAGCCCGTTAAGTGGGAGTGGCGACGCCCCGACCACTGAAGCTTCACAAAAGCGGCCTTCAGTAAGCCACACCGGTGTCGAGCGCACTCATATTTAACTTACCTGTCCACTTGTTGAAAGTCAAACACTTTAGCCGAGCCTCTCGACGTCCAGGAACCACAAACAGGTTTATCTGACAACAACAGCTGGGCGACCCCCGGAGGGAGGAGCCGTGTTACTCAAACGTCTTCTGCCCCGCTTCTGCTCCACAACGTTAAAAACAAATAACATTAAAAAAAAAAAGAAGTTACATTAAGTCGACTTATTGCTGTTGTTGGGCCAAGGCGAGATTAAATGACACACTTTTCTTGACAATAATAAAATAACACGCTGTGGTAATTCACTGCAAAGCAAAGACAAACTGTATTACGCTAAGTGGAACAATCGGCGGGCTATGCTTGTTTCTCATCGGTCGTTTATTAGAAACGGAAAATGCATGGAAGGTAAATACGTTGTAATTCTAATTAAACGTTGTTTTTTCCCCCGCCTGAATTAGTCATAAACGTTGTAGGTAGGTCACTTATTTTACCTTAAAATCCACGAGTTATAGTTTGTTCTGAACATGTCTGGCCGGTGCGCTTGAGTGTTTCGAACTAACTGGTTCCCCTGTTAACCTGTGACCGACTGCCGGTGTTGCAGCTCGCAACAGCAAATGTTAAAAACCCGACCGAAATCCACGGCAAACGCCGGTTTAACTAAATTCACAACAAAGTTTTGCAGTGTGGTAAGTCTTATTTTAACATGTGCTGTTATTAACACCAACGACTAAATGATGTCGGTGACCAGTTGACATGGAAGTCAGTTGATAGGACACACCTGTTCGAGAGTATATAAAGGTGAGCCTTCGTTCTGTCAGAGTCGAGACATTCTCGTGAAAGATGGCTTGCAGGGTCGCGGCTCGCTGTGCGAGCAGGATTTTGTCCGAGTTCACGTCTACTGCAAAAGCTGCAGGTGGCAGAGGCAGAAGTCGGAACTACCGGACATATTTAAGGACATCCTCGACTCTGACTGTAAGTTATCTTTTTTTTTTTTTTTTTTTTCTGTAGGATGGTGATCACCTGTCTGTTTTCTAACTTTTTTTTTTTGTTTTGTTTTCCTTTTGGGGGGGCGGGGTTGGAAAATCAGGTGACGCATTATTGCACCTAATTAATATGTGGGTTAAAGGTCAGCATGACTTTAGAGCTGCTGATATCAGGACATCTGTGATAATGCTGATGTGTGTGCATGCAGAAAGCACATTTCTCACAATCTGGACTGAACGAAATGTGACTGACCCACTGATGGTGGCTGTGTTTTGGTTGTTTTTCCCTGTGCAGGGTGGTCGAGCTGCATGTCTCCTAGGGCTGCCTGTGATCTCCTACCTGGGTTATACAGTCTACTGCAGGGTGCAGAGTTCAGCAGTGGTCTGCGCTTTAGACAAAGGTGAGCCGCCGTTTGTTGTAATTGTGGCCTGTATTCAGGACTGATCACTGCAACGTTTGTCATTATTAAATTACCCCCCCCCCCCCCCCCCCCCCCCACACACACACACACACTATTCTAAATGCATTTTTATGAACTTAATTTCAAGCCTTCACTTAAGTTTCAAAGTGCTCTTTTCTTTATTTTAATGAAATCTAGTCCTTGTAAATGTGCTGTCTTGTAGATGCGGTCGTGGAGCAGGCTGATTACCTGTACAGCTGTGCAGAGATTGAAAAACTCTACCAGTTGCTCTTGCAGTACAAAGAGAGGTAAAGAAAAACCTAAAGATTGTTTTCCAACTCATTTCCACCCTAGTTTGACCGTCATTAGTTTTGTTTTTCACCCTTACCTTTACAAGGGGGCGCCAAGCAAGGAATTTCTGAATTTGCTTCAAATTGATTATCACTGTAAAGCCAATGGTTTTGTCGGTTAATTTACACTCAACGTGTAGCCAAGAACAATTCAAGCACATGTTTCTGGTATCCTATAACAAAATGTTTAGATATGGTCTTTAAATGTCACATCTTATAGACTAAAGTTGTGAAGAATACAAAACACGGGCAGATCAAATGTGAATTACATTTTTGGAAAAACTGACCTTTCCATTGAAATCTTATTAAAATGTTCACGTTTCCCTTTATACTGCGGTGGAGCTTACTGAACATTATGTCAGAGCACCGGAGTCTTCCAGTGATGGTACAAATATTACTCTTTGCTGGTTTTCTGGAGGTAGCGCTTCACCAGGCGCGACTGATGTAGTTCATTATGTTGGACAAAGCAACGACCCAGTTTTGCAGCTGACTGAGGTTTTCGTTCAAAAGCTTCACACATCCTTCAACCTTGACGAGATCCCCAGACGCACCGACGCATCCCCACAGAATGATGCGCCCACTGTTTAACTGTGGGGATGGTGTTCTCTGGGTTATAAGGCTCTGAGCGTTCACTCGTACACACAAGGGTACAATGTATTGCACATTAGTTGTTGTGTTAAGCAAAGTGACTGCAGTGGGGTAAACAGTTTTTGAGCGTTTGTTTTTGTTGGCCTGTAGCATTTGCCTGACGGCAGTGTGACCTGTCAATGATTGTGTGGGGGGGGGGGGAAATGCGCACTTCAAGTGTTTGGAGAGGGCGGCTGACGATCCTCTGGAGCGCTCGCCTCTTTGCAGCTGCTGTGCCGCACGTTAATGCAGATGGTCTAGATGGTACACTGATGGATGGGACGCTCCTGAGCCACATGCAGGAGACCCAGGTCCACCTGTCTGAGGGAGGATGGTGTTCAACGCAGAGCTCTGGCCCACAAAACGCAGCTGCACCATAGCGCCCCTGCTGGTGGGACAATACAACATGGAGGGCTATAACTAGAGCATCTTTGTGTGCACAAGTAAAATTTAAGTGTTGAAAATAAAATTAAGATGCTTGGAAAAGCTGTTAAAAATTCACAAAGGGTTTGTTTTTGGGTTTTTTAAACAAAGTGTAAATAAGGAATATTTACCAAGTTGTTGGCTACAAAAATGCACATTATAAGGTTGACTTAAAATTGCTTTGCGGTTGTGTGCAGCGACGACGCAGAGTTCCTGTGGCGGCTCGCCCGCGCGTCACGCAACATGGCGCTGCTGCCGGACATGGACGGCAGCCAGAAGAAGCAGCTGATCTTCGATGCGTTTGAATACGCCACAAAGGCCCTTGAGAAAGACGACCGGTGTTTTGCTGCACACAAGGTGAAATTTCATAATTCATCCTCGCTTGTCACGGTGTGAAGACTGATCAGGCTGAGCGGTAAACCTTGTCGTTTAACTCAGTGGTACGCCGTGTGTCTGGGTGACGTCGGGGACTATCAGGGAACCAAATCCAAGCTGGCAAGTTCGGTCGTCATCAGGAGGCACCTGGAGGTGAGGGAACGTTCCCTCACATGATCACGGCATCACTTTCAGATGTTCACTGAAGTCCAGGTGGTTGTGTTTTTTTTTGCCTTCTCTTAGGAAGCGGTCAAGCTCAACCCCAAAGATGCCACTTCCCTCCACATACTGGGTTACTGGTGAGCGCTATAAAATCACGCTGAAGTTTTAGGATACGAGAGTTGAGTGGCAAGTCTCTCTGGATTTTTGCCAGTTCATGGAAAAAAAACTGATTGACCCGTAAAATTTGAGTCGGCTGGTCAAAGTTACTCCGAGTTGCTGCAGGTGACAGGACACTCGTACTGAGACAATCCGACTCCCCCTGACCTAAAATGGCTGAACTTCCTGCTTCAGTCAGTGGTAAAACGCAACCTGATTGTTCGCGGTGTGTTTCCACACCAGTTGAACTCTAAACCTGCACTACGGCGGACATTTGTGATTCCAGACGGTCAATATAATGCAAAACTATTTCCTCAAGCCAGCTCCTCTGTCGCGGCACAGTGTGATCTTCAAGCAGACGAGTCGTTCTTTTCTCTTTTGTAGGTGCTTTGCATTCGCCGAGCTGCCCTGGTACCAGCGCAAACTAGCCGCCGTGATTTTCTCCAAACCTCCAGAATCAACGTACGAGGAGGTGAGAACTCCTTGTGCCATTCATGTGCCAAAGGACGAGTTTTAAATCTGGATCGGAGGGGTGAATGTTTTTTATTAAAGCCGTAACGCAACGTGAAAGAGCAGAAACGTGAAGTAGCCAGGCTGTGCTGGATCAGTAACCGCCATGGTCCAATGGCTTGACAGCTCGCGGTTTTTAAAAAAAAAAAAAAAAAAAACTCCTGCACTTTGATATCTAATTTTAGCATTTAACACTAGTGAAATACATTTGGTCCCTTGGCTTCTATGTGTGATGATCCACTGTTTTGGCTTTCTCTTTTCTGTTGCGTTTTCCTCCTGTAATTACTCCTGCTCACACGGGCCAGGTTGGGCAGGGAAAGCTGTATGCTCTCCTTAAATGAAGACATACCAAGGCCCATGTACTTGCATGAATGACTAAAGATTATTGTAGCGAAAACGTTGACTCGGTGAGAATGCGTAACGTCATCATTTTGCGATTCGAGTCTCAAATTTAACAAACTGGTGCCTCTTTCAGGCTCTGGACTTCTTCCTGAAAGCAGAGGAAGGTGCGTGCTCATGAAGAACGACTCCACATTAGGTGTTCATACAGAGCACTAACTTGTGTAATTTCTCCAGTCGATCCAGAATTCTACAGTAAAAACATGCTCATGCTGGGGAAGACCTACATGGCGCTGAAAGACAAGGAGAAAGCTCTGCTGTGGCTGACCAAAGCTAAAGGCTATCCCGCACGCACATGGGAAGACAAAGAGGTAACTTGATGACGCCCACTGAAACGTGACTGGATTCAAGTAAAGCGGTCTTGCTCCGGTTTATTTTTTTTGGGGGAGGGGGGGGTCTCAAAAAATGGCATGAGAACATTAAGAATTTTCTTTAATGTAAAATCTTATTTTCTCCCTCAGGTTAATCAAGAAGCTGTGGAGCTCCTGAAGAAGCTGGGATGAAGTCTTGTTGCCTCGCACGTTTTGTGGATGCAATCACTCCTACCTGGAGATGGGACTTGGCTCAAATGGCTGGCGTGGATAAATTCATCTAGCTTACATCACCAAGCGGTCTCTAGTTAGGAAAGTGAAGGAATGTCTTTTCTAGTTTGTACATCTTTTGATGGTGAGATGTACAAATTCAGAATTATAGCCAGTAAACGTAAAAATTTTACTTAATTAGGGTTTGAATATTGTTAAATGGTCCCTGTTAAACTGTTTGCCTCTAATAAAATGTTGATGCAAGGATTCCTCGTGTGTGTGGGTGATATAATGGATTTGACACAAAACTTCAACACAAGGAGCCAGTGAGGGGCTTTTATTCACTTATTCGTATCTCATAAATCCATCTTTCTCTCTCCATTTAAAATGGGTGAAAGCAGATTAAAAATGAATCTTCTATACACATCGTCTCCAGTAAAGGGGCATTCTGTACAGTGTAGTTGGTGTTTACAGTGTGTATCTACACGCGATATGTTACAGTTTGGATGCGTCTCGCATGGACAAAGCACAGTAACCTCCCCTCTGTCTATAGTTGATAAAGCGTCAAATGATTTGGTTACTCACTTCACCACCTGAAACGTCCCCAATCGATTTCTGTTAAAAGGCATCAGATTTCCATCAATGGAACGGCGGCTCTGTGTAATCCATTAGAATATTTTTAATTCATTTTACTGTCTATCTTTATACAATGAATATTCACATACAGTTTGATTTTCTTTGATTACAGGTTTCTGTTCGAACGGAAGCGGAGTTATGCGGCTGCGAGCGCTGGCTTTTTTTCTTTTTCTTGCTACAGTAAAGGTTCTCAGCCTCGCACAGACGACTCCACTAATCACCTCAGAGGAAAAAGCCGCTTCTTGCCATTTGCAGTGGTCTAAAGAAAAAGAGCACACACAATAGCTTTTTTTTTTTTCCTGCATTCAGGCCACTGGCTGAAAGAATAAGCACCAGAGTTGATTAGAACAAAAGGAGTAAGACAAGACATAACATTATCTGGGGGGGGGGGGGGTCCCCTGAAGTGATGGACAGAATAAAGGATGACTTGGTTCATGGTCAGGCTGTGTCAACTGCACTCTGATTCAGTGACTTTTAATCAAAGGTCATCTGGAGCTGAATGATCTGAGAGAAGAAGAATTGAGGATTGCCACTAGATGGAGTTGAGTCATTTTGCTGCTTTCAGTCTGAGAACAGGAGAGAAGCAGTCGCCAATCTGACTAGAAGATTGTGTGTGGGGGGGGGGGGGTATTATGACCACTTTCCTCTCAGCTCCAGGGTTCAATCTGATCTCCTGGTGAGACTTTATCACAACGTAAAGGCCAAATATGTAACATTCATGGTATAATTTGGTGTGTGAGTGAGTGTTGGGTCTGTCTGTGAACCACAGTGGCTTCATAAGACTGGACGTTAAGAGAAATTCAGCCAAGCACAGACGACTGTTTGTTTTTCAACCTGGACATGTTGTGAGTGTTTTGTTTGCCAGCTGCAGCCCTTCTCTCTCTTGTTGCTTCAGTGTGCCAGCAGGATCATGTCCTCTGGCATTAAGTGTCCACCGTCGCCACATAAACTCACGCAGTCTTCATCCTTTGGAACATTTTGAATCACTAAAAGTCCACACACAGCTTTTGATGTCCTTGCTTGTCTCCAGAGTCTTTTACAAAATTGAGTTCCACTGATGTTTTTTTTTTTTGTCCGGGTTTGATTGAGCAGTCTTCATAGGCAGCATGCAAACAAACTGGGGGGGGGGGGGGGGGGGGGTGACTATTTCAGGCACCAGACCCCCAAAACTGTCTTTTTAAAACTCTATAGAACTAGAGCTTTAAAAAGAAGCTCACACTTCTACTATAAAATCTTCTCAGAAACACAAGCAGTCTCTTTTAAAAAGCCAGCCTGCAGAGGGGAGGAAATAAGAAAAATAATGACTTCTGTATTAAAACAGAGGAGCTAATTGCTGAAATGTTTGCATATTTCATGAAAGGGGGGTTATATGATATATTTGGGCTTGGGGGGGGAGAATTGCGGCAAAAACGATGCTGCAAATGAGGATTTGGTTTAAAATGACTTAATAGCTTATATACATTGGTGGTTATCTTGTGCAATTTTTTTTTTTTTTTTTTTTTTTTTTTTTTTTTTAAACTTAGTTTGTTTTTCTTGGCTGAATAAACAGCGCTTGGGGGGGGGGGGGGGGGGTACGAGAGGACTCCTCTTGATTATTCTTGGCCAAATCCTTCGGTTTCCTCGATGGCAAAGAGGAGCTTCTCTTTCAGCTGTTCGAAGCTTTTGTACGGAGGCAAGTCCAAACGATTAAAACTGAAAGATACAAACAGGAAGAGAGGAGGTGTCAGCGTGACAACCCTGAAACTCACAGCAGCAGATTGTCTGCAAACAAAGCACCAGTACTACTTTTTACACACCAAGTCCAGTTACAATTACAATTTGGCTTCTTGTTCAAGTTGTTTGCCCTGCAACTGCGAACAACTACCACTTTTTTATTAGTTGTACATCAAACAAAGAGTACACAACATTCAGGTTAAATTCAAAATGAAACCGCAGTTTGTTTGTGTTGCAATAAAGTCCGAAGTGAATTTTCCGGTTCAGGCACATGTACCAAAACACTGTTTCGGTCTCCCAGGCTGTCTGAGTCGAGACAGAACACACACACATCGCCAGCTAACAAACTGTGGACGGAAAAGTTAAGACCACTGTGATATTAATGCTTTCTGAGTAAATAATAAATGCAATTTTCTTGTAACTTCGCCCTGAATGCAGTACAGCCCACCATGCAAATCATCAATAGTCTGCAGCACATACAAACACTGATGGGCCTCCTGACGAGGAGAGTGTGCACTTGAGGTGCTAAAGAGATACGCATGTTTTTCACAGGCATTTATGTCAGCGTCAGCGTTGATGTCAACAGTTTCTGTCCTGTTAACTGCTCTATTCAGCTCTATTCAGAAGTTTACACTTTGAAAGAGTGCCTGTGTGTGTAGGTAATGATCACTCACCACGTGTGGCTCCGAGGAAGCCACGTGTCCTTCCCAACCTTCTCGATGCAGAACTTCTGGGGCCCGTTACTTCCTGCAACGCAAAGCAAGGCGGCGATGAGGAGTCTAATAAAAGAGCCGCTTGTTGAGGGTTTAAAAACGTGTTACTCTCCGTGTGTTTGTGCCACTGACCCATGAGTTCAGCGAAGCCGCCCAGGGGAAGCCGGCAGGTTCCGGTGACAAACTGCATGAGCCGTAGTCTCACTTCGTTGTCTACTTCCTTCACCAGCTGTACAGGAGGGAGTGACAAGAGACAAACTGCTCTTCAGCTGCCATCATCATCATCATCATCATCATCATCAGAGCTCACAGACACAAAATCAAATGCCACATGGCTTGACCATGACCCATGTGAAGTTGTGTCATTTAAGAGAAAGTGTGCAGGAAATAAATGCAAGTCAACACAAAAGGAAGTAGAAACATGACGTCTGTGTTTGTGTGGGACCGCACCTGCCAGAACCAGATGATCTGCTTGCTGTTCCTGGTGTAGTGGCGGTATACGGTGTTCCGCTGCCAGTCCTGCAGGTCGACCTCCTGCATGCCGCACAGCATCACCTGCAAAACGCACACACACATACGGTACACACAAGCACTCGTCAATGAAAGCAACACTGAGTACAGATGAAATTGGAGCTTGATGTGATCCGTGAAATGCCGATGTAAAAAGTCTTAGATGAATAGATTCTGGGCAAGTTTTTATGTTTTCTTTCTACCTTTTTTTTCAGCTCCTGTTTTCTTGTCTCCTCTTCAATGATTTACATGCTCAAAATAACTAACTAATTAACTAAATAAACTAACCCCTGGGAAATGCCTTTATCAGCGTTTACCCATCCTGTAACGGGAATGCGGTGGACATAAGGACATTGAGAGCTTAAAAGAGGTCAAAGGTCACCTGTCCACTGTAGGAATCCAACTCCGGATGCCAAGACTTTTTCTCTAACCTCTAGGCCACTACTGCCATTTCAGAAATACATCAAATCAGGCCCCTTTTTCACGACAACGAAGCTCTGAGCCACTGAAAATGCAACTTTTTGAACACTGCTCCTAAAGTGGAACCTTTTGAAAATGCTCAGACTCTTTCTCCTTGGAAACGGGGGGGGGGGGGGGGGGGGGTAAACTTCTCTGAAATGCTGCTACTACGCAAGTGCACCACAGCTGTGGGAAAATAGTTCTACACATGTGTGACGAGACGGGACAATAACAATGTTTTCCTTCAGAGTGTCATGACTTCCAGTCCATATTCTCCTGTGTCTTGATGGTCTTGTAGTTGACAGTCACCTGGAATAGATCTCCAACGTCCGTGTACTGGACATTGTTCATATTTATAGTGTATTGTTCCCTGTGCACATGGTCTCATTACAAAAACAAACACCACCGACTGGTGACCCAACAGGAGAACTACATCTTTTTCATCGTTTCTGTATAAACAGACATTTCGTTCAGAGAAAGTTCTGAAAACAAACGCATAATCGATGAGTTGTCACTTCAAACACTGTCGTGTGAATGGAGCCTGTTTAATATTAGAAATGATCATTGGTTTGAGGTTCCTCTCACCTCCAGCTCCTTTTCATCGAAGTATTGCAGCCACTGAAGAGGAACCACCTCATTGAAGCCGTCCAGGAAAGCTTTGGTCTGACCCTCCACCCCGCGGGAGAACCTCCATTCTGCCATCAGACTGTACAGAGGACAGCAAAACCAGGCAAACGTCACTTCAACTTGTCAGGTTCGATACTGCTGCGGTCACGGTGAACCAGAGGTTGATAATAACCTGATGTACTCCTCCTTGTTCTCCTCAGTGACCAGGACATCGGCGCCGTCGGGTTTGAGGTCATGAGACGTGATCTTGCCCAAGATCTCCATGTCTACTGAGAAGTACATCTCCAGACCACATTCCTCAATGTTATTGTCCCTGCAGAAACATGAGACTCTGTTACCGTCACGGCAAACTCAAGTGTAAACAGTTCACAGTTTCAAAGACAAAGGAAAATAAATATTTTTTATCATCCTATTAATGTGCAGCTTTTTATCTCCAGGGGGGTTAGACAGTAATTGCCCTCGTCTCGGTTTATCGTGTTCTTGCATAGTGACATGTCTGCAATCAACAGCTCTACTCCTTTTCAGCATCTATGGTTTGCTTTCCCCTCGGGGACATTTTCGGAGGCCGCCTTGCATATGCAGGCTTTCATCTTTCCATACCATTCAACATACAACATTCCCATCATTTCTCAATCTCACTTTTAGTCAGTATTTAGACTCCAGGTAAGAATTTTCATGTCTTTTTTTTTTGGTGATATGGCGACACCTTTTGATAAACTGACCTAAAACAACAGATGAAAAACGGTTGGGCTCACAGACTCATTTACTGGTTTGTTAGTGTTTTTTCTGAACTTTTCGCCTGCTATACTGTGCCAGGACAATAATATCAAAGTATTTCTAATCATTTTCAGGATGACTTTACTAAATAATCCAACATAAAATCCCACAGTAGTAATAATTAAGTTTTGTAACGTGACCTCATCAATGCAACTTGCACTGAAGATTTGGTTCCACAATCACATCAATAAAAAACCAAAATCCTTAAAGTCATGTACGAAGTTGTGGGAGTAGTTATGGTAAAGTGTATATTGAATTCTGAAAATGATTTTCCAAGCATACTATAAAACCCAACACGGGACACTCCAACTTGCTGGAGGGAGAATGCAAGGCTGTCACTTATTCACAAAGATACATTTATCGAATTCCTTTCCGTAATCCAAGTAGGGTTAAGTCTAGTTGTGAGACATGGTATGCTCTGAACCCAATAAAGCAAACAAGAATGCACAAGTGGCTCCAGTGCAACTCAAATGTACTGTAAAAAGCACATTGATGGTTTAAAGAGACACCCATCCTTTCAGGCATCTGAGCTCCCTCTTGTCAGTTGAGTTACCTAATACTGGCCGGGTTGTATCTTTTACGAGTACTACGACACGGCCCTATCGATCTGTTCATTTACTCACAATAACGTGTCCAGTCGACAGATGCATACCAGTAGTGCAGATGAACATAGTTGTTAAACAGATTACCTGATCCAGATGAGCGAGTTGTAGAACTCGGGGTCGATGGACTCCAGGTCTTTGAGGATTAGCTTCTTGTTCAGCATGCGCTTGTAGAAAGGCAGAGAGAAGCCTGTGTCGATGAACTTTCCGTGGAAAAGTGCCTGCAGAGACAACGAAGAGATGTTATGTGATGAAACCGTGGAGACTGTCAAAGTGAAATTGCGTATCTTCACTCATTGCCCAATTGCCCAAAGTGATTTTGTTTAAAAAAAAACAACCAAAACAAACATAAATAACTGAATAAATATAGAATTATTATTATTTCTAAATAATTATTGGTTAAATGACTGAAGTCACACTCCTGACATAATTTGTTAAAGTAGGGGCATTAAAAAGTATTCAAAGGATTGGTCACGACAAAATAAATAAAATCACTTGAGTCAATAAATGACCATTAGTTCAGGAAGATGTTGATATACATCTTAAGAATCTCAAGCACACACTCACACATCTGTATAATTGAGTATATCCACGCCGGTGGATGAGGTTAAAAAAAAGAAGTTATTTGAGCTTTTTTTGGGTTTCACTACAAAAAACACTTCATTTTCTCATTTGATGAATTGGCTGTCAGAAGTGCTCCTTTCATTGTTGATAGAGATCAGTAAATGTCAAATACCTGCCAAACACCGCACCAAGAGCAAGTGTGGGTCTGGGCAGTAAATTTTATCAAGTAATAAGAGTGTGACTCTGCTGATAAGGTTTAACTGCAAATTACCGATTAGTGATATTGGTCTGTATAAATATTAATAGACTCACTTCATGATATATTTCTTTTTAATCAGGTGCAGCACTGTGAAAAGCCTCTTTTTGCACACTGTGATGCATAATGACTTTGGATTGATGATGTTGTTATGCAACACATCTGTCTCTCAGTATTTATTGTGATTATGACAGCTTGCTTGTGTGGGCAGCAGGTGGAACGTGCCATTGCGATGAAGCGGCCGATGAAGCAGAAGTAGGAGAGGTGATCCGGGTTGATGGCGGAGGCTGGGTTGATCTGCAGGCAGTAGTTGCTCTTGCCGGCGTACTCAAACAGACAGTACATGGGGTTCAGCACTTCATGGGACAACAAGAAGAACCACTCTCTGCAAAGTGGAAATAAAGCGCGGGGGGGGGGGGGGGGATTGTTTGAAAGACACATTAGAAACTGAACAAGCTGGTGATTAATCACCGTTTTCCACTAGAAGCGTTAATATTTATTGACATTCACAATTGATTTATTACCTGGCTAAACCACCATAGTCTAGACCTTCCTCGCCTCTGAAGATGACATATAGTCTCCTCCTCAAGTCGTAAGGCTTCAGGGCCATAATCTGAAAGATGCACACAGAATCACCTCAAACTCATGTGACACAGTTATAAATACACAGCAGGGGAAAACTCTGAATCCACCATGCATGTAGAAGTGCATAAATATTCATGCTGTGAATGTCAGTGGAAGATGGTGGTGGTGGGGCCTTCTCACCTGCTGAAAAGAGTCTTCAAACAGCGTCTGTCTGGAGACGGTAATCTTCACATGGCTAGGGAGAGCATTAGACTGTGGAAACACAAGACACAGCATTAATCATTTGGAGAAATATCAAGACACGTGGAAGTGTGTGTGCATATGAGCGAGAGCGAGAGAGCAGTATAAGGAAAAACAACAACATACCTGGCACAAGTAGCGGAAATGGGCAAGCTTCCATCTAAAGCTGCGCTCGTATGCAATCTGTGGGCCTTTGGTGCTGAAACACACAAACATCATCGAGGTGAAACTGCAGCAGGAACAAGATGACAGATGCAATAAAGAAGGAGCTTTTTCGTGCGTGGCGTAAAAAGTTACAATGGACCTCAAACATAAAAAACATGAAAGTCTGGACGAACTCTTTCAGCAACAGTGGAAGAGGCTGCAGCGTTTAGGCAGGTCCAGAACATGCTTGTATAACTTTTAGGCCTTTGGCAGGGTTGCACAATATTAATTTACAACTTTGTTAATGTTGATGATGTGACTTGTGGAATCATGAGTCTGACATCTGGGGCCAACAAGAATCTAAGATTATGTTAAACTTCAAGGGTTGCTATTTTGATGCCATAAAAATAATAGTAATAAAAAAAAAAACATCCAGCTTGTATCACACATCGATGCATGACAGGCTCAAAATGTAAGGATACTTGAAGCAATGCATTCCTGCACAACCCCTCTTAAAGTAGTGCAGATTTAAACCAGATACAGTTGATTAAAGTCAGATATAAACATTATCCTTTATAGGTCTGGGGTCTTTTCAAACATACGCTTGTTTCCATGTGGTTATCTGGAAACATTTATTTCGTTCCAAAGAAAAATATTAAATCTCTTGAGAAACCTGAAGTGAAATACTACTGTGAAAGTAAATACTATTTCATCAATCCTAATAAAATAAAGTTACAGATCTTTATCTTGCAGGTACACTACAGTTTTTCTTTACCGTGTTTCCATGAAAATTCACACTTATTTACCACACGAGTTGTAAAATGAATAAAAATTTTGTCAAGACATTGACAAGGTTAGAAATGATGATCAAGCTGCTCCCACCACAGCTCAATGGGGTTTAGATCTGGTGACTGCGCTGGCCTCTCCATTACAGATGGAATACCAGATGCCTGCTTCTTCTCTAAATACTTCTTCACAATTTGGAGGTGTGCTTTGGGTCATTGTCCTGTTGGAGGATGAAATTGGCTCCAATCAAGCGCTGACCACAGGGTATGGCATGGCGTTGGAAAATGGAGAGATTGCCTTCTTCATTCAAAATCCCTTTTCCCCTGAACAAATCTCCCACCTTACCAGCACCAAAGCAACCCCCGACCATCACGTTACTCCACCTTGCTTGACAGATGGCGTCAGGCACTCTTCCAGCATCTTTTCAGTTGTTCTGCGTCTCACAAATGTTCTTCTGTGTGATCCAAACACCTCAAACTTTGATTCGTCCGTCCATAGCACTTTTTTCCAATCTTCCTCTGTCCAATGTCTGTGTTCTTTTGCCCATATTAATCTTTTATTGGCCAGTCTCAGACATGGCTTTTTCTTTGCCACTCTGCCCTGAAGGCCAGCATCCCGGAGTCGCCTCTTCACTGTAGATGTTGACACTGGCGTTTTGCGGGTACTATTTAATGAAGCTGCCAGTTGAGGACCTGTGAGGCGTCTATTTCTCAAACTAGAGACTCTAATGTACTTCTCTTCTTGCTCAGTTGTGCAGCGGGGCCTCCCACTTCTCTTTCTACCCTGGCTAGAGCCTGTTTGTGCTGTTCTCTGAGGAGAGTAGGACACACCCTTGGAGGAAATCTTCAGTTTCTTGGCAATTTCTCGCATGGAATAGCCTTCCATGTAGAGTAGGAGACATAAACAGGTAAATTATTCTGCAATGTGTTCTTACACAGAGGACTTTCCAGTGCGTGGGTCACTGAAAGTGGTGGTTCGTGTGTTGTGATCCACAAAGTAACGAACCCCTTCTCTCGTGTACCGGATCTCCCAGCCTTCAGGCAGAGGATCCTCGTTCTGTAGCCTGCAGGCGCACAGACAAAACCAGTCACATACAGAAACGGTGTTACCTGAGAAGTGCATGCAAGAGTGACATTAAATCATAGAATGACTGGGATCATTGAGCAGCATCCAGTTGCCAAGTCGTCAAACCACTCATCCACATATAGCCGCGCTATGCAACCCACAGCCCAAACCAGCTAACACAATGTTAATAACTAAATCGTGCATGAAAAATCAAATGTTTTCAGATCGGCCTGGTTGTCATCAGCTGTGTTTGCTTTTTTTTTTTAATCGATTTGTTTGAATACTTTTTTCGATGGACAGATCAGATGTTCCCATTTAGATGAAAACTCAATAAAGTGAGCCGATTGATGTGTGGGTTTATAGGCACCAAACACGTCATCAGATTCAGGTAATAGGCAGATCCCATAATGCTTTGCACTGTGACGTTGGCAGTTTATGACGTGCGCATGAAAGACATCCAGCTTCGCCAATACTGAAGCTCGATTTGTTAGCAAGACAAATCAAGGTCGTTTTGCCACCGTTTTTCGACATCATCATGTGGGACGGACCACGTGGTGACAGACGTGCAAACAAAGCTCCAACCGCGTGAAACAATCCATTTACGATTTGATCTGATCATGAACAGGGCTACAACACCTCCGCCAATCCCATTGTAATATCAACGGGATAGGGCCAATCTAATCAGACGGAAGTGTTTACAAGACACAATTTCAATCTGATTATATCTTTGACTGGCCTGCACACATGTAGGTTGTAATATTTACTATCTTGCTGCTTGTAAATAAGGATAGTATCAAGAAGTTATCAGGAGCAAAAGATTAAAAAAAGGAAGTGATTTATTTATGACCTGGTTCTTTATAATTGTTGGCATGAGAGACACCTCCACTTAGGGTTACACAGCCAAGGTTTATCATCAAATCGGAAACGTTTTACTCAGACTGGTATTTACTGAATGCCCAAAACATGCCTACCAATAATCATGAGAATAGGTGCAATATACAAGTTGAAGTAGGTTTCTTGGTATATAGACCACAGTTGAACTAAATCTGCTCACACTTTAGTCAGGCAAATTTAACATTGGATCAAGCGATGTAAACAAAACACATGTTGAACAGCTGGTAGAAGTATATTCTGCAACACTCTCACAACAATATGTTCATGCTTCAACTTATTATAGGTAATATACACTGACAAAACATTATTCCTTAAAGTCTCAGCTGAGAAGTGATACAGTGATCTGTAAATATCGTACTTTCAGGTTGACTGTTTCTGTACATGCACATCCTACATAATATCTTAAAATTTTCTAATAGCACTCATTTATATAGCAATATGGCTATATGATAGCATAGATTGAGCTACAGTGGAGGAAATAATTATTTGATCCCTCACTAATTTTGTGCAGGTAGGTTTCTTCTAACAATGAGAGGTAGAATATCAAAAGGAACATTCAGAAAACCACATTATATAAAAGATATCAATTGATTTGCATTTTATTGAGTGAAAAAAGTATTTGATCCCCTGGCAAAACATGGCTTAGTACCTGGTGGCAAAACCCTTGTTGGCAAGCACAGGGGCCAGACGTTTCTTGTAGTTGATTACCAGGTATTTGCATTTATCAAGAGGAATCTTGGTCCACTCTTCTCTGCAAATCATCTACCTGATGTCCTTAGAGAGCTCTTTGGT
Source organism: Lipophrys pholis (assembly GCF_963383615.2). NCBI lineage: Eukaryota > Metazoa > Chordata > Actinopteri > Blenniiformes > Blenniidae > Lipophrys > Lipophrys pholis. The sequence goes on along the minus strand of NC_137648.1, from coordinate 17,170,286 downwards.
CTTGCCCATGGTGGAGAGGTTGGAGTCTGATTGATTGCATGGACAGGTGTCTTTTATACAGGTGGCTGATTGACACAGGAGTCTTTGCTGCAGGTAAGATGTTTTTTTTCAGTGTGTCTAAGGAGTAGGAGTATTTAACCAGTCTGTGGGAGCCAGAATTGTTAATGGTTGCCAGGGGATCAAATACTTATTTCACTTGATAAAATGCAAATCAATTTATATCTTTTATATAATGTGGTTTTCTGAATTATCTTTTTGATATTCTGTCTCTCATTGTTAAAAGGAACCTACCTTTAAAATTATAGACCGTTCACTTCTATGTCAGTGTGCAAACTAACAAAACTAGTGAGGGATCAAATAATTATTTCCTCCACTGTATTAGTTTATAAACAGAGTGGAACTATACAATTTTTTTCATGACTCATTAAATACAAAAAGAAAAATAGACAACATGCAATATATAGTTGATAAACACTCTTGGTAAGACAGAGATAATTTAAAGTTCGGATTGTCGAAATCTGTTCCAGTACATCAGTCAAATCACCATGAAGCAGAAAAAAAATTGCACACTGCACTTACAAACCTCAACTTTAAATCAGTTTTTCTCGTTTAAAAAATTGAACGACATTACAGTTGTCGTGCAGGTGATATGTTAGGAGTGTGGCGTGTGCTTTGTGGCGTGTGCTCACCCTTGGGTTCGGGGGTCTTCCCATTGTGTTGTCTTGGTGTTATGGTTGACAAAATACACTCTGTCGTTTGAGTCCACACGTCTCTCTGAACGGGATAAAAAGGAAGACAATGTGTTGCTCAGAATGGGCGCTCCACACGCCAAAATGTCAATAGTTCTAATTAATGCTGTAAACACAGATGTATTCAACAGGCTGTCAATCTCTGGTTTACTGAATAACTAGAAGGAACAAAAGAGGGATGAGGCTGAGACGAGAGACTACAAACTCAAGGAAACAACTTGTAAATCAGGAATAATTTAGATTTCACACAGTACTTGAAACTAGATCCAGGGTGTAATACTGAGAAAAATGTGTTGATTCTTCTGATATAAGAATCAAAATGGTTTACGTTTTACAGACTTTGTCATGAAACATAATATGGCAGTTAAAGTACCACAACCATCCATCCATCCATTTTCTCCCGCTTAATGGTTTCCGGGTAGCGGGGGTGGCAGTCTGAGCACTGTCACCCAGATCACATTGTACCGATTAAGAACTTTTCCTGCGGGTGGTGAGTCCACGGTAAGGTGGCGCCCAGCGTGGGACATGAACCCAGTTTGCGAGTCTCATGCTCTACCAACTGAGCTAGCCAGTACTACAACCAATTCTACACAGGAAAAGGTTTCAGGAGAAACAATGAGAACTCACCCCAACCAGGAGGTAGCGGGCCAAGAGGATCATTCTCAGCAGACATCATGGATGCCTGAAAACATCGAACACACAGAGCACGTGGAACACAAGGAACACGGGGGGCATACGGAACACACGGAACAGGTGGGGCATGGGGAACACGGGGATCAAGTGGAGCATGGGGAACACGTGGAGCAGTAGGAACAGGTGGAGCATGGGGAACACGGGGAACAGGTGGAGCAGTAGGGGTACAGGGAACAGGAGGAATACAGGGAACAGATGGAGCAGGAGGAATACGGGGAACAGATGGAGCAGTAGGAACACGGGGAACAGGTGAAGCACGGAGAGCACATGAACCACAAGGAACACACAGAACACGGGGAACAGGTAGAGCACGGGGAACACACGGACCACGAGGAAGCCGGGGAACACGTCGAACACACACATAGACACCCATGTTGAAAACTCCTGGAGGATACCAGGCTGGAGCAGGAAAATATTCCACGACAAAAAACATCATTAGTCCAAATGAACCCAAAAAGAGAATTATAGGTTAAACTGGGACGGTGAAAGAGTGATGAGGTGTTGCTGGCAGAAGGACTGTGGCTGTTTACTGCCCAGTGGTGTGGCTTTTAACTTTCCTTATAAGCTAATCATCATCAGTGAAGATGAGATCACGACTCAGACCCAACGACCCTCACAATGAGGAGAGGGGGGGGGGGGGGGGAGACATGTTCAGCTCTGGTTCGACCTTTGAGCCGAGTGGGATGAGCTAGATATGAAACAATGAGCATTACTAGACAAAATCATCCTTCAAACAAACAAAGGAACCAAAGAACGACTTCGGCAGCAGAGTCTGAGGTGTCGAGGCTTATCATGAAGACAGTAGGAAGCTCACACTCAATAACCTGGAGAGAAACTAAACTGAATTTGAGCTTGTCTTAATGCAACACGTAAATAACATGACGTCATTTTAAACGGATGCTTTGTAACTAATGAATTCACAGTATTTTATGGATTATCTCGTTGTGACTAATGTTAAAGCTCCTTTTATCAGGCTGACTGTGGTCGTACAACTGTGACAGCTGCAGTCTGTGAATCCCTCTCACGGTACAACATAAGACCACAGATTTAAAAAAAAAAAACCTGATTAAAGACACTGATTGCTTATATTTTGTCCGAGATGAATATATTCATTCAATCAATAATTTCTGCTGTTACTGATGTCAAAGCTAAACTGTTGCAATTACATTGCAGAGTGATAAAAATGCAGATTCAGATTTCAAAGACACTCAGCAAATATATAAGAAATAGACCTTTCAAAATGACTGTAAATAAACAATGAGAACAATTGTAAAGAATGTAATTCTTAGGAATACGGACAAATAGAAAAGTGCAATACGGTGTGGTGAGGGTTTTCTTACAGAGTAGAGGTATCTCTGGTTAAACTGGTGCATAGCTCCCTGCAGCTGGCTGCGTTGGCTCTGCCACTGCTCAAAGTTGCGCACTGACTCCATGGTGGGACGCTGCCATGTGGTTGTACGGGTGTTGTGATCCACATAATAGATCCGGCCTCGATCATCCACTCGACGTTCCCAACTGGCAGGAAGAGCAAAGAAAACGGGGATGGGTAAGACAAACATTTTTGGTACAGCTGCCTGAAATAATGCTCTAGAGAATATTTCATTAAAAAGCAGAACTTTACAACTGAAGGCATCAGTTGAAGTTAATTGTGCACAAAACCCTGAAATAAGCAGGGAAACAATGACTTTGTTTGATCATACTTCAGCACAGATGAGTTTTTTCCAACATGGCCTTCAACACTAAACGAACTGATCGCAACTGAACTTCAAATATTGCATGGTTTGAAATTATCTAAGGCAGGGGTGTCAAACACATTTTAGTTCCGGGGCCACAGACATATTGTAGTTAAAGCCGTGTTTGTTTTTTTGTTGCAAGGTTTCTGCAGTCTTGCCCACTAACGCTATTTTCCGAGCAATATGGCTGCTCAGTTTTACAACAATAAAGAAAACATTCAAATATACATTACCATGTATCTAGTTACATTTGGTTTAAAATTAGTAGTATAGTAACATCATCCTTGGTCTAAAAGGACTATAGACTCAAACCATGCATATAAATTGCCGCCCCAATCCTATCAGAGAAGTACGGGATCCTCTCTTTATGAAGTTCAGGTGCTCAGAGATCTTCTTATTAGATCACATACCTTCATATCATAATCTACCGAACTAGTATCACAAGTGAGTAATATAAACTGAGAGAGTAACACTCATCATGATTCAACCGAATAGATGACCCCGCTAAAGTTACAGCTTCGAGCTAAAGGGGAACGAGAGACATGAGAACATGTGAAGAAGAGTTTGTCACCCTGGTGGCAGTGGCTGTGGTCTTTCCCATGTAGTCGTCCTGGTGTTGTGGTCTACGTAGTACGTTCTCCCATGTGGATCTTTTCTTTGCTCCCACCTTCACAATGGACAAGATATAGAGAAAAAGGTTCATGCCACAATTACACGAGTGTAATGAAAAACATTTTAATATCTGTTTCTTGTAACAAACACATTGAAGTTATACAGTGAGGAGATACCAGTTTTACCCTGGTGGTAGAGGATCTGAGGCGCCAGCATTAGGAGCCTGCTGCCTGGGCTTAGCTCCGTCTGTAGTTACAGTTGTACTGCTGCTACTGCCGCTTCCACCTCCAGCTCCTGGAGCGTTCCCTTCTCCCGGCGCTGGGGAGGAAGTGGTTGATGATGAGGCTGTTGTATTGGTGGTGGTGGGAGCCCCCTGGGTTGGAGAGGAGAATGTGGTGGAAGAAGGAGCAGCAGCAGCAGCAGTAGTAGTAGCAGAAGCAGCGGTTGTGCTCTCAGCAGGTTTAGCAGTTGAAGAGGAAGCTGGGGAAGGGCTGGAAGTTGACGGGGGTTGAGATATGCTGTTGGGTACGACGTTGGGGTCTGGCGGGGCATCAGCTTGAGTGCAGTCCTCATGGGTAACTGCAGAGGGCAGTACATCTCTTCTGGAAGCAGACGACTGCCCGAGCGTCGTGTCACAGGACTCCCCATTGACTGCAGGCAAGTCAGAATGAGGCAATAATGCAGTTTATTCAAATGACTTGATGCCAGCAATGTAGACCAGTAGACTAAATATCAGCGTAAGTGTACATGCATCAACATGTAGCTACTGGTCTATTTACAATAATCAATAATCTCTGTGAATGCAAGTATATCCACAAAGACAAGTGAATTAAAGGTTCAGAGGGGGATGCAAGATTTAATAAATAAAATCAAATTTCCAGACAACACAGGAAATTGTGGCTTGTTCTTCAAGCAAAAATAAGTCTAAAAACCTCTGTAATTGTTTGTTTCTGGGAGCTCTAAGTGAGGGGGCTTTGTTGAGAAATCCAAGAATGTTTGTTTTATTTAGAAGAAAAAAAGTAGTAAATCAGTATATTATGATACTAAGCTATCCGAGCAGTCATGTGTCCAAGTATTTTTCACCCAACACCATAGAAACACAAAGCTGAGGTTGTAACAGTAACATGCAGTCACCCAAACAAGCAACTTCTACCCAGAGGCACCATATTCTAATTCTTATTGTGGGAGTAAAGACACCTTTTTATTCATACAAACCCACAGTGTTGGTTCTTATTTGATCATTGTGGGATTTTCTTTAGCTATAAGTAATTTATTCTGGTGAAGAATTAATATTCCTTCATCATCCTCAGCTCAAATGGACTTTGTCCTCCACAGTGTGCTGCACTCTGCCCTCCTTTCCCTTCTGTCTATCTCTCCAGGGAGTTTGAGCAGAGGTGCTGACAGCAGCAGAGATTACAGGCTTCACTTAATAGGAATTAATCTACTCTTCACCACGACCACATGAAGCACGAAGAACATAAAGTAGCCTGAAACATCCCAGCCAGACCTAATGAACAGCAGTAACAAACCTGCACACAGATATGGAGAACTTTTATGTAGCTACATGTCAATAGAGCATTGATATCATATCACAATAATAAATGAAAATCAAAAAGATCAGAAACACCATGCAGGAATTGAAACGCACCTATTCTGCTCTCTGTATCGCTGTCTGAGGGTTGGTGGACTGGGGTGGAGGTTGGGGTGCTGTCTCCATTCACAACGTGACCGAGAGCAGGGCTGCAGGAGCTGGAAGGCACCTGACCGTCTGCGCCGCTGAAGGCTGAACAAGAACCCGATCTGGGGCCCAGGTCCGTACCATTCACTGTGCTTTAGGGAGAAAAACACAGAAGAGGAATTCAGCTATTTTTAGAATAGCCCGATGATGGCAGGAAGGCATCAGAATGTGTGCTGTGCACATAAGCGTCAGATAAAAGACTTTGACTTGTGACACTGGGACTATTGCTTTGTCAGGGTGAGAACAGGACGTAACAGTATGGTGATGTAATGAGCACAGCTGAAGAGGCTCTTTTGTATTCCGTCTTTGGCTCAAATCTGCCATCAGGTCAAGGCCTTCCTTAGGTGAGAGGCAAGTATCCAGTCTGCAGTAGGATCACTTTTTAAAGGCTCACAATTCAAAGGAATGTTTATTTTATTACACGACACTTAAACCACAAACCTCCTGGAAACCAGTCTGCAGATAACTGAAGAAATGCATGTGCTGTTTAAGGGCTGAAATCTGACAAGTGACACTCGTACTTTGTGGCAATAAATAAATCAGAAAAGAAGTCAGTCATCAGAATAATCGAGTTTTATAAAGTAGAGACAGGTCGTTGGCAGATCTTTTGTTTTTAGCAGAAAAATAAACAACAAACATTCAAAAATTCTTGATTTGCAGTTTTTCCATTATCAGATCAAATTGCAGAAGTGAACGGAAAGACAAACAACAGAGAAGATTTAATACAAGTATATTGCAGAACAAGACAATAATCTTTTACAAACAAAAAAAACTTTTTGGATTTAACCTCAAATAATCAGCAGAATAAGACAAAGCTGCAGTCCTCTCATCATCTCAAAGCCATTGATGGTGGCCATGTGATGTGCCACCAATATATACGCCAAAATCAGAAACTTTTCCAATTCCTGATGGTCCTTTTATTCTTGCAGTATATGCTTGCACCAAAAGAGGGTGTACTGAGTCAACAAAGAAGAAGCAGGCTGAAAAAGAATTTACAATAGATGGTGTAGCTACACTATTTGCGCACCAGCTCCGGTCTGGATTACTGAAGTAACATAGCAAGAAGAAAAGCCAACAGAGACTGAGAAAAAGCAGGAGTGAGTGAAATAGAAAACAGTGAGAAACAAAGTAATAGAGCGAGAACTGCCAAAGAAGACACAGGTGATGTAACAGTAACATGAATGAGTAGAGAACAGAGTAGACACAAGTGAGAAGGTTTCCCAAGCACTGCCTCAAAGCCAAATACCCAGTTATTCATCTGGTGTTTACCAATCTTTATATAATTCAAAACATTATTCGGACAAAGAGCAAAGCTAAGTTTGGTTTGCAAACAGCATTGTGGTGAATAGGTCAGGATTCAAAAATACACCCGGCAGCCGTAATATTACAATCACTGTGAAGCAAGTGTTCTATTATGTCACCAGTTAGTGAGTGGAATAATATCGGCAGCAACTGAATGTTTTGCCCCCAAAGTTGATAAGTTAGAAGCAGACAAAATAGGAAAGTGTGAAGACCTGAGCAAGTATGACGAGGACCAAACTGCAATGTCTAGGCAACTAGGTCAGAGTATCTGAGAATTTTCTGATCTGCAGTGCAGTCAGCATCTATCAAAAGTGGAAACTGAGGATTATTAATGTAGATGGGAAGTGAAGGCTGGCCTGTGTGGTCTGATCCAGTAGAAGAGCTTCTGTAGCTTATATCACTGCAGACGTTACTGCTGGTTCTGATAGACAGGTGTCAGAATACAAAGTGCATCGCAGATTGTTGTGGCTGCAGACTGCAGACCAGTCAGGGTTCCCATGTTAACCCTTCATCTGCTGGAAGTGCAAAGAACGGAGATACAGTATGGCCATCAGGACTGGACTACAGAGCATAGGAAGGTGGTCCAATGGTTTTCTCTGCCTCAGAAACGGCAACATTTGCCTCTATTTCTGTTAGTATAAAGTGACGTCATGTACTTCTATCTGCCAATGACAACTTGTCAACATCTGAAGGGAAAATTTCATTAAGTGTGGGATCGTTTGCCTCCGTCACCGGAACAGACAAGGAAATCTAATCAAACTAAAGCCACATCAGGTTATTTTGACATAATACTAAGTGTTTGTTTAGTTATCAATCACACCAATCTTTTAGGGGAGATATTTCTTTGTACTGCAGTACATCAATGACTTGGTACTGATAAATTATATTACACTTTCTATTCAGTCAGTCTATCAATTCTTTTTTGAAAAACATTTAGTTTTGTGTGTGAAGTTTGACTTTGTTTAAGCATTAAAACATGTACTGATCATCTTGATTTTATAAACTCGACTCCAGAAAACTGCAGGATTTCATCACTTAGGTAACACAAACTGGCCACCAATATCCTTCAGCTGGATTTAGTTTCCATCCATCTGAGTGCTTGTACATTTTTGGAACTCCCAGAGAGTTTGAACAGTCTTAAATACCCCTGTTTCTATCTTGCAGTCCTCTCAGTAACTGCAATGCAGAGGGAAGTCAGCCAAACCACCCTCCCCAGCAAAATCCCATCTGGTGCCATGAGTGGACATGCTTTTTTTGTGGTTTTCCCATAAAAATACAGCTTTAGTCTCCCTGTAGGGCACTTTTGGAGTTTGACAGATAAGACCAGAGGTGCTACAACTTAAATCAATAAAGAGACGGTCAGACCAGAGAAAATCCAAGACACAGACAGACAAGATACAGACCCCAAAGCTAGCACACCACAGTATATGAGCTTCAACAGTAATGTCAAATATGCCTTTGTGTATTCCCACACTGACTTACTGTACTGAGAGTGGGATAACACACTTATCGGTCTGTTAGCATACTTTCACTTGAGGATAAACATGCGCTTTGGTTTGAAACTGTAATCAGAACAAGGCCAACAACCATTTTAGGAAGAAACAAAAAAAGAAGTGGTCTCAGTCTTCCTCCTTCATGTGAAGTAGTTGTTTTGTTTGGTTTGCTTACCTGTTGGCAGCCCTTGAGGAAGAGGAAGATGAATCTCCATTTTCATGGATAGCGTCACCATTCTGCTGGACTTCTGGAAGAGACGTGAGAGAACAATGTAAACTTTCTTAAACCAGCGAGAAATAAATTTGCAATCAATTCAAACATGGGGGGAGATTACTTATTCAGTGTTTATTTTCCGATTTAAGTATGTGTGGTATCTGAAAGTGACAATCTCACTATCCCACTCCCCAATTGCAATTAAGGAGCTCACTGGTGCCATTTGCTGCATTGCCATTGGTAAGTGGTGCCACATCCTCCTGGTCGGAGACAGTCAGTCCATCTAGATACACCGTCAGCTCTCCCATGGGCACCAGAGCCCCTTTCTGCTCCACACTCAGCTTCAGCACCTCCTTCACATTCTCCACTGCACAGCAAAAGAAAAGGAGGGTGTGGGAAGAAGCACAAAAACATTTACTGACAGAAAGAACAATACATTACACTCTACTTTACAATACATTACCATCTACACGAGGATTGTTGTTTTTTTCTAATTATTATTATTATTTTGCAAAAAGTCAGCAAACATCCAGAATACATGGTGCTGATGCATGCAAGAGTCTGTCTTTTTTTTTAAAAACAAAGCTCCTGCCACCACACACTTTCTATATTGGACTGTTCTGTTTGTCTGAGCCAGCTTACATTTTCTGTCATGCTGCTCCAAAGCTTGAACAAGGTCCAGTGTGGCTTTGCCAAGCAAGGCGTCTGCTTTCAGGGTGTGGTGACTCCATACCTTGAAATCCACCTGAGTGTATGGCGTTACATTCCTAAACAAAACAAATAAGCAAAACTTCAAAATTCAACAAACAAATCTGATGCTTTAAATGAGGCAGTCTGTATTTGACATATTTCCCACAGTGGCAGCCGTCGCCTGTTCAAATCGAGCTATACTTATTTTCCCTCTCTCTGGTGTGTACGTCTTGATGTCATCACGGTAGTGACATTTTCACTGAGGCAACAGAACGCAGTGAGGTAAACAAAGGTCAATTCACGGGGCCTCGTAACGTGGCAACAAATCTCTTCCCAGCGGACCAGCAGAAGCTCACTCGTCTCTGCGCCTTACCAGTTTAGTGACGTTTTTGTTTAATGGTCAACAACCTGCTGGCTCTGTGGTATTGGCCGTGTTTCTATGGACAACTGTACTGCACACATCATAATGACATTTGGATGATGCAATTAACCCGGTTGACATTTCCCACATCTATTTTTTATCCATCTGCTAATCAGAGTCCAACCCAATAACAACTGTGGAAGGTAGACAAGTTGGCCGAGTCTGCCCCCAACCCCATCCTGATCAAAAGAAATGAAGGTAACCACACATCCACAACAAAGGGTTTTAGATTAGGGGGCTTGTTGGGTCAGTGTGAAACTGTCTTAAATATTATTATAACAATAGCTTAACCATTTTGTAATCACAGGACAAACTTATTAAAAAAAATGGTTCTGTTTGGACAATGCTTTACTTCCAAATAAAGAATTTTAATATCATGAAAGCATACACCATAAGTGACTCCTTGGTGTTTTCCATTTCAACACATGATCAAAGAGCCTAAGAGAATGAACTTTAAGTTTGTAAGCAGAGGCAAACAAATAACATGACATTATGTCCATAAAAACCATAATTCACAGGTTGTACCTTGAAGCATGCCCTCCTGTCGGGATGGAGTAAAAGCAACGACGATAAAAACCAATTATTCAAATGCTCCTCTTGTACTTTATATTTTTAACATCTGCTCTGATCCCAGAGTAACTTGTCCTTGCTGGAGGCTGAGGAACTGGTTTACTCAGGTCACATAATGCCGCCTCCTTGTGTCTGTGTTTTCTCTGTCTGCACTTGAAAAGAACACTACACAGCGCAGTCATTGTATTTGTGGAAGCGCATATCAGCCTGAAGAGAAACATCCTGGATTACAGCCTGTGTCAGACCCACAGCAGCGTCAAAAACATCCACGAAGCAGACATAAGATCACAAACACAGGAGCAGTCTGTCATGTCAGCGATAATCACCCAATCAAGACAATTAGGATTTGCAATGACGGGTTTCTGGCATTCGACTGAGCCGAGAAGTCTGCCATGCTCATTCTGCTGGCTCCATTACGATCTCTGCTGATACAAAGAACTGTGTTTTCACTCAGCTTTTTCTCTTTCAAATAATTGTCAGATGATGCACCTGAGGGTTCTCCTGTTATAATTTTTATGATTCCTTAGCTTGTTGTTTCACAAGTTTCCACAAGCTTATCTTTGCTACATGGGATACAGTGCAGATAAGGTAGGCTGAGATTCTTCAACCAAAGACATTGTCAGAATGAAGAACAGAACTGTTGCTCCACTTTTGTCTCTTAACAGTTATTCGTGTGAGCACGGGTCACTGGAGAACACAACTTTCATGGAACATTTTAGTGAGGGAAGAGTAGTCTGAGAAGAGAGATGTTTGTGGTAGGCTCAGCTTAAAGGAAGTCATCACATTGGGTCTCACTGTATTTTCTTTTTTTTCTTTAAACAAACACTGTTGAATACACAACATTCTTTGACATGCATAGTAGATAAAGTGACATCTCTTACAAGGTGAGCCTCTCGTCCCATTTAGGATTGGAGGAGCTGTGAGATTTTGCCGTACGCCGCGACTCTCCTTCTGCTGTCACCTCCACATAAATGGCAGTCCCAAACAGGCTCTTCTTCCTCTTGAGTTTGGCACAGGAAACTGATGGAGGAGGAACGAAGCGGCCAATGACAACTTTGACACTGTGAAGATTCAGGCTGAATAATGTGGCATCTCTCCACACTTGGTGGCCTGCTGTGTGTTAACTCACCAATGGCATGGAGCTGTGATGTTCCTCTGTGGTTATGGCTAGTCTCTGCTCTAGACGAGGCCGTGGCCATGTCATACACCACAATAGGAAACCTTGAAATCCATGCACACACAGACAAAGCAAGTGTTATTGCAAATAAATATGACCAATAGGAAAAGAATGGAATATCTCAAAATGCAACAGAGAATCACATGGCTTCAAATATTTAGGAAAGTTGCTGATGTTACAGAAAAACATTTCAACTTACATTAAATAGGCAGGTAAAAATGAGTGTAACATCTAAATGTATGATAACATAGTGATAATGCCTGTATTATTACCAGTACTGATTACAATACTGATGGCCTGTCTTAAGATTTACACAGATTTTAGGCAGGCTGTTAAACTTTCATTGTTTCCATTGTGCAGGCTCCTGGTTTTGGATGTTTGTGACAGTGGGTGTGGCAACAGTGGCTTCACTGTAATGTTTAAGCAAATAAGAGATTTAAAAGGAGTCCACAACCTTTCCTAAGAGTTAAATCCCATGAAAGACGCTACAAGACTCTTGTACTCACAATTGGTGTGTGCTGCTAGGCCCTCTGGTTCAGCCCACTCCGTGTCCCATGGTTCCTCTGAAATAACAAAAACAGGCATTAGTGCAAGACTCAATAGAGATGGCGTAACTTGAGACAGTCCAAGACGCCCAGCTCTGACCTGATTAACAAACCGACTCTATAACTTGTATGTCTACAATTTGTAAAACTGTACCAGCCAATTCAAAAATTGTGACAAAAAGGTTACTGTCAAAATTAATGTGGTTTTCAAATGTATTGTAGTTTTTGTATAAACGCCGCTAAATGTTACCTACCACTTGATTTCTAAACCTTTAGAATTTCTTTCTCTCATAGCAGCGGCATGACCTCTTCGCTTTGAAGAGATAATTTGTGTGCAGTAGAAACATTTCTTTTCTAAACAGTGTCTCTCTCATAAAAGGTCAACTTCACATGTGTGCGCACTACCCCCACGTTGCTATACTGTAAATACAACACATCAAATCTGTACATCTTGGATATAACTCATGTCCATTGCTGACCTTTCACTGGATTTACTACTTCCTGGGTCTACCAGTTTTGCAATGTGAGGCACAGCAAGAAATAATATACAGTTACACGGTCAATCAGCTTTGTTTTCACACTGTGATTAGAATAAGTAGGTTAAACTGAAACAGAATAAAACCTGTCTGATCTCCACCATAGCTGTGTGGCATGCAATGTGGTGAAGTTTGGAGCCAACAAGTTTATATGAGCGCTTCAGTGAATTTACTGCCGCCAGCTGATTGTCTAACACACTGAAAATAAGATGAAATTATTATCAACATTCCTACGACTTTGTTGCAGATGGTATACATTTTTAACTTCCAATTCATCAAACTAATAAAAGCAAGTGTATCCACGTTATCTCCGAATGAAATCAAACACTCCAGTACAAAGCTTTTCGATACGAACTCTACATAGTATGAAGTGAATAGAAGCGCACATACTTGCAAAATGTGCTGGTAATATTATTACACATAAGTATTTAAATGACATCCGAACAGGGCTTTTATTATCATCATGTATCTAAAAATGATCTCAGAACTGCTTATGGTCAACATTTAATGCAATGCTTTTATAGAGCTGTCTAACTTCTATTGCCACCAGGACAAAAACTTCTTCCTCGATGATTGAGCGTGCCTGCCGAATTTCATTCACAGCTGCCAAGACAAACACCACCCATGTGAACTGCTCAAGTTTGTGATCCAGAAGCCCACAGGTCAGGACACCCTGTGCCCCGGATCCTGTACAAAGGATCCAATTATCAAATGTTTTTTGGTAGGACTGATCATCAGGCAGACACAGCATCGCATGGAACCCACGGCAGAGCAGGCAGCGTTTAAGCAGCTTAGAGGGAACCCAATTAAAAAGACAAGGTTTTTGTACCCCGACTAAAAGATCACAGCGGGTGCTACAAGGGCACAGACTGACCAGATGATAAGTTTGAGCTACAAAGACGGGAAATCCTTACTTATATTGTTACATCTGCAACTGAAACCCCATCTAAATCTACAATGCTGTTAAAAAATGTTAAAAGGTAAGCCTTAGGGGAAAGTTCAGTTGGAATTCAGCAGTGGGAGGAGGACAAGGGAATGGTGGGACCATTTTATTTAATGAGACTTGCCAGAAGCTGGAGTGGTGCTCCCAGCATGCAGCCAGATTACAGTCCAGTGGGCCCAGGCGGAGAAACTGCCACCCCGGGATGCAGAAATACCCACAAGCCATGCCCCAACAGCCATAGAGGCCACCAAAAGCAGCCCAGACTCCAAGTGCAATAACTAGCACCCCCGATTGAACCAAACGAAGGGACAGATCGACCCTGACTATAATCACTGCCCGTACCCCGTGAGCGAGCGAATGCTAATGAGCCATTTAGTGCATTAAAACTGGGATAGCGGGTGAGGTGGGCAGTGTCCCCGCAGAAGGGCAAAGAGCACAACTGCTCTATGACCCCAAAATGTACATTTAAATTTCAGTTAGTCTGCGTTGAGTTATATTTTGAAAAAACGATTCACTTCTGTCAGCGCTTCTCTCCCATGCTTGAATCACAGCTGAGTTTCACGTGTCATTAAGCCTCAAACTAATGTAAAGCAAGTGTTATTGAAGAGCTTCTTTGAAAGGGAAAAAGAACACTACATATAAAAGAAAATACCAAGACTCCTACTTAAATTATGGATTCGTTGCTACAGGTGATGCTCACATTCCAAGTAAACGCTGTGTAATATGTGGGAGCCGGCTATATAACGAAGCCAAAGAAACCCTCAAAACTGCGTCGCCACAGTGAGACCAAGCACCCTGCCTGAAAAGACAAGCCCTTGGGAGTTTTTTGAAAGAAAATAAAAATGAACAGGAAGCACAGAAACAGTTACTAAAAGCAACTACTTTATCAAATGCGTCTGCACTGAGAGTCTCGATTTTAGTAGCTCACTACATTGAGAATGCAAAGAAGCCCTTTACTATCTGTGAAGCGATAATTCCGTCATGAACATTTAGGAGAGGCTGCAACTCAAAAGGTAACACAAGGTTCCTATTTGGGCTACCACCATAACAAGACTAATTTGTAAAATAGCAGAGGATGTTGACACACTTTCGGAGTAGACTGGACATAAGGAACATGCTTCGGGTTTCACTGTCTCCTATCAGAACCAGATAGAAACAAGCTCGGGGCTCCACCGAGTCTGGGTGATGGTGAGTTGTGTTACATTATATAAATTACAACGGAATATTAACAGAAATGAACATGCACAGTATGACATTTACATTATATGCGTAATAATTAGATTACATATGATGTACTTTATTGTGTTTTGTTATGATTGTGACCTTTTCTCATAAACCCTCCTGCCAGTCTGTGGAACAATTATGTTGCTTAAAACCATCTGTGGCACCAACAAGGTTGGGGACCATAAGTTACACACAACAAAGTGTATATATATATATATATACATATTAGCAGACACGAGACACTGATTATAACATAGACGTGCTACAAAATTCTACACCTGAATAAAATTTACATAGCTTTGATTTTTAATAGTAATATACAGTAAGATCGGAGACAATTAACCCTAAAATCAGCCTGTGAGAACAAGGCTGTGTTTTTGTAGGCACGTGACAACTAAAACATAGAAAAGTTGTGTCAGGTGCCACTAGTCAGGGCTACAGAGATATCAGACAGCAGGAGATAATAGACATCCTTGCGCTAAACAGGCACTATTTGTCAGTATATTTAGTTAGAAAATTAAAACACAGAAGCATTAACACTGATACATTTTGTTTAATCGAAATAGAAATTAGCTTAGCAACTTTTAGTTTTCATTGGAAAATAAAAACTTCAACACAATGGTTTGATAAATCAAAATGAAGACTGATTTGCATTTCATCCCATTCCTAAAACAATATGTCTACGTTTTAGAATGACAAACATCACGTTTTATGGTATTTACTATTGTCTTTAAAAACCTTGAAGTTTGAACTAAAAGACATGTTTCTGGGAGTCTCCCAGAACAGCATTATTGTAAAAATGTGGTTGAGTGGTTAGCAGTTGCCTCAAACAATAAGGATCCAATCAATTCCTGGCCAAAGAACGCTCTGTATCACATTTTTATGTTGTGCCTGTGTCCTTTTGAATTTCCTTCAAAGTGCTCTCGTATATTCCCCAAATCCAAAAATAAGCCAAGCATGCTGCAAGAAAGGGACATCCTAATCAATTTATGACAGGAATATCAAGTGTGTGCTGTTACTAGTCAAAATGTAATGTTTTCATTTCTATTTCAAACATGCAGTGACATCCAAAAATTACACGTTGTAAGTAATGAATCTAGATTTATTACACCTAAATGAAAAGTTCTGCCAATAAATACAGTCTTTTAATAAAAGGTACATTCCCTTAGGGTGTAATTGTAGTTCTCAGCTGCTCTCAGCATAGCGATACGGGCAACTGTGAATTATGACTGAAAACAATCTGACAAATATTGGAGTTTCCTTGATACTACATGTGTCCCTCGAGACAATTCCCCTCCATTGTTCTGTGGTTATGTCTGAGAATCCACGACAAGTTGATTATTTGAGCGTAACCTTAGTATCCCTCTATGCACACAGGTTGATAAATGACTTGACAAATTGATTTTGGACTCCTAGCCACAGTCAGGACATTAGTCATCCACAACTCTCTGCAAAAAGCTGATATCCATTAAGCAGCATGGGGAAAACCGGTACAGCCGCACACAGCGTCTGTCAGGTTCAGACAGCAGAGTGAGAAAGCAAACAGCTCTCTGCAATGGAGCAGCACAAATTCTTCCCAACGTTTTGTCTTTCATTCATCATTATCAGCTGGCCGGTGCCATTTAGACTGCATGTGGTCTCAAACTAATTTCTAGAACAGGTCAATGCTTCCCATTTCCTGAATAAACACGCTTATGAATGTCGTAGGTCAATATGAATCTGGCCAAGGATTTAATAAAGCATGTTAAAAATATTTTATAGGCATGTGGAGCCTGTATAGTTGTTTTCACTAGGTATGCACGATATAGCGCAAATTTACTGTCATATCAACATTTGCAAATTACATTACAGAAAAGCCAGAGTGAACTGCAAAAAATAAGTTTCCATGCAGTGTGCGTTCATGTGCTTCATGTCAACACATTTGGCCATTCAGATGGAGCTAAAGGCTCTATTTTATATGGACAGCGGATTGTTTTTGTGCAAGCACAACGATCAAGGAAAAATGACTAAAAGCAAAGCAAACAAAACGCTCTGCTTCGGAATCACAATTGATGTGAACTGCAAACAGACGTGATCACAAAAAGAAGGAAAAACAAACATGGCAAAGTTGCTTTGGGTTAAAATTGGGCCCAAGAGGAGAAAGAAAACAAAAAGTATAAATCTAGTACAAACAAATCAACATAACATACTGGAGGCCCTGTTTACAGGGTTTCAAATAAAAACTTATCAATTTAGCAATTTAGTTTCAGAAAAGTTTTGAAACACAAGTGGGCACTGTTGGTTATTTTTGTAATGTAACCACACGTATGTAGAGAACAACATGCTATAAACATTAACAATGGTGAGCACACAGATATTCGTATGGACAGACGATGAAGTTGGATTGCTCTGAACTATTGGACCGCTATTCCGGGTGACTCAACTATAAAACTACCAAGTCCCAGGAGAATATGGACGGTGAGTCATGACACTCTGGGGGCAAACGTTGCCGTTATTACTGCTGTGGTATGCATGCGCAGTAGCAGTGTTTTTTTACGTGTACACGGAGACAAAGCCCAAGCATTTTCACAAAGTTTCACCTTGGGAGCAGTTTGGAAAAAGTTGCCCTTTTAGTGGCTACGAGCACCGTTGCCGTGTAAATGTTACACCATAAAACGCAACGAAAGTTGTGTTTTCATTTGTAAACATTGTGTTTGTTTGTTCATCACAAGCATATCGCAGTACTCAACATATTCATGTTCAACAAACACTGTGCAGGCCTTAGTGTCACACTGACCTTGAAACCCATTAATCCTAAACCCCCTTAGTGGGGTGTTGCATGGTTATTGTGTCTAATCTGCAAAATGGGGAGTGTGTTTAGACCAGTCCACCTTCCAGAGTTGGTATTGGGACAGTGAAGAACTGCAAACCCAGTGCAGGTCAACCCAGGTTTTGTCATTAAATTACAAGAGTAGATTGTGTAAAAAATTCAGCAATAATGTCACTAAAACGGTATGCCGCAGAGACAAGGGAGCTGCTGCTGAAAGTTACATGGATTGTAACTTGAAATCAGGTTTGATTTGAATCCAGATTGACCATTAATGTGAAATTTGTCAAATACCGACATGTTTGAAACCCAGGTATGACATTTTAAGTCTGAAAATAGTACATCAGAAGACAGAGCTGTTTAATTCTTTGATTTTCTATCATCAGACAATTAACAAATTAGGGTTGTTGGGTAAACCAGTACTGTATCGGTATCGCGGTACTGACTCCTTTACAACGATGCTATACTAGGCCCGGCTGGTACCGGTAACTAGCTGAGCGTCACAGTGTTGTAATTTGCACAGAGGAGAGTAGTCAGTCTCTCTGCGGGGGAAGCGTTGGCGGGCTGGTACACTTTCTGACTTGTTTTGGATGTTTTGGACAATCGAAAGTGTGGAAAACAGCTCTCCGGTTTCTCATTTCTTTTTTAATAATTTTTTTGCACTCCGGTTTCTCCGAGACGGGGTGCGCTCCCGCGCTCCGACCCGAGATCCGCAACAGAATATGCGCTTCATACTCGACCTATACAACTTCAAAATAAAAGTCAAAACAACGTATTTTCAAAACAATCTTCTCCAACCAAGCTTGTACTTTGAAAAGAATACCTGATGCGCATGCGAAAATGACATGGCGTTTGCGTCCATGTGAGATTGCGCATGCGTAACTGACTGAAACGACCCGTGGAAACTCCGTAAAAAGAAATAGTGTATTACTAACACACACAGAGACAGAGAGAGAGAGAGAGAGAGAGAGAGAGAGAGAGAGAGAGAGAGAGAGAGAGAGAGAGAGAGAGAGAGAGAGAGAGAGAGAGAGAGAGAGAGAAAAACAATGGCTGCTGCTACATCCACAAGGCCAGAAGGGTGGAAACACTACTAACTGGCTAAACACCTGAAGGACAAGCACCCAGACCTGCATAAGGAGTTCAAAGAATGGCAGGCAATAACTTCTATACCCATGAAAAAATTGCTCTGGAAAAAAAAATGGAAGTTATTATAAATATTAGTATTATAAATATAATAAATAATATAAAAGAATATAATATGAAAATATTTTTATTTTAGCCATTTATTGTTATAAAGATTACTGCATAGTAACATACCATTTAAAGACATTGGTCCTACTTAAGACAGGCTGTATCTAATGACATTTTTGTGTTCTCTTTTTATTTGGAAAAGTATCGAAAGTATCTTAATACATGGTGGTATCTGTATCGATACCAAAATGTTGGTATCGTGACAACACTAGAACAAATTAACAAAAGACAACAATTATTTTGTTACCAATAAACAATTATGTAATGTTTTTAAACAGTTAACTATTTTGAGGAACTTGGATCGCACTGTTGAAACCAAGTATGAAATACATTTACATTTTTAAACTAATATATGTTACTTGCAGATGATTCAAGGCCTTTGGCTTAGCATCGTACCCAAATCTGTATAAATACAGCAATTGTCCAAAAGCTCTGAGTTTGTGAGGACAAATGTTAATGTTTAAAATCCATAAACAAACAAATCCACACATTCTTTGTTTCTCTTTCAGAGGACCAAATCGAAAAATGACTAAGTTGCTAAGATAGCAACACTAATATGATGAAAGGTAGAGACATTTATTTATGCAATATGTAGTTCAGCTAAGATTATAAAACAGAGCTAGATAAAACACAGGAGACACAATCACAAACAGTCACTGCTACAAAACTAACATGCCGAGAGGAGGAGATGCTTTCCAACTGCCAGCTCCAGACTCAGAAGAGGCAGGACTTCCCAGAGACTGTAACATGAGGGAAATAAACAAAGAGCCTTCAAAGTGGACGACATGTAAATGACAGTCACCGGTAAATGTGTGTGTGTGGTGTACAAAACAGCAAATCAAATACATGGAAACAGAGCAGAAACAAAGGCGAAGCAACACAGGCTACCGCCAACCAGCAGCTAACTCAGACTGCAAATACACTTAATCTAAATATTTAATATTTTTTTAAATTCTAAAGAATAGCTAGTTAGAAACTGTCTGTATTCACAGACAGAAGAGGATCTTCATCTGTCGTCTCCATACGTCATATGCAGCGTAGGTACTGATGTGTCCTGTGTCTCTGTCCACTGTGTGACCACAAGCTGCAGCTAGATTAGCAGGAATGTGTCTCAATCACTTTTATGGTTACCATTTATGGAGCCAGAGTTGCAAAAGTGTGCAGGAGAAGACTCGCAAACTTCAAGACCAACGCAGTATTTCTACTGTGCTGTTCGGCCTGCAGAAATAAAAGGCACAAGCGTTGGTGTAGGTGTGGATTTGCTTACAAAACAGCTACCACCATACTTACAGCAAGACAATGCACTTCATATTTTGTTGTGCATATCCATTTGTGTATGGGCTGAATGTAAAGTTTCTTCAGTTAGGGTTGGCTGATAGACCTTAGATGCACAAGGACTATTCAGATTCCCCACATTGACTGACACACACACACACACACACACACACACACACACACACACACACACACACACACACACACACACACACACACACACACACACACACACACACACACACACACACACACACACACACACACACACACACACACACACACACACACACACACACACACACACACACACACCTGAGCGGTGACACATTAAGAGAGACATAATGTTAAAAGGAGTGTTCACTTACACACCCTTGAGCGAAACCCTCTGCACAAAAATACACAAGATGAGAAGATAGCAAAGCTTCATGTGACGATCAGTTTATTCTCACCTCTGTTGTGTATTCAATGACCAGGATACAGTAAAATACCTTTGAAGGTTAGACAACCATATTTAATTTAGCTGCCATTTTTCACAACTGCAATTAGGAGCTGCTATTTATTGCTTCTCACAACTTTACTTTATGTTTGCATGGTGAAAATTTCACACAGTAGTAACTCCCACTTTCATCTCATAGCTGTTGTCTTGTTTTTTTAAAAGGACAATGCTTGTTGGAGAGAGTACACAAACATTTAAGGAAGGGCACACTTCCTGTGACAGATTTCCTCCTGATGTGACACACACATATATATACACAATATGTGACTGACAGAGCTGCCAAACAATCTCTCATCATCAGAGAAGGACAGTGGCACACTTTCCAACCATCCTGAAATACAAAAGCTGAGAATGTGAACATTTCTCTTTGGATCATGAATATGCACAACAAGGAAATGGAGGGCAACGGGGCCTCATTATGAAGTTAACCTAAAGCACACACATTTATACTTATATGTGCAGCAAATATTATAGACAGTGCAATTGAGTCAGTCCCTCAGGGACCAAACCATTGCTGGAATGATCCCATTATCGCAGGATGTCTATTATTGTGTTATCCCATGATAAATAGTAGTGTCCCCTTCGTCAGGCCTGTGTTTACCTGGGTCAAGTAAAGTACGATGCAGACGGGATGCAGACAGCATGCAGACAGCAATTGTCAGCTTCTGTGAAAGTTGACAGGTATCCACTAATGCGGGTTTTATTTTTCCAGCACAAAAATTCCGTAGAAAACTGTCTACTAATCATGAGCTTGAAGTGCACACTAATAACCTGATTGACAACGCGAAATACAAGATCATAACACAAACTCTTGACATGGGCAGAAAACACCAGCTGACTTTGGGATAATCTACCAACATGCTAACGTTAGCCCACAAAGTGTACATTTGTAGATATATATTAACCAGCCTTTGGATACAACAGCTTCTGGATTATGATCTGCAATTCGCTGGTTTATGCATATTTGCATCAGATAAACAACTCAGGGACAATCTGTCAAATACAGCTGGTGAACGACATGCTGCTAAAATCCGACAGCTCGCCACCGATAAGCTAGGAAGCCAGATGCAGTCAAAACGAGCGATATTTGTGACAATAGCAGACGGAAGCGGTAGCTGACTGGCTTTATAGCTTCCCTTATCGGATTAAATGTGGTAGCCAGACGTGGTAACCCCACAAACGAAACACTTTAAAGTGCTTGTTTAGAATTCGCAGTGACGCTAGCATTAGCGAGCTAGCGGACCAAACTTAGCTCTCCTCCATTAGCATGCCTGCTAGCCCCGGCATGCTAACGAACTTACTGAGCGGCTAATTGTCCGCCGCCATCGCAGAGCTCGTCTATTTACGTACAGGAGATGATTGACAGAGTCACTGGGGGATTGTTTTTTTTTATTATTATTACTATATTTTAGTGATCCTGAGGTGGTCTAGTGTTTTTCTTACCTCGTCTGCTGCGCCGCTCCTTCTCCAGTCTGCGTCTCCGTTATGGTTGTTGGTGAAATGCCGCCGCCGCTGCCGCCGCCGTGCAGGCCCCAAGAAAAACGCTCCGCTACGGTTCTCCTCTTGCCATATCTGTACGAAAAGCCCCCGACTAGCAAAACATTTGGCGCGCCACCCCAAAATATTGCTGTGTAATAACACGGGACGTGAGGGCGAAGCTGAGCTCCCCGGGACTCAGCTGCTCCCTCAGCTGCACGCTCACTCGGTCACGCGCGCGCACGCGCACGGTCGAGATGCACGATCACTTTTCGTATCTGCATCTCCGTGCAACACAATCACTGCGTGTGCAGCTGATTTAACGGTGCATACATTGTGCACACTTGCTTTGTTTATTAAAAAAAAATAATAATCAAACAGTAAAACAAAAATATGTATTTTATGATTTTCGTGTGATCATCATTTATTTTGTCATCACATTGAGGTTTCGGTTTTAGTTGTTGCAGCATTGTTTGGTGTTAATGGCTGGCGTGACCCGGCCTTGTCTGTGTGCTTATCACCTCTCACTTCCAGCCTCCACCACCGGTTACAGGGAAACTGAGCGCCTTAGGGCCCATTTACTCAACAAAGTTTAAGTTTAACAAAGTAACTTTTCGTTGCGTTTTGGGTGTCCGTTTACACAACAATGGTGCTCAGAAGCACTGAGGCACCATTTACACAACAAAGGTTCATGTGATAACACCTAATCTGCATTTACACTGCAGCAGCAGACACACTGACAATGGTGTAGTTAGTGGGCCAGGCCACGGGAGGGTGCTGTTGCTTGTTTTTGCAATAAAACCACTCAGACATATTTCCAGCGAACTGTATGCTATAAATGTGAAAAAAATCAAGAATATCCGACTGATGACCAATCGGAAGCTATGGGTGAGTCTCAACTCTTATACTATAAGTATGAACTATAAAACTAGAATACGGACTCCGAGTTATATGCAGGAACAGCACTCCACAGCCTCCGGCAGTATCTGCAGGGGTAATCGCACCCGTGAAAGAAAAGTTCCACCTTGAGAGCCTGTATAGAAAAGTTACAGATGCATTGGATCTGAACACCAGTGTCGTGTAAACGGACCCCCCAAAAGTGAAGAAAGATTTGTACTTGTAAACGAGGCCTGAAAATACAAAAAACACCAATTCCGTCTCTGTGTACCCGGTGAAAATGCTCATTTCCATGTAGATGGCGGAGATGCTGCTACTGCCGGAAGCACTCACCAGCTCCCACGCCAATCCGTATGCATGCAGCAACTACAACAGATCCTGTCAGTCAGGGACTGGGCTGTAGATTACAAATTAATCCATTGCACAACCTTATGGTCTCCCAAGACCGATAAACCACGAAAAAAAGTCTACTGTTCATTGTAGAAGTCCATTGGACCTCACCATTTGTAACTTGATTGTATATGTGACAATGCTTTCTCTGAAAATCGGAGCACAAAAGACTCCTAAGACAAATCTAAAAAGTCACAAGAATAAAAAAGAAACAAAACAAATAATCCTTATTAACGATAATGTTTTCAGATAATATGAACTGATCCTTTTGTTTTTCAAAACATGTAAAATGTTCCAGAGGATGTTCAAGTCAGGCCATCTGAGAATGAACAATATCTACTGCTTAGAGCTCTCTATTGATTTACGGAGGCACACAACTCTAGAATTACTTTTAATCGCATTGATATTTTACATGTATGGAAGGAACATTTATACTCTTTAGATGGGCAGATGCCGATGATCCATTGTGGAAACCCCTGAACAGAGGCACACGAAAGACAAAAGAGAGGAAAACGAACTCTGCTTTACAGGCTGCTGTTTTGGCGAAGCAAGTCAGCTCGCAATTCTGAGACACACTCAACACCTCACCTGTGACTCAACCTGAACTGACTGGCCTTTGCTTTTCTTTCTTAATTTTAAGCAGCATCCTAAGATCTAATGTCCAAAGTAAACAAACTTGACTGGAGCTTTAAAATCCAGAGTTTACCTTGAGATTTATACATTCACCAACACACCACACGTTTGGTTTTATATATATTTTTTATTTTAATTGTTGATAGTGTACTTCTGTTCTGTCTACCCTTTATAAGAAAATTGCATTATGGCAGTTCAGATGAAGCTTGAATCAGATCTGTCAGTCAGATTTGACCACCCACTTCTTACAAAACCCTCTTTTGCCAGTATGAATAACACTAATTAAATGGACACACACTGGGAGGTATGTCTTTATAGAATTATCCAAATAGCTTTCTAAGTTTGAGATGTGAGAAAACACATTATCAGACAGAGATACAGTCATCATCCAGAACAGTACAACACAAGGCACAAGGAAAAACAAGATGTTGGTTATATGTACATGCAGTAAAAGTAATAATTGAAAACAGGACACCAGTCGATATAATTTTAAGAACTCAAAGGAATGTCATAAAATGCATCTTTGGGGCAGTTTGCCATTTCACCTGAGGGATCCACTGTATGTCAGTCTGGCTCTGACAATGGAAAAATGGATTTAGATGACATGTAAACAAAGGAATGAGCTGGTTTCGATTATTTACCTACAGATGAAAATAGTCAGATAAGTATTTCTCCTTCTCTGGATGGGCATCCATCCAGCCCCTTGGCCCAGAGAACAATAAAGAGGGGGTAATGGTTGCATTGTTGGGCCTCCTTTGAGTTCTTTCATTATTTCATGGGATTGAATTATAGAATCAATGTGTTTCTTGGTCAATTCTGATGTATAAACCAGGTCTTACTCTATCAACATTGTGTCGGTCCAAATAATAATAATGGCTTGGATTTATATAGTGCTTTTTTCACACTGACTCAAAGCGCGTACAGAGCCCATTATTCATTCACACCAGTCCCACCAGTGATGGTAAACTACGTTGTAGCCACAGCTGCCCTGGGGCATGCTGACAGAGGTGTGGCTGCCATTTCGCGCCAACCACCACCAATATTCATGCACCATTCATACGAGGCAATGTGGGAAAAGTGCCTTGCCCAAGGACACAACGACAATGACTGTTTGATAGAGTGGGATTCAAACCGCCAATCCTCCAGTTATTGGACGACCAACTCTACCGCTGAGCCACCATCGCCAAATAAGAAACAGAAACTGGCTTGATACAGTTTCTACTATTGCTGTTCTTCAATCTTCAAAAAATAAAGGTTTGGCGTCTTTACGCTCTGTTTTAAAATATGTGTGATCAAACCATCCTCGAGCAACCAAACTGTGCTTATATTGTCTGTAGAACCAGTTCCTTATCAATTTAAAGTCATGGTTACTCCCTCTCCCTAATACTTGATACCTCACTTTTACCCAAATCAATCTACATTCTGGGTTAATATTACTGAATCTGTTCAATACTTCAATTTCAAATAGTCTTTGTTTTGGCTTTTAAGTAATAAGTCATGAGCAAATCTTGTTATTCATATGCCGACCAGTTTTAGATCTATTTTCTCAACACTGTGGGTCAGAGGTAAAGGAAAATGATGTGTTCTGCTTTTAACCTCAACACACATCAAGAATCAATGGCAGAAGAATAATGTGCACAGGGAGTCTTCAGCCTTTCAACACATCTGTCAGACTTTTCCTTGCCTTGATTACAGCATGACAGGATACATGATTTAGACCGGCACTTCAGCTCCTCTGTACAGGTTCCCAGCAGCTTTTCTTTTTTTCTTTTATTGCACAACCAAAGTTTCAGAAGCAAAGACTTTATTTCACCTTCCTCTTTTAAAATATATTTTTTTATTTTCATCAGTGTAACATAAACTACAGTTTTGGTGAACAGTGATGTATAATAACTATTACAATAGCTTAGGACTGTGGTTTCTCTACATCTCTCTTCACTTGGAAGGGAATCTCTTGATGAAGGTTGCGGCTTTCTGATTTAGACCAAAATCATTTGAAATGAAACAAAGCACACAAACTGAAACGGTATGTAAACATGTGAATATTAAGTCCCCCACATTATTGAGCCTGGTGACTGGTAACTCAATAATATTGACCTCCAGTTGCAATATCAAAGCTGGTTGGATATGAATTTGCACTTTGGGCCAGTGAAATGTTGAATTATTGTTTGGGTGAAATGTGTTAGTAACTGAATTGTGCTCTCTTGCTTCAGATTTGCATGAATGTCGAGGGATTTATTTATTTATTTATTTTACATTTCATAATTGAATTCACACTGGTGTTTCTAAGTTACAGGGCTCGATGCAGGAGAGCAGATCTTCGATATGTAATTGCAGGAAATTACAGCTTCACAATCTCCCAGCCTCATCTGATTGGTGCTTGTAATTGGTGATGAGCATCCAGCAGTGGAGGCTCAGTGAGAGGGCACTGAGTTGCTGATGAACAGCTGATTGTGGAGAAGCAGACAATACATAGGCTCTTCAAAGCCAAGGTTTTTGTTATCTGATTTTCTTTTCTTTCTGGAAGATCTTTCTGTTACAATTCATCAAAATGTCCATATGTGAAGTGCAATATAAATGCAATCAGAGGAATCTATTAATGATTTATTTCTATGAAAACATTATTGTGTGCCTGCAGGATGGTGCATGTTTGAATCAGGGTTTGCATGTTCTACAAGTGCGGTTCATTCGTGTACTCCTGTTTTCCACCACTCTAGTTTGTCAAAACATTCAAAGAAGATGGATAAAATTGTACTGCAGATGTCTAATGACCAGCAGAGGATGCCACAGTACACTTTGTTTTTTTTCAAATCATCTGTGGACAGAAGGTGTTATAGGGTCAATTTGAATGCATTGATTACTTTCACAAGGGGGCAATGAATCTACTTTTGGACCAGTTGAAGTGAGTTGGCATTTTGTTTAGTCCTATGCAAACAATATGCACCAAACAGCCATAATAGTATGACCATATGATTAACTTTGAATATCAGACTCCCATTTAGACCTAATCCATTGAGGCATGGACTCCCTTTGAGATCTGATGGCATGCAGTCTTATAGCAGCAGGTCTTGTTAGTTAGTTGTGTGGTAGAGAGTCCATGCATGAGACCACCTATAACAGTGAGGCTTTGCTGCCAATTTTCTTTCATTGGATCATGTTTGACAGACACCCACCGCTGCAGGATGGGTGTTGGAGAGACTCTTGTCTTCTAATCCTCATGTTTGCTCATACTCTTGATTCTGCACTAATAAAAGAGAATCAGTGTTATTTACTTGACCTGTCAATGGTAATTATGACATGAATGATTAGTGTATAATATTGATAGCATCATAATGTATGTGTGCGTAATACTGTGACATTGGGCCGACATTGTGAGGAAAATGTTCCGTAAAAGTGTACAATTCTGTTACCAATAGTGTTGTTGACAAGAGCATAGGAGACATGGAGCCAAGGTTTGACTGAACCTGGACTCCAGCTGATGAAACAAGAGTATGGAGGGGACCAGAGTCTGAGTTATTCAAAGTTATAATTTACCTGCATCTGTTTAAAATCATTCCTGTGTGTGAGACCTCTCGTAATACACACTTGTTTGCCAAGTCGACAGTGAGAAGCATCTACTACGCCATCCGGAAAGTTCCCAGCTGTCTCCCTCTGGGCTGCATTCACCTTTCGCATCGAGCACCATCAAGTAGAAAACAGATGGAGAGGTTGATGTAAAGAGAGACACCTTCCCCATTTGTCACCCTCTTTCTATGCTTTTTCCATTCCACAAATGCATATTCATGTTGGCTTTTGCATGTGCAATTTACACTGCATGAGGTATGCAGATATAAGTTTGTTTCAAAATGAGTCATGACATTCGCTTCCATGAATATCTCCATTGTTACTGATTTATCCCCAAAGCCGAGTTACAGCTATGACTTCCTCCTGATTCATGAGGATTTCCCCCGTTTTAGTCTTCCCCGTGTAATCAATCTTCACGTTTAGTCGTAACACATCAATAATACCCTGGTAACCGACTCCAAGGGGCACTTTTTGACAGACTTCTAGTTTGGAGCGAGCAGACCTGTCTGGCCTTGACTTCCTCATCGTGATAAACGATGAACAGAGACCCCGTAGAGTCATAGGGACTTCTCTGGGCTGCTCTCATGTCACCCCCATTGCAAAATTCTCTCCTCAGCGCTCAACCTGCTCATGATCAGCTTTATCGAAGAAATTGTATTTACGACCACTGGGATGAAGAATTTATGAGTAAGTCCTTAACATTTATAAATATGTCTTCTAGTCATTCTGTGGCAGATCTAAAGTCAATAAAGTCTAAAAAATCAGCACAA
Source organism: Lipophrys pholis (assembly GCF_963383615.2). Classification (NCBI taxonomy): domain Eukaryota; kingdom Metazoa; phylum Chordata; class Actinopteri; order Blenniiformes; family Blenniidae; genus Lipophrys; species Lipophrys pholis. The sequence continues at coordinate 17,142,085 of NC_137648.1, read as the reverse complement.
AACAATTTAATAAGCCATTTGGAGAAATTTTCACAGGCCAGGCTCCTTAGGTTTGTTGAAGCATTTCCCAAGCCTGGGCGCCAGACATGCACAAACATCAAAATCAGCTGTACATCCACGTGCTGGACATACCCACCTGTAAATGATTCAATCCAGCGTAACAGCCAAGCGATAACTGTTTTTCTTTGTGTTTAGTCACGAATATAAACTGTTGACCCTATAGGGCTGAGCCAGTCAAGTTCTGAATCCCTATAACAGAAAGATTCATTTGACATATGTTCTTTTCTGAAGTATATCTTTTCAAATGTGACATGATGGCACGCTACATCAACATTTTGGAGTTATTTTCATATTTCAGAGAAATCACATGGAAAGCAGCACGTAGACATTTCTTCTATTTAAGGTAGTAGTAGTATCCTCTACATTTATCAGACTTGAAATTCCACATAGTTAGAAGCACAGGTTCCCAGTCATGAAGTCAGAGGTGAACTCTGTTGTATTTCAACACGGTTTAAATCTGACTTTAAGGGTTTGCAGCTTTCATTGCCACTGAAGTATGTGGTGTCATCACACAAATGATGGGGGATCTTTATGAGCCTTGCAGCCATTTCTGAAAGATCTCAAAATGACTTTAAATACATTACTGAGATTATTCAGTCATTCATTCTTCACATTCTTTACCAAAGGGATCCAAGGTTGGGACATAGAGTCTATCACAGGTAACTCAGAGACACAAACACACGCACGCACGCATAATGTTAAAAATCAAGGTGGACAGATAACCCATGTGCAAGACTCAGGAGACATGAGTTGCGTAATAGCTCAGTTTATTAACTGTGACACAGCAGCAGGGCTTTGAAACACAGTTGGTCAGTCAGCGAGGCAGAGGTACGAAGGAATGGTCAAAAACCCACCGCTGCTGGGGTACAAAAGATGAGGATTCAGTGGCCTGGGATCAGAACATGGCCAGGTTCTAGATGAAGATATTAAACCAGACTCGATGTTAAAACAGACTAGATCAAATGAGGCAATTCTGAGAGACAAAACAAGATCAGACAACTATATCTGATTCAAGACAAAGGATTCGCCTGCATGAACTCAATACCACCGATCATGTGATCTTATCACAGAGACTGGATCCAACTGGGTTCGTTCAGATTATACACTCTTCAGCTCAGACCAATGTCAACCATGCAGTTCCACAGGGATCTGTGTTAGGACCCATACTTTTCATATTTTAAATGGTTCCTGAAAGAAATGTTATTAGGAAATGCTGCAATATCTTCCATTGCTACACAGATAACACACAAGTCCATATATCTATGAAATTATGCCATACTGATGAGCTTATCAAACAACAAGCTTGTCAGAAAGATAACCTGGAAATTAATGAATAACCCGTAATCTTCTTCTCCTGAAATCAGATTAAATAGCGGGCATCAAATTTGGCGTCAAACTTATTAAAGACAAATTATCCAAACATATAATAACTGGATAGTATAACGTGCTGACACTGAGAAATTAACCCTTGCACTTGTTACTTGTACACTAGATTATTATTGTTCTCTATTATCAGGGTGTCCAAATAACTCTTGAACAAGTCTTCAATTGATTGAACTGACATGAGAAATCACAATACTCCAATATTTGCTTCTCATCATTGGCCTCTTATGAAGCCTAAAAAGTGCAAAAAATTCTTCTTACAGCCTGTAAAACTCTTAATAATCAGGCTGCATCATATCTTACAGCGCTAGTTCCATATTACAGCAGGGCGCTCGTTCTCACAATGCTGGCTGCCTGGAGGTTCCTAGATTTCTTTAAAGTAAAATGGAAAAAGTCTCTACCTTAGGCTTACAACATTTCTATTTGATAAAGTCTGCAGTTAGTACTGATTCAGGTCACCCTGGACCGTTTTCTACTTAAGCTAATGTAGGTTTAGACCACCGGGAAACCTTTACTATTCTGAGCTTCTCTACTCTCCTTTCCTACTCACCATTCATTCATATGTCACATATGAATTTACGGTTCTGCAGAGGTGTCTTCCTCAAAAAGGGAGTTTTCATCGTCGCCTACGCTTGCTCACGTGGAAAAGTTTTTCTCCGTAAAAATACCTTGAGATGACTTTGTTGTTTTTGGTGCAACATCTAGAATCATGAATGTGACACCTCCGCAACTTTCAGAGTCACCGGGAAACAATAATGAGTTTGGATTGTGAAATGAAGCAGAAGAACGTATGGACCGCTACACCACGTTGCTACCAGTTATTCTCCTGAGAGGACAATTATCTGCAAGTGCTGTAGATTTCAGGCAACATCCAGTTCGTTCAGTAGCTCAGGCCAAGTGAGTGTCAAAAATCTATAATCAGAGATCTACTGGAAAAACTTGCGTATCAATGTGCTCACAAGTGTTCATGTTTATATATGATCACTGGGGTAGCATTTACTCAACAGGAAGCAGCTCCACAATTCACCGAAGACAAGTTACACAGTGCAACAGTGGCAACACACATGACAATATGGGGTCTGCGAAGTCCAACAACAGCTTCCATTTATAATAGAAAATAGATTTTCTTTTTTCACTTTACTACAAAAACATAGATGTATCACCAAATGAATTGAAAAGGGTCACAGTATGTCATGTAGATGTCATGTAAATATGCATGACATCAAAAATCATTTTTACTTTTTTTGGGAAATGTAAAATAAATAATCAGGCTACAGATAGAGGGTGTAGCTATAGAAATGGTAAATCAAAACAATTTTTTAGGAGTACTGATTGATGACAAAATTTGCTGGAAACCTCAAATAAAATAAGCTCAAAACAAAATATCCAGAAGCATCTCAGTCCTGCCAAAAGCTAAATACTTGCTAGACCAGAAATCTCGTTATATTCTGTACAACTCACTGATACTACCTTATCTAACTTACTGTGTGGAAGTATGGGGAAATACTTATGCAAGTTCCCTGAAAAGACTTGTCATTGGTGTTCTACAATGCAAGGTTATTTTTAGAGCTCACTACACTAATGCTAGGCTTTCCAAGATTTACCCTACCGTCAGTGACAGATGCAATAGGTACAATCAATCCCCTGCCAATCACACACACATGTTCTGGTCATGTCCTCGTCTGGTCGGTTTCTGGCGTTAGATATTTGATACATTGTCGGTGGTGCTTGACGTAGACCTTGACCCGGACTCATGCACGGTTCTCTTTGGATGCCCTCTCCTCTCTACTCCGAGTTTGTCGGCGGCTAAACGTCATGTGCTGGCCTTTGCAACATTACTTGCGAGACGTCTTATTTTACTGAGGTGGAAACATGCCCCCCCTCCGGCACATAATAGTTGGCTTCGTGACGTTTTGACCCACATTAAACTAGAGAAGATGAGGTTTTCCCTTTCTGGTGCTGGTAGTGTTTTTGACAAGACCTGGCGACCCTTTATTGAATATTTAAATAAAGTAGTGATTCACCCAGACAGCGACTAGATGCCCCCCCCCCCCCCCCCCCCCCCCCCTACCTTCCCAATTCTTTCCCCCTTTTAATTATTCCATTTGTTTGTTTAGTGGTAGTCCCCCCCCCCCCCCTTTTTTTTTGTTTTTTTTTGTTTTTTTTTGTTTCTTGTCCTTATTTTTGTTTTTGGTGTTTTTGTTTTGTGTGTGTGTGTGTGTGTGGTGATGTGTGCATTGCTTCATACTACACACATTTATCTGAGTGTTTCGGTACGGGTGATTGTTAAAGTGTTTGTTGGACAAGCCGTACACGTTTATGTTCTACACTTGTTGTTGATTGCTGTCCTGGGAAAACTTTCTCACTTTTCCTCTCTTACGGAATCACTTTGGTTGGACAGTATGCTTATGTATGTATGTTCCTAAAAAACTGTGAATAAAAAGATTTATAAAAAAAAAAGAAAAGACTTGTCATACTGCAAAAAAGAGCAATAAGAATTGTACACAATGTTGGCATTCGGGAGCATACTAATCCACTTTTTTCTCAATCAAAAATTTAAAAATTTATGGATCTTGTGGAGTTTAAAACTATTCAAATAATTCATTATTTGAATTATTTATTACCCGGTAATTTTCAAAAATTGTTCTGTAACAGAGAAAGCTGTTATGATTTAAGAGGAGAGTTACAGTTTAAAACTCATAAAGTCATCACCGCTCTTAAAAGTTTTTGTGTCACAAATTGTGGCATAAAAATATGGAATAAAATGTGTGTGGAGACTAAACGACTGTCAAATGTGTGCCAATTCAAAAAGAGATGCAAAGAGTTGATCCTGGTGAGGTACACTGTGTGTTAATGACAGGAGGATTGTTTGTTTATACAGTAGTGCTGTTTGAGTGATAGGTGAGTCTGAACTGTTGATAGTATAGTATATTGTAGGATTTAATGCTTTGATAGTGATGACGATATATTGTTGTAAATTAAGAAAACTATAATGATGTGAAGGGGTTAGGTTGAATAAGTATGTCTTCTTCCTACTCCTTTTTGTGCATGTGAAAAACACGGGCACATATGGTGTTGAACTTTTTATATTGTTTATATAATTAGATGTTGTGTTTTTTTTTTTTTTGTTGTGGTTTTCTTTTTTTGTGTCGTTTCGTTTTTTTTATATGTTCGAAATGAAAACTTTAAATCAAAATCTGGACGTTTTAGAAAATTCCCTCTCGATCCAGTGGGACGTTCCCAGTTTAACAACAATCATATGTTATATTTTCTCACTTGAAGATCAAGACTTTTCCACTTCCAAGGGAAACAAACCACCAATGGACCTGCATCCAACATACATGAGTAAAAATTCTCAATCTGAGTAAATGAATATTATACAGTCCAGATGATTCCCTTCTAAAATCAATGTATTTTAAAGCTTAAGAGCAGACGTCACCAGTCTACTTTTCCATGATGTACATCGTTTCAAAAATGGCAATTTGGCCAAATAAATCTGCAAAAATTAAATTGTAATTTCATGTTTTTCTTGCTTTCTCGTTGAGAAGGTAGTTTGAGAGGAAGAGGAGGCTGCTCCTCTCAGCAAGATTTCTTATTACTCTCAGATGGGTTTTTCGATCACAAAAAGAAAGGAAAAATCTGTATTTTGTGTAAACCACAGGCTGTCAAATTCTTCATGTAGAAGAAGAAGACAACACAAGCTTGTGTTTGGCTTGTCCAACAGGTAGTTGAGAATTGGCCTGCGCAGCCTCCATTCCTGCTGGATATTGTACCGTGTGGATCATTATTGTCCGTTTCATCCACTTTGCGTGTCTCTGTAGAAATCATTACCCAGAGCGGGGATTTGTGAGTCATTATCAGATTAGATTTTTTATTGTTCTAGCACCCTTCCCTCGACCCCTCCAGGCGCTCCAGACTCGGAACTAAACAAAACCAGAAGGAAGATTTTAGGGTGGATTTGGCAGACAAATAAAAATCACATGGACCAATGATACCGTGCCTGTCTTTTGAGAGTCTCTTAACAAATTATGGTTGCATTAGGGTTCATGCTCGCAAATATTTAGGCTTACAGAGTTCCATACGGTACTTGTCCAGACTGCCTCTCCAGCTGCAACCACCTTGATGATGCATTTGAAGCCAATGGCTGTATGTAAATACGGGGGAAAAAAGTGAGGCAAGTGTTATCTGCAGATGAACCTTATATCTCTTGATGTTTGACAGGTCTGCAAACATCACAGAAAGTCCGTGAAATATGTCAAGGAGATGGTCCAAAAACAACCAAAAAAAACAACCCCAAAAAAAAAAAAGCGAATTGTTGCAGGTGTAAATCATAACTTCGCTCGACTTTCACACACCAGGCTTCCAGGACAACCATCAACAGAAGAAGAAGAAGAAGAACGGAAGCTGGTTGATCTTTTAAGGTGAGACGTAAATCGTCCTTCAGGCTTGATTTACATAACTGTTTGAAGAATGGAAATGTAATTCAAAGGATGCTCGTCTTTAAGAGGCTGAAAAAACACAAGGAGGAAAAACAAATGCAAAGATTAGATTGGATTGGACAAAGTTTGAACACTTCCAATTTCTCCAAACAGGAACAAGTTACTGTTCAACCTCCATAGACGTTCAGTCTGTATTGGACATGTCAGAAAGAAATGGGCTTTAGGGAAAACACAGTCAGTTTCAGGGGGACAAAACATTGAAGTGTTGTTTTTTTTTAACTGCATGTCGAATCCTTTGTGGGTAAACTTATCAAATTTCAACTTTGTTTTCCATGTGTGTAATACGTTGCGTTGTCACTTGAAACATTGTCATGTAAATGGGGCTTTACCCTAAGATCAAGCAACAGGAAGAGCAACCTGATTCTTCATCCTAAAATTTGTTGACTTCCAGAATAGGGACCTCATGTCCGATATGCACATTGAACTTCTTAAAAATATAAAGCAGTAAACCATCTTTTTTTAATTCAAAATCCTCATTTGATGTGTTACATTTTACATTTTGCCCCACTGTATCTGACCAAACTTTGACTAATCCAGGGCCAACACTTCACTCCTTGGGGCTGATCTTAAATCCTTTATTGTCTGTGTTGTCACAATAACATTTTCAGCATTTTAGAAACACAGTTTGTGTCCGTCTTTGAAGGCTTCAGTTTTAAAGAAGGTATGACAGCTTGACTGAAATATCCCCCGGGCTCCCCTAATATAAGAAAATGAGACATGTGTGAGAATTTCAGGGACAATCAGTCAAACGGAGCTCTTCAGCGCCATCCCGACCAGTTTCCAAAGCCATCCATCACTTCCTGTAGCTGTGGAGTGATACGGTATGTTCCTGTCTTTTGTTAGAGTTACCTTTACTTAGCACAATTACAGCCCTTTTCGCTCAGATTACACATTCAAAGAAGATTAATTTGGTTTGACAGCAAACGTTCAGATTGAGCAGAAACAACAACCAGAGGCGAATGTTATTGGACCCCATCTGACCCCACAGGTGCTCCTTCACATTTTTCAAGTATACTTACATTACTCAGCATGCTCACAAACTATTGAGACCCTGTCAGTCTTTTCACATTTTGTTTCAACATGGCCTAAAATTCTCAAAATGTTTTGCTTTCCCCTGACGCCTTTCTCCCCTCTGCGCTCTCTGTTTTGAGTACCTTGATTTTTCAAGGTTGGCGTTTTCGCTTTGATGGCAGGCAGACAACTTCCTCATCAATCATGCTCCATGGAAAGGAAACGTCGGAACAATAATCGATTCCACTGATAGCATCCACGCTGGAGCCTGCTGTTGTTGCAGCTGCATCCAAGAGAAAACTCCCAGTTCTCCAGTGACCCCGCTGTTTGTGGCCTGAATCCCAAAGTCTCAGCTTCGGTTTGGAGTTCATGTACATCAAACACTTGTTACCAATATATGCTTTGATCATAGTCAAACAGATGTAATCTGCACATCACTTCGTTGCTGCCGTGACTCTCCTCGTTCTCTGTTTGAAAAGCTGTGGGACCACGACTCGGATTAAACATGAAAACATATTTTTCAGAGGTAACATTTCGGCCAATGCCATTCACTTTTGAAAAGAAACATATTTAGAGATCAAGTTTTTTTTTACACTCCATGGGTGTAAAATATATATCTTATCTGATCGTTCGGCCTATGTAATCGATCATTTATCAAAATACTTATATTTATATAACACAAGGAGGTGTTTTTATTGTTATTAGAAAGTCTGCTGTAATATTTTGACGACTTCTAAAAGGTTACGTGCTCGGGTGCACATATGCATGGGCTCAATCAGTCATTGTGTCATTCTGACTATATAGTTCCATTTGAGTGCCAATAGTCCTAATGATCTTTCTTTTTATTATCTTATCTTTCAAGTTCTACCTCCCTTACTTTAAACCACAACCATATGTACATGAGAGTAATCATTTAAAAATAAATACCTGATATTTAATTGACAGTTGCGTGTAATTTGTTGAATAAGAATTGTCCAGATTGGAGCTTCTTGCGGGCCTCTCGCAAACCCCTGGAATACAGTATTTTGTTGCATGCGGTTTAATTCAGAGGAGGGAGCAGATGTCAGAGCATTATGTTACCCACAAAACCTTAAAAACAAAAATAGAAAACCAGAAGAAATTGAAAGCTACTATCTTTGTAAGGCTACTGTTTGGTTGTTTACATTTCGACGTTAGAAAAACAGTGTAAGAAATCATCTTACAGCTGGATTTTCTCAATCATGTTTTCTATCATGTTTTTCTAACACTAACCCAATTTTAGACCTCACAAGTATCGTTGCGGTATCTCAAGGGCAGACCAATTATTTTTTTTCAAAATTGATGTCTGGTTGTAGTTTCCCCATACCTGTTGTCACAGTTCTACATTTGATTTTGTTTAATATTCACCGGTGTAATGTTTACCCTGCTATGTGCACACATTATAAAATGTTTGCTTTTGTCTGCGCGAACGGTTGAATTATCGAAATAAATCCAAAATAACATTCCCTTTAAAACACACACACACACACACACGCTCTGAAAAGACAGTTAGTGCTGGTAAGAATATCTTGTGGGAGGTGTTACATTCCATTGCAGCTGGCCATCCTGACTTTTACCGGCATAAGATAACAGAATCCTACAAAATTTGACATTTCTTATTGTAATGTTACCATGATCCAACGGAGCTGAATAGTAGGGAATCACGCGACGGCTACATGAAGCCGAAATGGAGCCGAAAGTGGTTCTTTGAAACTGTGAGGAGGCTCAGGAGTCAAGCTGAGGATGAGCACCGTGTACTAAAACATTAAAGCAACAAACTATGACCGCGTGGAGATTTTTTACAGGGATCAGTGTAACTTACATACATAGAATTGGTAAGTTTGGATGCCCATCCAGTCACAATTAACCGGTTGCTTCGCCACGGGGACAACAGGAAATTGTGGCTTTTATCTATAAAAGACGAACTAAATTGCTGTTTTTGTGCAATGCGTGCAACAAACACACGTCTAGATTATTCCAGCTGCTGTGTGAGACCTGCAGGTAATTATTTGTCAGCCCAGAGGAAATACGAAAGCTGCAAACAGCTGCAAACAGCTGGAAGCAGCTGGAAGCAGCAAACCAAACCTCATCCCACAGCTTCTTATTTATCTAATCTCCTTTTATTCACTTTATAATAGATTTGAACTTGGGCGAGAATGAAAGTGAATGACAACCTTAACGAGCACAAAGCCTCCGTGCTCGTGGAGTGTCTATGTACCAACCATAAAGCCTCAGTTTGAAGCTTTGCCCTCTGCCCTAGTCTTTTCACTTTGGGAATAGCTGTGCACGGAGAATTTTGGGGGTTTTGTCTTGAACAGCATGAGGGCCCGAGTGAAGGAAACTGTGCCCACATGTGGTTCTGATCTTCCCATCAAACTCAGTAAGACAGCGAATAGACACACTTCTGGAAATGTCAAGCGACGTGTGTTTCATTGACGAAAGATGTTCGAGTCACCGTTGAGAAAAATTATTTACAGGAAAATCCGAGTTTCCGGCAGAATGGTGGTGAACTTTGATTTTCTTTCTTTCGTGTTAAAAAAAAAAGAAGGTTGGTTTGAGTGTTTATCTTACTTTTGGACTTATACCTCGATGACTGTGTTAAATTAAAACACAAACTCAAGCGGAATCACCCCGATCTTGATCCTAATCTTAAAGGGGTCATATTATCCAGCTTTTCAACACTTTCACATGTGTCACATTGGTCCAAAAACCTTGTATTCAAAGTTTATTGCCCCAAATCCAGCTTTTCCTTCATTTTCAGCCATTTGAATCATGGATCAGAGGAGCTGCATTCAGAATCTGCTGTGTCTGTGTGAGCTGGACTGGTTCCGCCCACACATGCCCATCTTGGGAAGAGGAGGAAGTACTTCCTCTGGTGGTGCAATGTGCCAGAGCAGAGCTGCCTAATTGTGGGAGGGTCAAAGGGAGGGCCTACCTTGATTGGGATTGGCTAAACCCCCGATGACACTATATAGGGTTTGATTTCTGATTGGCTGGTTGGAGCAACACACTTTTTAAAAACAGAAACAAACCAGGGAGAGAGAGGACAGACTGTCTTCACTTCTGGGGCGTCATTCCAGGTATGAGGACTATTATTACTGTTGGAAAACCATTAGAATGTGAATTTAGCATAATATGACCCCTTTAACTCAAACTCAGTATCAGATTACAAAAAAACAAGTGGACAAATATTTTGATAACATTACATTTTTCCCATTTATTTAACACAGTTATAAACACATTCATACCAAAGAAGTGTCTAATGTTAAGGGCAAAGGTGAAATGCAAAGTATGCAAAATAATATTAAAGATTAGAATAATACTGATAATAGCAAGTATTGTGTGAGGAAATTCACAAAAGAATTAAGAGAAGTAGGGGAATTAAAACTTAGCATATGGTGGATAGTAGCTGCCTTTCACAAGAGGTATATCTAGAAGAAATGCATGTATACTGTCATACAAGTGCATTTACTGTCACCGGGAGCTGGCATTGTGACACAATGCCCGTTGTCCTGTCAGTCTGAGTGTTGTGACAGTGGCGGCAATGCTTCGGACTGTACTTCTGTTCATTGGTCCATTCCATTTGTATATTTTTGTCCCAGTTTCGACATGCTCGCATTTTGCTTGTCCTCGTGGTGCGACTTGATCCTCCGGCAGTAGCAGATGGCATTGAAGAAGCGGCAGTGGCACGACGCGTGCGAGTCGCAGCAGCCAGACAGGGGCAAGCAGGTATGCGTGAGATTCGAGCACATGGGCTTGGCGAGATTCACGTTCTGTTTAGCAGGAGGGGTTATGTGCTTCGGAGGGACAGGCGCCACTTTGGGTTTCTGGAAGGTGGAGAGAGAGAGAGAGAGAGAGAGAGAGCGCGCACAAAATGGGAGACAGCGTCAGGAAAAACAGCCCGAGTCCATTGGTGTGCTACACTAACACTGATGCAACTTGAAAGTCTTTGGCTGTTTGTCAAGAGCTACAAACGCTAAAGCGTTTCTAACTGTGATCCTGTTCCAAAATGAAGGCATTTTTATTGAAGGGAGGTGCAGTTTCCCATAAACACACCAGCAAACTATGTCCCCAAGCTGTGTGTGCTTAATGTGACAGGCAGGTAAAGCCAGCCCAGATTTCCATCTCACCGGCACATGAATCCTCTGCCGTTCGAAATGGCCTCTCCTGGCAAACAGTGGTCTCACTCTGCCTTGGTTCAGAGAGCCTGAAGGGGAAATACATCAAGAGAATCTGATCAGTTCAAAACCAAATCGCAACATCTAACATATGGTCACCACAAATGCACTCTGCACGACTGGAAAAAGCCAGTAATCCTTCAAACTCCCCATCTATGCCTGTTTCTTCACCTCACAGTTAAACTCATCATTCCCATTTCACTCTATATTTATTGAGCTGCATTGAGTTTCATTTCTCGCGTACCACTTGCTTTTATACTTATTTTATACTCTCTATACTCTCTTTCAACGAGTGCAATATAATTCAAATTTGTTTGGCAGTTTAGCAATCCCCAGGCCTCAACGAACCCCAGCACCACCTAATCCACACATGGTTTAGATTTAAATTGCTCCCCATATGAACTATATTGCAGGTTTGTAACTGGGTAAATTTGTATATTCTTATAGCTTGTTTTCCTTTTTTTTTCTTCTTCTGTTTTAATTGTTGTGAGAAAAATGGGGGGAAAAAACTTGCCTTGCCTATACTTAAAAAAAAAAAAAAGTAGAGGCAATGTAAGTTTGCACCTATATGTTTTTCATGCAATAATTTGTAAAAAAAATTGTAATATTAGTAAATATAAAAAAAAAAAAAATTGAAACATTGATTTCTCAACTTTTTTAAGTATTCATTGTTCACAGCCCGGAGACACTTAAACAACCAGAATGTGGACAAAAGAATGTTGACTATTTCGATGCTGTGAAGAATCTGAATAATGAATACAGTACGTTTTTATTATGTTGTTCATCTTAATGTGTCCAGGTGGCCTGGAATGGCCACTCTCTGCTCATTCTGTGCGACACAAGAGAAATATGTAATTGTGTAGGCTTGACGGGTTTTTCTTTTTTTTTTTTTTTTTTTTTTCGCAACATACAACAAAAATCAAAAATACAATGACAAAATCAAGGTGCATCTAGTTGTCACACTGCTTGTTTTTGAATCAGGACATTGCTATGTGGGACAGTCATTACATGCAGCCTATGTGTTCTCCACAGCTATGATAACATGGGATAATATTAGAATTATCTCTTTATCAATCCAGATCATAATACAATGCTTCTGAAATCCCGCTATCTTCTCTGGCCACCAGGGGTCCTCCTTCGAATCCCCTCATACAGTAGACTGTAAATCCTGCTATCATTCTCCGAATGCACCTCATCTTGCAATTAGTCCGAACATAGGGTGCTGCATACTAAAAGGCCACAGAGTTGATTGTAAACCCAAACTGTGGCTGTGTGCACATTTACTTCTTCACATAACTGAAATCTCAAATAAACCTTTACTTGTGGGATGCCAAATCTTGCATAATTGGGGTCTTTTTCCCCAATAAAGCAGCGATGTGGAAAAGTGAAACCCTGTAGCGCTGAAAGTCTCTGGTCATGTAAATGGGAGTGAGGGGAAAATAAAGTCAACTGTAACTTAATTCATTCCAGCCAATCTTGACATACATGGCAAAACAGCAGTACCAACCAAATACAGAACAGCATACACTTAGCAGTTCATATAATTTAATGGTAGGAATAAATCACTCCTCGAGTGTGGCTACTGCTCGCAGCCTCTTAAGAGGTGTTTAACCTGCAGTTTGAGAAAAAGGCCTCTGCATAAAAACCAGGCACGGCTACGCATCAGGTGTGAAGTGACAAGTTTATATGCCTGGAAATGGACAATTTAACAGAGGGCCTTGAAAGCTTCACTTCTTTATGAAGTCCATAATCCACTGCCGTCACCACAGATAAAGGGAAATTGTTGAGGCGCTAAGCTTCTGAAGACAATTTTAAACAGTTAACCTTGCTGGAAGAATGGGGTGGAACTGAAAAAGCGTGCACAAAACAAAGATTTTTTACAAACTTAGAGTGTGGTGAGTTTGTAAGTGTGCAGCTTCAGGGCTGATGTCAGTTACCCTGAGGTTTGATGTGATGATAAGACATTTTGGAAAAACCCAGAATCTTCTAAATGTTAAAATTGTTGCCGCTTTAATTGCAGCCTGCTAAGATTGTGCAGCATTAACCCTGACAGTACATAAAATGCCTCATTAAAAAGATTAATCTTTTCTGCTCTCCAACTCCAACCAAGTACTTGTAAACCTGACAGCCAGTGATACATCAGAGAAATGGAGCCTATTGCTGAGGACCACAAATATTTCTGCCTTTCTGCCACGTCCCAGCTGTGTTCACTGGCAGTGTGAAATACTTAATGAGTGTTTGTATGGACAATGACCCATTTGTGTCCCAGTCTGCTGCCAATATCAAAATATCCCAACATAGGGTCACTAACATGAATTACATTTGTGTGCAAAATATGGCATCACATGTGTAAAATAGGATGTTTGTGTGTCTGGTTGAAGAATTATTGCTTGTCTGAGATTAGCAGCAGATCATCTTGCACTCACTGTGCCACTTAAAATCCCCTAAAAGGCAGAGGAGAAACAGATACTTATCTTATACATAACCTTTTCAATTCAATGACAATTGGGCAGAAACTCAAACAAGCAGACATCAGGAATGAATTTAATATGCTGCCTATGGCCAGAGCCTGTATCATCTCTCTCATCATTTTGTCACTTCTTTGACAAAAATATTTTAAAAATATCTTTAAGACTCACAACTATCCTGGCACTTTTACTCTGAATCCAACAAAGTATTTACACAAAGAGCAAGATTTAAGGTTAAATTTGCCATCATCAACAATGGATACGAAAATATGTCATATTCGGAATATATGAAATACTACATTACTCTACACACACTGTAATTCAAGAATATATAGAATAGAATTTCCCCCCAATTTTCTGGCGTCAAATCCGATTGGGACAAATTGTTCAGAAGCATTTCACAAGCAATTGAACTTGCAAACGATTAACAAAAAAAAAAAAAGTAAATAAAAATAAAATAAAATATATATATATACACATATATTATATATAATTTTTTTAATTAAGATTTACTCCATTTCGGAAATTAGTCTTGTATTGCAATAACAACACCTTTCAGTTAATAAATTCACAATTTTATCCAGGCTTGGAAAGCTGTAAATAGATTATATAAAGAGTGTTCGGGGAGACCTTTAAAAGTGAGCTTTTGTTGAAATTGATCCAACATGTTTGAATTTTATTGGCCAATAGAAGACTGGAACTACTTTAATATTCTGATGAATCTAGATTTAGGCAGGCATGCAGGCATGCTAATGTTGAGGGTGACTGTGTGGCAGATATAATAATAATAATAATAATAATAATAATAATAATAATAATAATAATAATAATAATAATAATAATAATAATAATAATAATAATACATTTATATGATCGTTACAGATGAGTGAGGTTGTTTTTCAGTGTCTAACACAGAGATCTATATTGTTATAAGAATTTTTTTTTCCGGCAGTGATGTTGCGGGTTTGAGCGCCTCTCCATACGGGCTTCACTCACCTGAGCCCCGGGAGAGCGCACCGCTGCGTCCGCCCTGGACATCTTGCCGTCTGGAGAGTCCATAATGTACAAGGGCCAAATGCACAAGACACATTAAGTACAGCACGGACAGCCTCATCCTGGGCAACACCTGACGCCTCTATTTCCAAAACAAGACAAAGAAAAGAAAAAAAAGAAATAGCCCACAAACAAAATACCAAAAAACGAAATGGAGACTTGGTGTCCGGCAGCCAGCTGCAGCCTGCGGGGCCAACTTGTTGCTCTGATGTCTTGCCCTCTCTTTCTGCTTCCCCAACTTTTAGCTTCTTGAGGAGGCAGGCTTACACACACAGTACACGCCCCTCCCTGTCCAGCCTCGATTGCCTGTGCCCAACTGATTTAACACAAACGCGCTGAATGGACATGCATTGCACACATGCACAATTCAGTTCTTCTTGATCGAAGAAATCATCATTCCCACTTGAGCCCCTGTGTACTGGTATTCATTACAGACACCTGCACAGTGGTAGTATTTCCTAAATGTAATTGCTAGTTGTAATGGTCAAATATAATTTACCTTCTTGCAATTCAAGCTGAAAAGTCTTTGTTTTCAGAACACTTACAGGAGCTGGAACATGTGAATGATGTGGATGAATTAAGCTGAATCAAAGTATTTACACTTGAAATGAGGAATGAATACAGCCAGGTCGACAAATGATTACCATATTTAAAAAAAGGAAAAGTTTAAAATCACTTTTTCCTTTTTTGTTAAGAATTATATATGTTCAACCAAATTACACAACCAGCAGGACTGAGAGGTTTTTGAAGAGTGAATAATACAATTAAGGGTGAATCTGTAATGCTGGTTCCACAAGGCAAGAAATCCTCTGTTCAATTCCGGTCTAGGAGGCCTCAAGCTTACATGTTCTGATCACTGTCTCTCAGTGTTTACTATGGTTTACCTTGTGATGGACTGGCAACCTGCCCAGGGTGCACCCTGCCTTTAAACCAGACGTGTCAAACATATAGCCTGTGGGCCGAAACCAGCCAGCAAGAGGCTCCAATCCAGCCCACCAAACAACCAACCAAATTTTTAAAGAGGCTTTCAACTTCACTTTAAGGACTGTTATTTTCTTTTTTATTGTGTGCTCGTGCCATGAGATTTAAAATGTATCATCATTATCATCACTGTAATCTTTTTTTTTTTGAAGAAAACCTTTTTTTAAATACATTTCTGAATAGTACTGGGAAAAAAACCCTCAAAGTGCTTAAATTGAGAAGAAGGAAATAAAAATCTAATATAAAATCAGATTAAAGTAGGCATCAAAGTCCGATGAGTGAGTGATCAGAAAAGATAAGTTTAAACAAATATTAGTTACAATGGAAGATAAAAGCAGACATCAACAAGGCTGGTAAAAACCAGTGCCTGTGCAATTAGAACAGTCTTTTTTGAAGCTCTGCAGGGTTTGAGGAGCTCTCAGGTTGGCAGGGAGGCCAAAAAAGGTTATTATGGCACCATTTACTGGTCCGGCCCACTTGAGATGAAATTGTGCTTGTCCTGAACTAAAAGGAGTTGACAGCACTGATTTAAGCCATATGGATGCATTAAGAGGGGGTGGGTTGGGGGGGGGGGGGGGGGGGGGGGGGGGGGGGGGGCACCATTGTGGTGTGGGGGATTTACTAGTATACTAACTGCATATATAATTTCTAGAAATGCTGAGGGTGATGAACCAAACATATTTTGATGAACGTGGCAACAGAAGACCAAAGACTCAGTCGCCTTAGCATGCAATAATCTGTGTCTTCTGGCTCTTACGTTAATTGGATATCTCTCTATTTGCTGTAGATTTAAGTCCCTCTGTTTCCATGATTGTCCATACTGGAATGAACCTCTTACCGAATATCAGCTCAGAATAGAATAATGGACGTATGGATGTGGTCTCCTCTTACACCACAGTTTACTGCGTACACGCCCCCAACCAGAAAACTTAGGTTGTACAAAGCAAGTAGTGAGCATAAAATTAAACTCAGCCTGACTTTTTGACATATCATTTAGCAGCCAGATGTGCATTTATGAGTCTTTGGGTTGTATTTCTATAGAATGAGCCAATCTAAACTTTACTGCTTTAAGCCAGTAAAGTATCAATAATGTTGTGTTGACACTACTTTTCATAACCCACTGCGCCACATTTTTCTCCTCCTGTCTCCGTTCCAGTGACAGAGGAGCTCTAGATTTATTGAACAGATTTATTTATTGAAGTTTTTTTTCCTTCTATTTTTGTACCTCTTGAGATTCCTAAAGCCACTGACTGCAGTTAATGCATGTTTCACCCAGCGAGGAGAAGTGTCATTTTTCACTTGAACCCAGGACAAAAGATTTATTGGCACACACGTGATAAAACGCACTTTTAATGCTGATGAAGCAAATCAGGATTCAAAGGAAGCTGCTTGGATGTGCATGCGTGTTTTATTGCTATGCACACAGGAGGACAAATCTCTCGATACTCTTAAACTATATGCCTCATTCAGTAAACTGTAAAATGATAAAATGAAAAGCTGTGATAGATGTGACAGAGCACTGGTTTTCAAAAGGTGGGGCGGGTCTTTCCTGAGGGATCCCTGTAAGCTTGAGTTGGATCAAGGGTCACTTCCTCTTTCTTAAAAACATATAACCACGGTGGAGCAGTAGGTTAAGCCATGACCTTGAGAGTGAGGGACTGGGGTTTGAATGTGGCAGACCCAAAAGCACAAAAACAGAGTTAAAAAGGTTTATTTTGAAAAGTCCAGGGGTGATGAGACAATCAAGAGTCAAAACACAAGAATCACAAGGGACACGAAGGAAGAGGAATTGCTGGATGTCAGCGCACGAGGCAAACTAGACAATCTGGCCGGGTACAAGTAGGGGGAGGCCCAGGGGATGCGCATGAGGATAATGGGGCACATGGAGGGGAAGACAGTTGGATAATTGGAAACACGAGGGAAGACACACTGGAGCAAGCAGATACACAAACACACACACACACACCAAGACAACCAGAATCAGGCCCTGGGTTTTTACAAAAACGGATATTTCCTCTTCTACGTTTACAAAAAAATATTCATTTGTACTGACCCACAATCCTGTAGGGGGCAGTGTAACGAGAAGCATGAAGCCATGATAGCCAATCAAAACCCCCAACTGAGCAAGCAACGTCCATAGACGTCCAAAACACGTCTGTCCGTCCAGGCCGTAATCTGGACGTCTATTTGACAGCCAGAACCAGTTGACAAATGACACATAAAAAAAAAAAAAAAAGATGGACATCTAAAACACCCAGAATCAGTTGAAAGGTCACAGCTGTCTGTTAAGTCCAATTGCCTGTTTAATTATTGATTTGTCATTAAAATAATGAGGGAAGTAGATCATAACAGGCAAGAGGAGACAGCATGTGAAATTTAATGCACAATCCACTGTGGCTGGAGTTTTCAGGAATCATTGTTTGTTGCGACTCGCAGATGTGTTTGTATGTAAACGCAAGAAACACAGAGAAATATCATCATTTTGTAAGTACCTGGATACGTGTAAACGTGGCCACAAACACATGTACACACCAAGACAACCAGAATCAATCAACACACACAGCGAGGCGCTCACACTGCAGGGAAATGTGACCCAATTCGGATTATTTATTTTGCTCACAAGTGACTCGTTTCCAATCTGTTTTGTGGCCGTGTGAAAGCTCCAATTCCAATTCTTTCCACACCAGACCCAGGCCTCGTTCATACGTGGTACCAATTCGGATATTTTTCTACACGCAACTGCCTCGTCATTGACGTGTGACTGACGTCACTGATAAGCCCCGGAGGAAGCGGCTCCGCCAAAATGTTTTTTCCTCATTCTCTTACCTTTTAACTTATTTTGTGCATTCGTGTGCTTATGGCATGTTCTTTATTACACATACAATAGTTTTACAGTCCTGACATGGTTTCTATACAGGCTGAAATCTGGGCTGGTTTTTATTGAGGTGTGTGGGTTCTACGTTGTTTGGGCTGGAAACAGTGAGTCACGTGTGGCAACCCTGGTGCTGACCGGCGTGCCATCCATGTTTAGTTTTGTAAACAGCATTCTCGGCGTAAATGTGCATGCACTCTGGCGCCCGAAAACGCTGGGCCCGGTCACGTTCACACGGCAGTCTGAAAGTTTTTCTTTGTTGTGGTGCAGCGTATACATGATGAAACTGTCTCTATTTAGCAAAACCAAACAACTATTACAGACGATGACTTCAATCTCAACATATAATCTGTTTTAATGAAACCTTCTGGTGTGAAATACAGTGAAATGTCCTCCCCAAAACGTCCCTATCTGTGTTTTCTTTGACATTTTTATGATTTGCATGGTGCTTTGGCGGGCCAGATTGGAGTCTCTTGTGGGCCTTATGTTTGACACCCCATGTTGGAAAAACTATCCAAATCTGAGTGTTGCAATGATTTTTTTTAACCAAAATTTACTCTAATCGTCACGGTGACAAAAGAGGAAGTTAGGCATTCAATAAAACAGAATTATTTGCTGTGAAGCAATGCACATGACGTTTTGGTGAGACACAATTGGTTCGAGCTCTGTGGGGTCTAACCAATAAAAGAAAGTCGAGACAATTCTACTGGTTGGTTATAAAATTTAAAGGAAATGATAGTAATGTTTATTTTGGCATTGCTCTGCTCTTAGGTAACATTGTGTGCCACCGACCACAAGAAGAAGGAAATAGGAGAACTGTATGTGGAGATCAGAAAGTAATTATGGACAAGGCTGTGGAACATTTCTAGGCAGCAAATGTGAACCTCTTAAGACAGATGCAATCATCATTAACAGCTTGAAAATGAAAGACTGCTGCCGACAGGAAAATCAACTACATGTTGAAGAGAAAGATGGTGTGAATAGGAAACCAGGAGCCAAGAAAAACATGCAACACAAGCTTAACTTTATCATTACCATATATCAAACTCGACTCATCTGGCACAGTTTGTAAAAGTGTCTGTACAGAAAACTCACCGAGGAACCACACTGTGATGGAGATTTCCTTCAAAGGTAGCGGGTGTGCGCTACCTTGTTTTGTGATTTAAATTCGGACGTTTATCATCAATCATTCATACCAGCTTTACGTCACTGCAGACAAACGTGTTTCTTTGTGGATGTGCACCAATGGATGCGTGACCTAGTGGGTGAGGGATTCACAGCTCACAAAACATGTTCTGCTTGCTGCGCACCAGGCTTTTTAATCGTCCCCCTGTGGATAATGAACGTGTCTCAAATGGGTATGGATGATTTTTGCGAGGCATCTTTGAAAACTGTGCTTTCAGCCTTCTGCTTTACTTGGGATCTGAAAAAGCATGGGTGGCATCTGGTTTCCAGTGTGCTTAGTGAAGTCACGACGACATCTCTGATGGATGCGTCTGATCCACCGATTCTCCTTTTGTTGAAAGATCCCTTTGATCCCAACTGTTTTCC
Organism: Lipophrys pholis; assembly: GCF_963383615.2. NCBI lineage: Eukaryota > Metazoa > Chordata > Actinopteri > Blenniiformes > Blenniidae > Lipophrys > Lipophrys pholis. Next base: position 17,122,011 of record NC_137648.1, on the reverse strand, counting down.
TGGCGAGCCCCTGTCCTGCTTGTTTGAGCTCTCTCCCTGCTCAACACACCTGATTGCTCATTACTCGGTTATGTCAGGTGCGTGGTGATGAGTCATTAGATTCAGGTGTGTTGAAGCATGACAGGGGCTCTCCGGTAATAGTGTAGGGTCACCCCATTTGTCGCCTCGGCTAAAAGCACCAACGCCTCTGTCTAAGCCTCTATTTGTAGAGCCAGAAAGAGCAAGAAAGGTTTATGTACTGTAAGAAAAAGGCCATGCTACAGACTTACACATAGCAGCTCATACATCAAGGAAGAAGTATTCACTGTGGTGTTCGTTTACAACAATCCAGAAAAAAACATGTCAGGGAGGAACTCTGCTGGATGCGTATCCAGTGAGAGGAGAGGAGGCCCTAAAAATGATCTCAAAGAGCCGAGGTCAGCCTAAGGACCCCCCAGAGTCCTTCAGGTTGAACTCATATCGCCACGTTAGCATCATGTGCACTGAAAAAGATTCATAAATTCATTCATGAAATACTGTCTTGGGAACATATCTCATTTTACAATATCAAAATTCAGTGTGTAATTACATAAAAAAAATTTTTTTAGATAAATCTGGTAAACACCAGGCTGGTGTTGTCAGAAGGGAGCTTGCTCATGAACATTGGGTCATGATCTTGAGTATGAGATTGTGGATTTATGCTGCTGTAATGAGTCTTCTCCACAGGGTGGTTGGGGCTCACTCTTCTGAGCTCAAACATCAGAAACAGATTCAACACTTCACCATATAGCTCGATCCCACGCACCCCACTGGGAGAAGACCTCAAGGTCGACTCAGAACCCCGCTGGAGAAATCACGTACGTATATATTTCTCATTTAGTCTGGGTGTCTCTGTGGTCCTTCCAGAAGACTCGGAGGAAGTCACGTGGGAAACTTATAACTTTAACGCATGAAAGCACATTTGTCAAATATCTCACAACACGACTAACATTGCCAACTTTACAAATATTGACTCCTCTCCCCACCTCTGCCTCACAACCGTAGCAGGACCGACTGTGGATCAGTGGAAGTGACGGAGAGATGAATCAGAAACCAACATTGAGCGGAGCTTCACTGAGTAACTACTTTGCAAGAGAAATGTTGGACACCTGATTTGGGAGGCCATCACCATCAGTCATATATATACGAACAGCCACATCATCAGAAATCATTCAACTGAAAAGAATTTTACGTTATTTTCAATACAGTTTAGATGATCACAATCAAGACAAGATAATTCCTTTTGCTTCCATACAGAAAGCCCAGGGTGTCGGACTCAAAAGAGGAGGGCAACTTTTTTTAAGTGAGAGACAGTGCATATATCATCATTAAGAGAAACTTAGACGTGCCGTTCAAATGTGCCAGTATCAGTTTCGTGGTGGGCCACCAAGAACTCAGAAGATTGAATTTGTCATTAATTCAATCACCTCAACAGAGCAGAGGCATTTTGAATTGAAGCGTGCAACTTTACAGGGAAACGCAGCGAAGGGATCTGTTTGTAGCTCCTCTGAGAGAGTTTCTAACACCACAGGAAAACTTCAGTATGGAACAGATGGTTTCTGTTGCCTCCCACAGGAAATGGGGAAAAGGTAAAGCAACAACTACAACTCAAGGTAAGGAACAAATCAAACTGTGCTGCCACCCCTATTAAAAAAAAAAAAAAAGTATAAGCCCAATGTTGAACTAGCTGGGAGTCCTACAAGGAGACAGTGAAGAAGCCGGTGCACACACACAGACGAGGTCAGAGGGCTGCAAAGACTATCAAAATAAAAGACAGTTGTGTTATTGCATGAAACGTTATGGGTGTGAACTGGTTCACATGATACTCGAGAGATGCACAGCTGTGGCGGAATCGTATTCTAAACAGTATATACAGGCTTTGGAGTGGCGTCATCCATCTACAGAGCGTCTTTCACAGGGAAGGCCTCGCTAATTTCAACGGGATAACGCCACAACGCGGTCTGCAAGCCCCGCAACAGCCGGGCTCCATGCAGTAAAAGCATCCGGGTGCTGAAGAGGACTGTCTGAACTCTGGACCTTTACCTAATTGGAAACATTTGGCATGTAATGAAATAAAAAAAATAATAAAATAAAGTAAACCGTAATAAATGAGTTGTTGCATTGTTGGGTAGCCGAGTCTGATATTAAGCCAGAATGGGGAAATAGTTTTCATTAAAAAGTAAAACAGTTGGTTTTCTTCAGTTCAAAAAGAAAATGAGAGTCTTATCGAGCGATAACTGGAGCGGCTCGGAATTCTTCAGACATGTTTGGCTTTAAATTGGACAGTTTTTAGTACAATTCAATAATACAATGCAATACAATAATATAAGTAGTTGTACTGGTTACCAATACCTATTTATTGTCTAATACTGTCACATTACATTAGAATGTAAACGATGTCACAGGCATTTTCTTGATTTGGTATTTTTAACTATTGTTGTTGTTGTTATTGTTTTTACATACTTATTATTTATTGTTCATATTGATTTATTTTGCTACTCTCCTAATTACTGTCCAGTTGCTGCTGTGACGATGTACATTTCCCAATTGTAGGACAGATAAAAGAGAATCTCATCTCATATTATTGCATCACAGTGAGAAGACTCGGGTTTAATTTTAGGTTGAGGTCCTTTCTATGTGAAGTTTGCATGTTCTTCCTGTGCCTGAGTGGGCTTTTTCTGTGGGCACTCGCTGCAAAATAGCATCCCATAGGTCATTTCTGTGAGTTGTTTGTTTGTTTGTTTGTTTGTTTTGTTAGCCACGTGTTGGACTGATGCCCGATCTGGGATGTACCAGACTGGATTAGGATTTAGCTCCCGTTACTCTAAATCAGATGACACCAGTGTGAAAGATGGATGATAGGCTTAATTTGTTTCCAGACCTGGGTTCGTACCATTTATGCAGGAGATGGTGGAGGTGTCCAAACTGCAGTCTACTATTTTTCTTTTCTATTTTCTATTGGGCTCAGCCATTCGGGAGACTCCTGCACTTTGAGAGGAGTTAAGTGTCACTTTGAGAGGTTAACACAGTCTCGACAATTAAGGTTAGGCTTAAGGCTTCCCTAATTAATAGGGCTTGTTTGGGCCACCCTGGACCCTTTTCTAGTTCAGCTGCTTTAGGTTCACACTGCAGGGGGATCGAAACTGAGCTTCTTTGCTTTCTCACTCTCCATGAGTCACTATTACATGAGCGAGTTGATTTATGTCTGTTTGCTTGTTGCTCTCTGTGTCTGCCCTCTGCTTTTCTCTCTTTCTATCCCTTCACCTCAACCGGAACAGAAATTTCCCAACTCAGTCTGGATCTGCAGGTTCCTTCCTGTTAAAATATAGGATTCTTTTTTTTCTTTGCACCGTCTCCTCTGCTTGCTCATGTGGAATTGTTGACTTTGTTTCTATAAAAGCGTCTTTAGTTGACTGAGTTGTATTAAGTCGCTCAATATATAAATAAAATTGAATTGAACTCAAAGGAATTATCTGTACTCACTGGATCTTGTGTGTCCCTGAGACTTGTGACGGACGCTGCAGACCAAACTGGGTTTGGTCGCTTCCGTCTCCACTGAAAGCTACATAGAAGAATCCCGCTGCGAGCTGCCAGACGTTTTTCACTGGCGTGACGTAGAGGGTCTCAGAATGAGCCCAGGTTTTCCGCCAACATGTTGGCAATGTAACAGACAATGGTTTTCTGCTGTCAAAACATCCTGGTTTCACTTTATACTTCTTCAGTGGCTTTTAAGTACATTCCCTTTTTATCAAATGTATCCGACACTGAATACTTTGGCATTTTGCTCATGTCTGGTTATTTTATTGCAACACATTTCAGTGCCTGACCAGGAAATAATTATGCACATGAGCACACATAAAAGTATTTCAGCTTTTATTTGGATTTAATGATCGATGCATATAATGATAATTGGTGTATTTGGGGAGTCTTTGCAGGTGCTTACATGCACTCACTTTTCTGCCGAATGACTGTAATCATAATAATCTGATTCCAAACTGATAAACTGCAACATATGGCAATCGCATCAGGGAGGCGGTCTGGAGCAAAGAGCTTCCACTGTCTGAGGCAACTTAAGCAACCTAAAAAGAAAACAACAGAAGGTGCTTTCCCGCCATCCGTCCATTATACCTGATTTATATTAGTTATGTCGCTCTTACAGTTAATGGACTAACGTCAAGAATGTTGTTGATGTCTAAAGTTCGCATGTTTGACTCACAATGTGTTCGGCACCGTTTGGTCACATTGTGAGCTCTGCTGGCGTTTCTCCAATGATTCGATTTTTCAATCTTCCCCAATTTGTGCAATTTACCTTTCAGCTGACTTCGGTCCATAACGTGTTGACAAACCGGATCACATTCGTGTAATTTGTGTCACACTAAAAGCGGGTACCACAAATGGTCAGGAAGTCCTGCATTTGTTCAAATGATCTTTTTTTCTGTAGCCACGCTCGAGAGAGAGGAGAGGTACATCAGACACATCCTTCAGAATTTAGCGGAGAAAAATTTATGAAAGCAACAGGACTAAAAAAAATAAATACTCCAATTAACACAAACAGCACATAAATTGTTAAGACTGATAAACAATGTCTTTGAAAAGTGGGATCAGAGGAATGTGCATCACCGTCTCTCACCAGCTCATCTTTCAACAATCTCTTTGGAGGTGTGCGAGAACTGCGGAGATCAAATGTTCAAAGTTCAGAAAGTTGTACTCCCATCCAGCCTTCATATAAGATTTCAGCTACTTCACAGGCAGAGTTTTCCAGCCTCCTCTGTTTGGACAAAACTCACCAGATATCCCTGTCCTCCCAAGGCTTCTCTTGAGGTTAGCCTTGCATGCAGATCGGGGCAGAGGTCAGAATTTGCCTGCTTGGCTCAGTGTTCCCGGGGCAGTGGAGTGCAGACCATTGGCAGCACATACAGTGCTCCAACTGTTGCTTCTCACTCATCTCCTAACATCTCCTCATATATCTGCGTGGGATATCGTTTCCCCATCTTTCCTTTTACCTCACTCCCACGGGAGAGCCGCTCGGCAGCCCTAACCCCATCAAAACAGGAATCAGACCTTGTTTTACACTTTAGAACAGGCCTAACACCATCTCACCTCATGCAAACACCCCACTTGTCATATCAGGGTTCCAGCTACTCCCTGGACCACATGAGGAAGCTGCAGAGTTTTGCCAGACCTTGGAGAGGAAAGAAAAGCCCCCCCGCCGTCAGTCTGTGCTGGTTCAACCTTATTTTCCACATAAAAGCTGTTTAGCTTGATTGCAGCAGACAAACAGGAAGGTGTTACTTCATTTGCAACATCGCAAATGGCTCGCATAGTTACTAACAACGACCCTGTTTTTAAAATAAATTTTTGCATCAATTATTGTAAGAAGAAAAACCAGATCCAAAGCCTGAAGGAACATTGTGAATGTACTCTGTTTCCTTAAGCAGCACTCATCGACTTTGATCCTTGAATGACATTACAGCTCAATGTAATTATGGTTGCTTTGTCATTAAATCAATAAAAGGCCATTACATCAGAGGGAGAAACAATTTACAGTTGTGGGTGCCATGTAGGAAGGCACTCCATGGACTCAATGTTCAAAACAGGCGTTTTGCAAGTGTGGGACTATGAACTCGATTCCATCATTCACCACCTGTCAACTTGCATGCTGGGTAGTCCTTTTTGGTCCATTGCCAGATTCCCTAATGTATTTGAAATGATTATAGAAATGAATAAATTATGTGCTAGCAGCTGTTGGAATACATATATATATATATATATATATATAATAAAAAAAATAATAATTCTGAGAGTTCTTCATATAGTTTGCAAATGTACCACTTATAGTTTGGAACTTATTTTCACAATAGATTGTGTTTGAAAAATGTGTTTTAAATTAATTGTTTCACTTGCCAATTAATTTTTCATGCAACCAGAGTGCAAAGAAAAAAAAGGAAAAACCTGAAAGGTGATGTACGCATGAATAGCTGATTAAAATGAGCATGTATTTACATAGAAATGGGCCACGGTCCAATAAGAACAACACGTTTCCTGTAGCAGGAGAAAGTCCATTGCTGCTTCCTTCATCACTCTACATTTCTGAGGTGAACAACAATAAAACTTGACATTTGCTTGTGGGGGTGGAGGTGGAGGGGGGGGGGGGGGGGGGGGGTTTGAAACATGAACCTCTACAGTACAGCAAGCTAGTACTATGAGTAACAACCACTGAGGAATGACGTACACCATCTCCACTCTAGGAAACAACTCAATAATAAAGATGCATGTTGAGGAAAACAACAGAGACTTTTGCATCACATCATTTTCACCCCAGTCAATTAACGTGAGGAAACACAAACCATACATTTATTCAATAGATCACTCCATGTTTAATTGCATGTGAATTAAATAATTATCTCAGATAAACGTCTTGGCTATAGCATGTGTAACATTATCTACAGTATACATTTCAGATCCAAATATGCAGTGAACTGTCCCTATAAATCTGGGTCATTATTGGTGATCGCAAACAATATCAAAAGGTCCTTTCTTCGTAGTGCAACAACCAAGTGTAAATCTGAACTAACCCTCCATCATTACTCATGTATTACAAAAACACGTCGAGTTCCGTCTTTTCAAAGCAAAAACATACACACAGGAAAGTTATTTTAAAACATCGTTTCCATCCAAAGGATGCAGTGGATATGTTCACGTGTTACACAGTTGTATAAAGCTAATCGAGCACTCAAAAGCAGAAGGGGAGAAAAAGAAAATTCAAGGCACTTAGAATTATGCAAGAGCAAAAAAAAAAACAAAAAAAAAAACCCCACAACATGAGTAAAAACCCAATGCAGCTCCAGCCAATACAATTCAGTTCCAGTTGAGAATTTTCAGCGATGGAAAAAGGCATGTTTTATTCAACACGCAGTAATAATAATAATGAAAAAAAAAACATCCGCGCAAACATGACGTGTTGCCATTCATCCATAAAGTGCTTCACCTGACCTTCTCCCAGGCCTAGTTTTGAGACAGGAGTGTGTCAAACACTTCCGTAGCTCCTCGTTAAAAGCGGCAAAAACAACAGCTGGCGAGCACACACTGCACCACGTGAAACTTCTGCCTCTCAAGTGTTGTTTACTAGACGTCTAGAAATATGGCTTTTGTGGACCATTTTGCCTTCGAGTAACAGTCTCGACGCAGAGCCAGCTGAAGCGCGTCACCAGCGGCCGACAGTTTCCCTTTTTTATCTACAATTCTTGGTTTTTTTTTAAAAATTGTGACCTAGCCCCTTGAGTAATTTTTTTTATTACAATTATTTATTATGTGAATTTTAACATCTATGACATATGAGGGGACTTGTCTCTATTTCTAGGTCCGTCTGCTGGGATTTTGAGACATGTGACTCTGGAGCATGCTCTGGAGGCCAAATGGTTGTTCAGGATATCCTCAAACCTCAATGTCATTGGCGGCTTCTCTATTGCTTTGACGAAACAGCGAGGATCATTATCATGAGATTTTCCAGTTATTACTGACACACCACGGAGGCAGATATATTTAACTCCTCGGCACATAAAAACCAAACAGCTTGGCGAGCTGGACAGCTGAGAGAGCTGAGAGGAGCACGTCTGTTAGTAAGTTGGTGAAAGGATCCCTTAATAACACCTGCATGTTAAAACAAAGAGCAGAAAGTGAACTGCGGGCAGATTCACTCATTTTAAAAGACAAAGATCCGGTGGCTTGCTCTTAAGACGTACACGGTAAACCTAAAATGGCCCGATCAATGGCAAGAGGTGACGCCGGCAGTGGAGGTGGAGTGATTAGTGCACACATCAGCTTCGACATTCCTTGGCTCTCTATCTCTCTCTCTTGGTGGAGTGAGCAACAGATTGCATTTCCCCCTCACCCCCCACTCACACATGGCACTACAAACATGAGGAATGTAAGCTTTTAAATGCTAACTGAAAACACATTGGAGAAACCCCGACGAAGGACATCAGACAATAACGATGACGGTTCGATGGCCGTACAAAGCAGCGACACGGAAAACCAAATGAACAAGAAAGTCCCAGGTCAACAATACCAACCTGACTACCAATTCTCACATCCTTAACCAGACTTATTATTTATAAACTTATTTGTGTGGCCACACGGTGGTGTTGTTTCTCTGGATTGAGAGGAGGGCTTGTGTAAGCAGCCATCTGCAGTGAGGTGGTGGTGATTCCGGTTTCCTATAGATTGTCACACTTGTGAACTTTATCAATTTTACCAGTCGTCTTCAAGGTGTGAAGTCTTTTTTTTTTTTTTTGGTCAAGAAGCCAAACCTTGGCTCTGGGACAGCAGGATCACACCGATCCTATCTGGCAGCCACAGTAGGAGGTTCAGAAGTAAACTATTGGATTCGTTTGAGGATTTCCAGGTCTTCAGCATTTTCTCTCCGTACCAGATCAATAGTTTTATGATTCATTATACAGCATTTCTGCAGCACCAGACCAAATTCCATGTGTAGAAGGTGACACTGCCGTCTAATCCAAGAGGGGGAAACGAGGAAGTGGGTGTGGCTTTATCAAAACTGGAACAAAAAAAGCCCAAAAACAAAGAATAGGTGGGTGTGGAGTGGATATAAGAAGGGAGGAGGAGCAGCACTGGCGCCAGTCGTTAGTGTTCCGGCTTCTGGTGGTAGAGCTGAGTGACCTGGATGACTGGAGGAGAGACGCTGAGAGACGGACCGCACCAGCAGGCGGAGGGGCGCACCAGCTGGACCTCGCACCTGCCGCTGGAAGAGACGATGAGACTCAGTATTTTCACTCGGCTTAATAATGTGATGACACGACTGGGTGACAACAAAAAGCTGGACAGACTGAGAGAATCTGAGCAGAAATGTACAGCAATCCAAGTGTGTGTGTGGGGGGGGGGGGGGGGGGGGGGGGGGGTAAACATCCCAGAATGTTCCCAAGAAAAACAGGCTTTTCCACAGACTCTCCACCTTCTGTTAATGGAAAAAAAGCAGAGCACCTTTTACTACTGGTTACTGTAGTGCCATCAGCAATCCATGCTTGAGTAGCTGAGCTCTAAGCCACAGTTCTTTAGGTTGACATGCTTTGAATACAACAGATTGAGAGAGAAAGGAAGAAAACAAAACAAAAAAACCCTGAAATCCAAGAACCTATAGTTCCCACATAGTGAGCAGACTTCACCGTATGTATGAGAGGCAACCGATGTCACGAAGTTCGTATATATGATGCAGGGGTGCAGTGTGGAACAGCCAAAAGGTTCATGGAGCACAGAACAGCACAGTGCAATGAATATACAGCACAGCTGGGGTGAATTCACCTTCAGGTCACTCGCATTAAGACCAAGAAATGATACCCGAAAAAGCTGCTTTTGTTGTATCATGCATTTGTGCAAGTGTTGCAGCATTTAGTAGATTTTAGATTGAAATCCTGTTTTTTTTAAAAAAAATTATAAAAGCTGTTGGGCCCCCAGGGTATTATAACTTCCACATTTAGGGAATCTGTGCTAAAACTGTAAAACTGGATGGACTGAAGGTGAACTCACTCCAACTTGAATAGACATCCTGACTGCAAGCACTCATAAGGTAGGTTTGGGTTGTTGTTTTCTTTCACAGCAATCTTAACAAAGTACTTCCTCAAAGAGCCAGACAACAGGCTCAGCAGACATGGTAGTACTCTATTAAGACAAACCTGAAAATAAGGGGAAAACCTATCCTTTGACCCTGCCAACATCACAAAAACACCACATCTAGATGGTACACACAGCACTGGGATGCATGTTAATAGAGGAGAAGGAGAAGACGGTGTGTTGCCAGGTCAGCCTGCTGAGCGTGGAATCTTTCAGTACCTCATGTGTTATGGGGCTCTTTTTTTCATAGTGGGGCAGCACTGCTGTGACATACGACATTAAGAAACACAAGAGGGAAAGGGAAAACATATTTTTTTTTCTCTTTTGAAAAGCAAAATAAAAGAGCATGATTATGATGAAGTCAATAACGATGTTCATTCCGCTTCACTGCGCCAGGTCCAAGTCAAAAATCCAGGATAATCTGCACAGACACATGCTCGAGTTCAAGGCAGTAAACTCTCATGTGGGCCTGAAATTCATTAACGGATACACTGGGTTATTCATTTCTTGACACCAGAGTCGCCATCGCAGCCAATATCCATCAAATCATCATCAAATGAACAAATAAACAATAGCATCTGGGCAACAGCGACGACGCCATGTTGGAAACCACTACAGTGTTTCCGTGAAGTGAGAGTAATAACCACTGCACCGACGTGTCGCTCACTAATGTCTGCACTTCGGAGCTCATTTTCCCAGCAGCTAATCAGGTCGGATGGCTCGAAGGAGCCTTTCTTTTCTGTGTGATGTTTGTCAAAGACGCTTAGCATGAACAGCATGTGAAGGTTTTCCTCAACTTGAAATGGACAATTTTTCCATTGTGGTGTTCATGTTTTCACTTAGGGGCTTTTCTCACTGTGGGAATGAATGGGCGTAAAGATTTGTTTCTGAGAGTACGATTACCAATGATTGATGGTTCTTTCTGTGTACTTTCAGTAGTAGTTGTCAGGGCTTGACGAGAACAGTTTTAGTCCCCACAGTGGAGTTCGAGGGCTGATTTTAAGTTATTCAATTGGTTTTGAAAACAATTGATGTTCTGTCAACAGAACATATGACCCACATACAATCAGTCTTCTATACTGCTCTATCCAGATGATGTTCACAGGCAAGTGAGAGTATCCAAGAAAAACACACATATTTAAATCATATATTCAGATTTTGATATATTCAAGATGGATGCTACAGAATGAAGAAATCATTATAATAATTTATTGTCTATTTGACTGTAATATCCTTTATTGCTTTTTGAAGTTACATTTCCTTCCATTGCATTTTTTTCCCCATTTATGTTTTCATATATCAGTTTTCAGCTTTTAATTGTCTTGCTTATTTTGTCAATTTTCTTTATATCCCCATATGTATTTTCAGCCTATTCTATTTCACAAAATGTTAAAAAAAATGTAATGAAAATGTAATAAATGAACTATGTGTCATCTGAGTTTTCCTCCCTACTCCTACAACATATTGCAGTGTGTGTGTGTGTGTGTGTGTGTGTGTGTGTGTGTGTGTGTGTGTGTGTGTGTGTGTGTGTGTGTGTGTGTGTGTGTGTGTGTGTGTGTTTTTACCCAGTGTCCTCAGGCATGTCCTGGTCAGCCTCTGCAGCGGACGACTCCACGTCTGCGTCGGCACTGCTCTCACTGCCACGCGCCGACAGACCACAGGGAGACTCCGGACTCACACACTCACCACTGAGACACAGACGGCGTCAGACAAGTGAGACGGTTAACAATCTTTAGGGCTCGCTGAACTCCTGCTGTGAACATGACGCAACTTGCTTCTGTGGTATTTGAAAGCTACACGCGTGTCTACCATTTCCACCTTCATATACATGCATGTTTATGATTCAAGAGTGTGCTGTGTTGATTTACGAGCTTCAATAACCCCAGGGTTCCTCAGAGACTATAAAGTGAAAATTCATTTCATAATAAAAACAATGATGCTTTGTCAATATCACTCCATTAAGTGGTGCGGTAACAGGCCCTTGCATGTGTACAACAAACACGACGGTAAGCAGCTCAACAGATTCAATCCATATTTATCACATAAACAGGAAACACTTGTGTTGGGGGAACGCACAAGTGTTACTTTTGCACAAGTAGCCTAATTTATCAGCAAACTCACCCTCTGCATGTCTACTGGAAATGTGTTCTGAGCGGTTATCTGTAATCTAAAACTTTAAACCAAGTATTGAAACTGCAGTTATAATGTGCAAAAAACTAAATAAAATTAGGCACCTTTTTCAGTACTGAAAATCTAAAATATTCCTTGTGTGAAAAATAAGTTTTTTTGAATGTATCAACTTATTATTTTAAAGGGTTATATTGCCCTCCGTACTTGATGTGCTTCTCCAGTAGCAGGATGGCCGCCTCCTTCTCCTCCAGCCTCCTCTTTAGAGAGACAATCTCCTTCTGCTTCTCCAGAAGCTCCTTCTGGAGACGATAATTGCTTTCCTCCAGAGTCTCACAGAACGCCTGCAAAAATAACATGGAACAGATTTTTACATTTGTCCACACACAGAGGAGGAAAAGTCAGGGATACAATTTCAATACCACGACCTTCATCCAGTGAACTCGAGGCCAAACTTGTAAACTAAAATGAGTGACATTTAATGTGTGCTGTAACAGGAGCTTGTCGCCCCCTTTCATCATCCATTACTTCATAGCGCTTCATGGCACCAAACTGTAAAACCAGTAGGAAACTGACCCATGCTGGTTAATATAACATGTTTAAAGCAACACAAATGATTTGTTTTAATTTGTGCAAGATCAAATCATAACTGATAAAAATAATAAATATATATTCAATACAATACTGCATAGAAGCTTTTCAAATGATTGAAATTACAATAATTTTATTGCAGAGATTGCTGATGGTCACTACTGTGTGTCCCTGAGCAAGGTCCATAACCCCCAAATGCGTAGGTTGATTCAGTAAGGACATCCAGTGTGAATTTAAGCCAAATTAAACACGTCTGATCATTTGATCAGTAGCCAAAATAAAATCATTATAGATATAGGCTGGATTAAATGTGATTTCAAGTGAAATTTAACATGAGGCGGTGGTGTGAGGAAGCTATGAAGAGTCTGGATTCAGGTTAAAACTCATGATGTGATGGTCCAACAGCGAGGCAGTAGAGCAGCTGAGACAGACGAGAAGGTGCCAGACCATTCAGATATTTGTATAAAATTTATTTATTTCCAATAATTTGGGATTCTCAAAAAAAAAAGGGGTTTTACGTCTTCCTTCTATTGTCGAGTATGCTGATTGATGACAGATGCAGCTTCACTGGTGTTTTGGTTTTTCTACACATGTGCGGCAGTTCAAAGAGGCAAGGACAGTGGTAATGTGTTCATGTTGAAAGACAGGCAGCAGCATATTGAGCTTGTTCGACATTCAGGCAATGAAAGCACGAATGACTTGCAAGGCCGTCAATTAAAAGAAGGAACTCATGGAAAGTCCTCAGCAGAAAATAGCTGACTTCATTTGCAAATCTGAACATTCCATCTAAACTTTTCTGTATGACATGAATATCCCTGGTTCAGGTATTTGTGTGCCATCAGCCTAAAAGTGGCGGGCAACAGTGTCTTTCAGTGATGGACCCAAACAAGTGGCATATATTTTGAAAACAGAAAAAAACCCAAAGTGGATCCTTGAGGTACACCAGAGGTCAGAAGTCCGACTGAGAGAAAAGAAATAGCTGCTAGAAACAGCAATAAGATGTAAATGAACTTAAGTTCTGCTAAAGATGGGAACAAGAGGTCTGGCAAAACTATAAAGAGTTGATCCACAGTATCATTAATGAGTGAAAAACCAATAACTGTTTAAAGGGAACATTCAGTGCCGATATGTCCTGAAAGCAAACTAAAAGAATTTTGGAAAAGGGCTGTAGTTGTCCTCAGATCCTTGAATTAAGAAGGTCTGAAAAATTACTTACAGATGACTTGAAAATTTTTTGAACCATCAACTGATTTTGCAAAGTGTAAACACTTTGAAAGCATCGGTGTTGAATGCTGCTATAACAATGCCAATAACATGTTCAAATAACTGTGAGTACCCACAGGAGATAAATAACTTCAAACAATGACCGGGAGAGAGAAAGAGCACCACAACAACGCAGGAGTGATAGATTGGTAATATTATATATTTTTTTTTTTCTTTCACACATAACTCACACAAACTTGCGGCTACAATTAAGATCCAGAGTCGATATACAAATGGTCAGCAGGCTAATTCAATACACGCCACAATGTCTATAGAAATGGTTGGTATTGAGAGTTTTATTGTTCCGATGTGTGTTTATATGGATAACTGCAGGTTTAATCTTCGGTTTTATGATTTATGGTCTTTTTTAACGATTTCCTCCAATTTGTAAAGATTTTATCCAGCTCTCTACACATAGCTTATGAAAATCCTTAATTTCAGTAGAATTTCTTCTTCTTTTTTTTTATATATGCTTTCGCATTGTGTGGCTTTCCTGCCTTTCAGCCACTTAAAGAGCCATAAAACAATCACCTGAGGAAATGTGTGAGTGAGTGAATGAGACAACCTGCGGAGAAGTACGGTCAAGTCTGCATATGTGTTTCCCACGATAAGGCAATGAATAGGAGCTATTTCCTCTTCCTTAGATAGGAGTGCACTATACATTTTTATATGGTGTAAAAAAAAGGTGGGGCCTATGAGCACCAGCTCGCATATCTGGAAGTAGTTTACAAAGGATTTTAAGAAATGCCTCGCATTATTCTTGTACAAAACAGCAGTGATAAGAACAAGTCACAACATTAGAAGGGTACAGTATTTTCCTTTAGTAATTTCTACACAATCGTGGTTTCAGAGAATACAAAGACTGAAAGAAAGCTGTCGCCAAGAGCCAAAAATGCTCCCACATGATGACAAAAAAAGACAACACTAATGACCTGTTAATGTTTTGGAACAAACTGCGGGAAACTACTTTACACCTGGTCCAAAATTGGGGTAGAACACGAGCAACAGTAATCTCTTTAAAAGACGTGTTGCCGGTTGAAACACCAGAAAGTACTCGCACCACTTCGAACAACAGATTTATGTCACAAAGACTATTTTATTTGGTATTCGCGTTTCCTGGCTCGGGGGCAATAAACATTACTTATGTTTCTGTTTTATATGTGTGACTATAGCGTCTATTCAGTGGCTCCCTTGTTCCAGGGACAGCCAAAGCAAGTCATGAGATGTAGCTCGTCTTCATGCCAGATGCACTTTGGGATTCGAACCCAAGTCCCTCCAACTCAAGGCCAGGTGCCATCAAGGAGGGAACTTGTTTTAAATGTATTTTTAAAAATGCACATTCAGCCACTTTTTCCAACTGCAGGGTGCTTACTATTAAAGTAAATTCTTATTCTTAATAATAATCATAATAATAACAACACCAGCTGTTCACACACAAACATTAAAAATAAATGTCAGGCAAGACATGAGAAGGCAGTTTTGAGTAAAAAAGTATCAATGGAACATAAAAACAAGTTAAAATCTAAAGGTAAATTTCAAATAAAAGTGATTAAAAAAAAAAAGTACCTTCATAGGGTTCATAGAGTTTTAATAAATATTGTTCATTGTAGTGTACCGGTATATTGTTGCAATTTGCAAATAAAGGGTTAATTTTTTGGTGCAGCAATAGAAACTGAGATTGTGGATGGACTGAAAACTATTAGGCAATGATGGAGCGACCACAACACTGTCACTGATTTAAAAGCTACATGATAAGGCTGCAATCTCCACGTCTTACAGAATGCCGCTTCCACCACCTCACAAGATCTCTGCCTCTGATTCACAAGACCACGGAGTACTTTTCCACTTTATTTTGGTTTCTTTGAAATCAGCTTATTCCCAAATTAGGTCCAGCAGCAGCATTTCTTGTTTATATCTGGTTTCCTTTACTCAGGATATTATTTCGAACTTGCATTTTTGTTAGTAGGGTTGAGCTGTGGTCAGACAGCGGCCTCTGAAGTTTTCCTGTGCTGACAACGTCACTTCCACAACAGTGTCTGTTTTTAATGCAGTGATGCCCCGAGGTGCCGGAGGCCACGGCCATCCAGCCATGTTGTTTGTGAATCGGGCTTCCTTTGAATCCTCTTTTGATGCCAATATTGACCATGAATAATGAGGACCAAGTTCCTCCACTGTTGAAATACTGTTATATTCCCCCCAGAGATACAGTTGCTAAAACATAATTATATGTCAGAACTTGCTCGGCGTGACAATTAAGAGGGAAGAAGGTGTGAGACACTTTTAATTTTTAATGGGATTTTTTTTAACAGAATTCAGGTGTGATCTTTTCAAGTCTTGTGTGGGCTTACCCTGCTCTCCTCCAGACTGTCAAAAGGCCCCGGAGGATCGTCGAGACAGAGAAACTCTCTCACTGCCAGACTGTCAAAGAGAACACACGATGAAACAAAAACAGCCAATGCAACATGGACACAATCAACACAGAGTTCATGCGACAGACATTAAAAATAAAGACTCAGCAACTTGAAGGAAAACTCACAAACCTGTTGGCGATGTCCTTGTGTGCCACTAAATTCTGCAAAAATGCTTGCAGTCCCAACTGTCTGTCTTCCAGGAAGTCGCTGTCATAGTTGTCTTTGAACCACCGCTTAGGAGGCAACGAGAGGCGGAAACCTGGGAACATCTCTTTCAGCTGTGCCCGCACACACACATGCACGCACGCACACGCGCACACACACACACACACACACACACACACACACACATGCAAATGAGTATCACATGACCGCCTGTTTCAGACAATAAACTACTTATGATGACAAGCACAAGCTCTACAACTTCTGTGCTCCAATTATTAAAGCAAATTACAGCACTAAAACTGAATCCCACGTTAGACAAATGTTATTTTAAAGGCTACCGAGTCATATAAGGAAAATAAGCCAAGAGGATTGTTATTTCATATCATGTTTTGTCAACATTGGGTTTGATCTCAGCCGAGCTGGAAGGACGAGTAAGATGCAGAAAAGACAGTCACGTTGTTTTTTTTACCACATCTCTCTTCCTCACTTAAAGAAGACTTGTTTAAAAAGGAAACATTTCTGAATGTGACGTCTACTCTGTGGCAGGAGGAACGAGTTACCGCAAAGCAGAGAACTAATCAAGTAAAGGTCGCTGATATAGCAGAAAGAAAAGCAAAACATTAACCAACAAGGGAACAAAAATAGCCACGAGGGCTGCTTTTGACACCTTGATTAATTTTCACAGAACTTACTTTGTTCATTGCACTTGAACTAATAAATGTTGGCGTTTTACTTTGGGTATACCAAAACAAATGCCTAGATTTCCACAAAAGTAAAATTTGGTGCTCCGTTTATACCTTTTGGGGACTAATTTGAATATTGTGATGACATAAGTACCTCAACCTTTTATAAGACATATCCGTTTCTAGAAATTTACCTCATCACATGAAAATAAATGTTAAAGTATTGGCAGACCTGGTAAATGTTACTCACCTGACACTCTTTTCTGAGCTGTAGGGGTTCAGAAGACATGTGACATGGAAAACCAATGATGTAAAATAACAAAACCAAAGGATTGTGATTCCAAATGATTTATTTTTACCTCTTGTACCTCAATTTGTGTATGCTCATTGATATACATGTGCACACAAAATTGTATAAGCAATATATGTTTGTGCATGTGTAATATGATTACTACATGCACAATCCAATTTGTATGTATGTAATGAGTTTGGTATGTATAAATGTCTTCACGAATTCATGAATTTTGTTACTCTGCTGCCATGAAAGACAGTTGGCCTTAACTTAAGGTTTTTTTGCCCTTGAAGTTGACTGACAGACTCAGTCTTGTCAAGGGTATGAGGCGTTTGCCTTTTTCTCTCATTAGCTAAGCAGAACCTAGATGGAGCCTGAATTGAGACGAAGGGCAAAAAACAGTGTTAATAAAACATAAATGAAAAATAAATACAGCCAACTGAGGGGTATCTGTCTGAGGTGGACAAAAAGACAGATACATGTGGGTAATGTGGGATAATAGTACCAGAGACTCAAAATTATTGTACTTTGGGGGAAATGAACAAAATTAAACGCCTACTGTTTCATGACAGTTCAATATATTTATGGTTTTGCAGCATCAGTCACTATGGTCCATTAGGAGCCTCAACTCACAGTTTCGTCACATTAATGTGTCTCCCATCTGTGCCGACGGAGGGCCCCCTGGGGTGGAGTGCAGCTGACCATTCAGCCAATCATTCTCTTTGTTCTGACACAAACCTCACTCATATCTCGCCGCTGGAATCAGCTCCCATGAGAAGAGTTGCCTTTAGGGCCCCAAAAAACCTGGCAGACTGCAGCAGGCTAATTAACCCGGTAAATTAGTACATTAGCGGGGGGGATACTAATCATAGAGATATAAAACACAAAAATGTGTTGTACATCTGGTTAAACAGCGAGGCACACGTCTCAGTATGTACACACAAACTACAGAACACCCACAAAAACAAGCAAACAACAAATCTCATGACGGAAACACAGATTTTTACAAGTCTGCATACAGAACTCAAGATACACAGCTGTGGGAGTGTGAAATTGATGTACAAGCTCGTTATACCAACTAATTTGCAGGAGTTGAGTAATTTTCACCTTGCGCCAACGACCTTAACAAAACCCTGAGAGTGAACACCTTCCTCCATCCTCAAAGTTTTTATAAGTATATAGGAACATTTCTGCACGCATGTGGCCACCTTGTGTGGACAAGTGTTGTTTGTAAACTTTGATGTTAGTGTATGCAGCAAGAGCTGGGTGGCAGTGCGTTATTTCATTTTTACACATTTAGAGCAAAGCGTTGTTGGACCCGATTCAAACTACGCAAACACTGTTTGCTGCCAAGTACCCAGTACAAAGGTGGTGCAGCGTTATAAACACCGGAGCTTCATCTTTAAAACTTTGCGGAGGATCCATACTAAAAATATATGTGTGGCCAAATGCTAAAAATAGACTACGCAAAAAAAAAAAAAAAAAAGCAAATTTTTTTTTGGGGGGGGGGGGGGGCATTTTCACACTCAATCATGACAGAGAAGCCAAGGAAAATGAATTTCATGAAGGGTGAAATAGGTGAGGTCAGCAAAATTCTATTATTTGGCAGACACAGAAAGAAAAACAACTGAGTGGCAGCTCGTCGTCACTACTGGAAATAGTGCGAGTGCCACAGAAGATCTGTGGCAGAGAGCTGTGGCCAGTGTGTTTGGCACAGTGTCGGAGAAGGAAGGAGACAGATTAAGTACACAGGCCTCACTGGGCTCAGCACCAGTGAGGCCTGAGAGACCGGTTGTAGGACATATTGTCACAATCAATCAATTCAGTCAACTGATACTATCCACCACTCTATACCATTTGAAAATGAAAGTATGACATATAAAGAATTGTGATGCAAATTCAGTATTGGGCCTAATGGCTCACTAAAGGAACACATCTATAACACAAAAGGCTTCGCTGTTTATGATTATGTGGCTCTATAAGTCTGATACGTGATGACATTAAGGGTCAAAGTTCTCTCGCCAAGTTCATTTTCATAGATGACAAAGTTTGCGTATGCCTCTGTCAGGGCTCATTTGATACATAAGCAACCTTTCAAGAAAAGGCCCATAATTACATGTTGACATTCCGGGTATTGCTGGTCCTTCAAAAAAATGTCTAAGATTTACTCACAGCAGGGAAAGCACTCCTAAATAACTGACTTCAAAGCTCTGCAAAGACTACGTGACTCTACAATTACAAGCACAGTGTGGTGTTCCTCGCCGCAGGAACGGAGGGGAGGATGTCCACACCTCTCCTCTCACCTTACAGCTCGCTGTGCCAATCTCCTGCTTTTCCAGTCTACTTCCCTTGAATAAAGAGCAGGAAACTGCTACGCTGTGTTGCAACAGATTAATCAATATTCTGCAGACCTGAAAACAGCTTTGCTCATTTCATCTTGGAGGATTAATGTTTTGATACTTTCCATCTCTGTAATCTGTGACCAAACTGTGCTTTCCAAAACCCAGAGTGACCCATTCTCCTACTTGGCTCGGGCCCGCTGGCCGCTGGGAACAGTGAGCATCTTTGTGTAGCTCTAATCACTTCCACAGAGCACTCAAAAACAAAATCAAGCAGGCAGAAAAGAAAATGATGACAGTGGAAACCGGTGTTGACAAACATGGATGACAACATTACTGATAAGTTCTTCGGGATTTGAGGAAACCTTGTGGAATAACAACAATTGACACAGTAATACAGACCTTGTCGTTGAGTCTGGAGAAATCTGTGTATCGTCGGAAAACAACCCAGCTCTCATCCGGAGTTTTCTTGACAAGGACCTTATATACCTATGGAAAGAAAAATCATCCAATAGACATCTTAAGTAAAGAACATGTTTCCCTTATTTACATAGATATTCAACAGACTCAAAGAGAGTGTGCTGTGACGCCTGTGTGCAATGCCTGCAACACAATAAAGCCTTGACTGAGGAACAAAGTCATCTTTTCTTCTTTGCTGAAGTGTTGTGCGATGCCTCAGTCACATGTCACATTTACCCTATAAAGGCCACAGTTAAACTCTTAATGAAGTTTCTGTGACAGTGTTAATATAACTTGCTGATAACTTGTGCAAATGCTTAAAGCGGAGCAACGACACAACGAATCCTTATGGCCCTTCAAGTGTGTGCAGATCATTTGTTTGAGTAAGGCAAGTCTGTGTGCTGATTAAATGTTGATATTTGGGGTTGGCGTGCAGATCTCAATCCAGACGGATTTTATATGTCAGTAAAGTTATTGATCAGATTACAAGCTGTCACACTACATTTGGATTCATATTGTAGCTTTTATAGTCTGATCAGCACAATGCAGACATTGCTGATTCTGCTAGGATGATAGCGTGATGACATATTAACAAGGTGTCAGGATTCGTACCGTGAACTTAGCCCTCTCCTCCATGACTTCATACCCCAGAACAGTGGGGGTGATGGGCCTCTCCTCAATCTGATGGCTCCCTGCCGGATCCGAAGCGGAGCGAGGACAGCTTGAGTACTCGAGTGAGGGATCCAGTGCCCCGTTCACCCTGGCCTGTGTCATTGGGCTCTGGGTCGGCGGAGGTGTTCTGCTACGACCGGCTCTATCTGCGACGTGAGGAAGCTGGGAACCGAACCCTCCATATCCTCTTCCACGGTCCTCTCCTCCAAATCTGGGTACAGAGGACAAGGACTCCGAGCTGCTGGAGACACTACCTAGTGAAGACGCTCGCTGTGGCCGTCTCAGCTTGCTCCTGCCGCCGGACAACGCTCTGTCCATGGGCACAGGGACAGGCACAAAAGGTGATGCCATAATCCTGAGTTGCGTGTTTGGGCCCCGCCACCACAGTAGCCAACACGGATTTTTACAAAAGCACTGACTTCGCCCTGCTTTGGAGTCAAGCAGTATAATCACACTGAGGGGCAGACGATGACCCCAAAGAGCCTGTGCACAAAAAAATAGGACAAAAGCAATCACAATCTGAATAATTTAACTTTCACAAAAGGTTTTTAACGCATATTTCATTATGGGATTTAGCAAAACAGTCCTGAAATGGCCGCATTTAGAAACACCACCCTGATATAAAGAGTACCAGGCTGTAAGTGCAGATAAATTATTGACAGGAGCCACACGCTATTCATTTTTTATGCATGGTGCTTTATGCTTAAAATGTAATACAGGAAAAGCCTGTTAAAAGGTTTAGATAATAAGTGTGAGATTTGATTAGGATCTAAACGCCTTAAATGAGATGGAGCTATAAGATGAGATGATGGTGGCAGAAGCTGCATTTTGGTTTGGAGAGAAGAGAATAAGACATTCTGCTCAGTGAACTCAGCTGTGCCATCAGTGTTGCTCAGGAAGTCCAACATCTATTTCTATAAACGTGAATTACATATACTTAAGGTATGGGACAAGCAAGCATCGCCAATGTGTCATATTAAAGTTGGGAAAACCATGAAAAATAAAGTGAAATCTGTGATGAGGTGAAGTTATTGACAGTTGCTCGTGATGCTTATCTCATTCCTGACTGACTGTTTTGATGAAACATGACTTGGGACAGTAGCTAATGTGTTGTTAATAATCGCCCTTAGTCTTATTACCCTAATTTAAGTTACTTTTTGTTTTACATATGAATTGCTAACAAGGCAGCTATCCCCTTTAGCAAAACAAGCTAACGTACCTGTGATTTAAGACTTCTGTTCTTAGACATCACTAACAAACTGGGCCAACAACATTGCTGTGACACGATTACGCTTTGAAATCCAGGTACCAACATTCAAAGTTTCTTTTGTGTCCGTAACGTGGCGTAGAAAGTATTATTTTTCAAAGATAATAGTCACGATAGCTCCACTGGCTAACATGAGCTAACACTCGTGCTAACGAGTTGCAGTTACTATCACAACAATCCAAACAAAAGTAGGATAACTCAATTTTAATCTAAACAGGAAAGTTTTGGGGTAATATTGTGGAGCCGAATTGGAGACCGATCCTAAATGTAGCATAAAAAGCATATGTTTATTTTTAAGGAAACGCCTGGAAGAAGATAAACAAAGTGAGGTTAAACCGGTGTGTTTTTGAACGGGGTTCTGCGCGTCGACAGTCCGGCTGGAATCAGAATATCGCGTTACCTCCACGTTAGCTTGCGCCGCTGGACAAAGCTAAGATATGGGAAGGAGCTTTTCGCTTACCGCAGAAGTCCGAATATCCTCTCCTTTAGGAAAACGATTTGTTTCTAGCAGGTAAAGCTCCGTGTTTGATTGTCCCGCTGCTGTTGAGTGCACACAGCGCTGTCTCCTCCCGTGTCCCTTTCATGTTCGCTCAGAGCTCAGGGGCTGCAATGCTTCAAGGTGGCCAGGCGGGGGCGCCGTGACACACAGGATGAACAAAGGGGCTTGCTTCACACGAGAAAAGTATTGGTAAGCATGCAAATATGCATCGATCGATCAATCTGTCTAGACAGACAGACAGACAGACAGACAGACAGACAGACAGACAGACAGACAGATAGATAGATAGATAGATAGATAGATAGATTTGTTCAATTCATAAATCAAAAATGCTTTTTTTTCCTAGCATGATTATCCATCTAACTTACTGAGAATAACAATAACATGGATTTCACTTGTATAGCGCTTTTAAACTGCTTGAGCTGTCCCAAAGTGCTTTCACACACCAAATGAGGAGTCTGTCATGCAAGGTGCCTAATCCATTCATTGGGATGGGTTTGGGGGTTCAGTGTCTTGCTCAAGGACACTTTGACATGTGGACAGGTGGAGATGGGAAAGCGAACTTGCAATATTCCATTTGGGAGAGGACCACAGCTGTCCATATGAATAATTTTATCAAGACATACATTTTAACAAATGAATTTCATGTACCTGTAATGGAGATGTTGAAAAATATTCAAATAGACCTGAAATGCAAAAGCTGTAACAGGTAAAACCGTTGTAGACTTTAAATAAAGACTTACAAATACTCAGCGTTTTCTCAGTGGTTTTCACACTTCTTTTGTTCAGAGTAATTAATCATAAAGTTTACATTCTATCATTCTTCTGTAGTAAAAACTTCACAATAGTTTTTCATCAAAATTTGCAGCTCACATTTGCAAAACATGCCTTTATTTGACCAAAAATGCAAAGACTAAAGGCAAATAATTTAAGAGTATTTAAAGCAAAACTCCTTCAAGCAATACAGAGTGTGATCAAACTTCGTGGATGACAAAGCAAATTGCCTGTAATCATCATCTGTAGTCACCATCCTCATGCATGGCCGGGCACGTTGAGTTGCTCTCGTGACGTAAATGTACTTGTGAAGAATGATTCATAGATTTGCTCCCTTTAACTTGAATAATTTAACTCAGAATAGTTTCTGTGCTGTTTTTGTGGATTACACTTTCGTCAAGTTCAGACTCCATTTCTACCATAGTATCCATTCTTTTTTTCCCCCCCAATTTGTAAATGTGATTTCTTTTCCCCATTCTAAAGAGGACCTGTAGTGACACAATTGCTTCAAACACACCCATTATATTGGCACTGGAAATGTACCAAAGGCTGATGGGTGTGTCTCTCAGTGATGGGTGTCAACTCTCTCTTTCTCAAGCTGCAACCACCAGTCTGGGTGTGTCTGAGTGTCAAAAAGTACAGACACTTGAAACGTCCTTCATTTACCTGAAACCGCCTGGATCTCCTCACCTGAAGAAGAAAGCCTCAGTAAGTTCTCATTAATTTTTAACGAAGATAGGAAGACATACCAATCAGGATCATGTGTGGGGAAGATAGTCTTGTAGAATTTAAAACACAGTATGAATGAACAGTCATTGTTTTTGCAGCTGGTGTGAATGTTGTGTAAAGAGCATATACTTAAAATACATCGATCACTATCACTTGAGTGTGTTTCATGTTAAAGATAAATCACAATCTGCTGCATTATTTTTAATTCATTCATTTTGACTGTGTCGTCTTTTCTCCGTCACAAGACACAATGGCTTCAGCGGTTCCACTCACAAAGGCCAACGCCAGTTTCTTCCTGGACATGCTGAAGAAGCTGAGCGAGGAGGACAAGAAGGAAAATGTCTTCTTCGCCCCTTTCAGCCTCTCTGCAGCCCTGGCCATGGTGTTGCTGGGGGCAAAGGGTAACACGGCCAAACAGATTTCAGAGGTATACATACACTTAAGCACATGCTAACATGTCAAAAGATGTTAGTTCTCATGTTCACACGCCCGTTGAGACAGAAGCTCCCATGCAGGCATGCAGTAAAATGTTGGTGCAGGTTTGGTGGATCAGGTTCGTCATGGTGCTGGAATTCCTGACTTTTATCTAATCACAGCAGACAGAAAAGGCGTGTCCTCCGTTTTCAAGCTCTGTCATGTGCAGAACTCACTTTGTGCACTCAAACTGTCTGCTGCAGTATTCCACGGGGTGTCTGATTATCTGATTTATATATGCATATTAACCAAAACACATGTTGTTTTTGTGAGTGTATTTCAAAGACATGTTCCCACATACTCCGTCTCGAACAAACACAACTGTGATCAACTTCTCTCCCTAGGTCCTGAAGTTGACTGACACACAGTCGAAGTTGTCTGCTACTCCTCTGCAGTCGCTGCTGCAGACGCGGTCGCAGGCGCGCATGCAGATGCGCACACAGATGCAGATGCAGATCCAGCAGCGCAGCAGGCTACCAGGCTATCTGAGCAAGGTGGTAATACATCTTATATATGTGGGGACATAATGAATGAGGTGTGAGGTGTCATCTGCTGAGGAAATGGGGAATATTTCACTGTACCACAATAACTCCTGAAACCATCATTATCTTGTACAGTACAATGTATGATAATGATGAGAAGTCTATCACCAGAACATACATTGTACTGTATGCCATTGTAACTGGGCGACTCTCTTCATTAGATCCTTTTGGATTTAAAAAGAAATTGCTACTGCTAAGTCTGATAACTTTTCCCGTGATATGAAATGCAGCATGAAGCTGCAGGCACAATCGGGATCGTGTTTCTTCTCTTCTTGCTAAATTACCCCCATCTTTGATTTTTCTCTGGTTCAATGTCCCCTTTCTGGTTCATTTGCAGGTCCTCAAACCTGAAACTGGTAAGGACGATGAAGAAACTGACAAGGATGATGAACAAACCCCTAAGGATGAGACTGAAACTAGCAGAGACGAAGACCAAAATGGTAACAAAGGCGCCCAGACTGGGGAGGAAGACAACCAGACTGATAAAGGCGACGCCCCCACGGGTCAGGATGATGTCCACGCCAAATTTGCTGAACTGCTAAGTCAGTTCTTAAAGGATGATGCTCCGTATGAACTCAGTCTGGCCAACAGGCTGTACGGGGAGAAGTCATATGAGTTTGTTAAGGTGCGTCACAGTGTGGTAATTTAACATAGTATCTCTGGTAGATAGAGGCAAAGAAACCAACCACATCAGATTTAGTGTGTTCACTGATGTTCACGCTTTCAAAAGCTTATTGTCACGTATTAATAGCTGTCTAGTATTGTCAGTTTCAGCTTTTCTGCGATATCAATACAAACAACATTAAACTTAACATTTAAAGACCATGCAAACTAAATGGTGCCAACGGGATGCACAAGTTCAATTAAACATCTGTTGACTGTATTTATGATTGCAGGAATTTGTAGAGGAAACCAAGAAGCAGTACAATGCAGAGATTGAGCCTGTGGACTTTAAAGGCAACGCAGAAACAGAGAGGGTCAACATCAACAGCTGGGTGGAGAAGCAGACACAAGGTAGTTTCTGAGAATTAGTATCAATACACGGTTGTGTAAATCCAAGCCACCCAAATCCCTCTCATCCACCGAATAAACAGACTTGGTTTGAATACAGGAGAATCGAATGTCCCCCTGCTGTCTCCACTGAAATCATCAAAGCAGCAATCAAGTCTGTTACATCACAATAGTTTGGAGACATGAAAATAAATGTATAGAGAACAGCTTATTTCTATTTACAGGAGAAATGTGAAAGGGATGAGATTATAGATTCTAATTGAAATAAATGTCACCCCTTTTTGAGAATCATATGAATTGAAATGTATAAAGACATTTAAATAGGCATAAGTATGGCCTGTAACTCTTTTTTTTTTAATTATTCTTTGATTGGTTCTATTTTACGGACGCTTCCATGTTTATATATGGACACACCATGGTTCATGGTTGTATTTTATTTTATTTTTTTTAACATATAAATCTGAAATAGATATTGATCAATGGACCAACCGACCAACTAATTCCTCAATAAATAAAAAATTGACTTCTGGAAAGTTATTCAGTCGCTACAATTCTTGGGCCACAGAACGGTGTAGCAGTGGATTTTCATCCATTGTTTGATTCCACTCCTGGATGCCTTTCTGTATGGAGTTTGCATGTTTTCCCTGTGTGTAGATGAACTGGTGTCTTTAACGTGATCCTAGGTGAGAATGTGTATTGGGCTGGGATGAACTACAAAGTTACCAGACCTTCATTGTTTTGCTATTAGTCCATGATTATTTGCTCCAAAGATATTAATAGCTTTTTTTTTATAAATTTTTTTTTTACATCTTATCAGATAAAATCAAGAACCTCCTGGCAGAGGGTTCGTTGACCAACGCCACCAAGTTGGTGCTGATCAGCGCCAGCTACTTCAAAAGCCCCTGGGACAAGAAGTTTGAAGTGGAGGAAACTGATGCACAATTTAAAATAAACAAGGTAACTATTACATCAAGCAGATGGCAACGGACGGAGGGAATACTAAACAAAACCATGCTGAGTCATTACAATTACATTACTTAATGCAAGAGAGGTCACCTGAGGTCTGTAAAGAGCTGGGATAATGACGATGGGTGTGAGATTTCTAAGTCAAATAGTTTTACTAGCATGCTGGTACTTAGATTGGATTACAACTCAGCAAATACAGAAAAAAAAACATTATTTAAAATGGAGTGAAAGTTACAGGAGCTTGAAACGCCACTTTAGATCTCTTTATATTTAATATACCTCCTGAAAACTGCTCACAAATCCTACAGGCTTTAGATTATCATAACACAATAAATACACATGTGTACCCTGAGAATGACTGGTCTTACTGGAAATAACTCATTAGTTTGAATGAAAAAGTCGGTTGGGGGGTATTTCTTTAAATCGTTTGGCGGTCAACTCGAGTACAGAAGTAACACTCCTGCTCCACCTGAAGGCTTGTCAGGGCTTTCCCATGGTGAAAGTGTTTCAGGCTGTGCAGTGACTGAATCATAGCCAATACGCTGTGTACCAGCTGTTAAATAAAAACCTTGACTAATGTGGTTACCGTGGAGACGCTACACAGGTAAACACCAGTCGGACAAAACAAGCCAACAGCAGGTTCTTGCATGTCTGACAGATTAAACTGATTTTTTAAAATAGGTGCGGTCACTTATGAATTAATTAATTCATTAGTTAATGTTTGAAATCCACTCAGACCACATGCTGTTCTTCTCTTATGATAATAATAACTTTATTTGAAAGAAAAATCAAATACATATTCAATCATAAAATGTATTAAAAATGTTATTGATCATGAAAATAAAACTGCTATCTTTCTCATCTCAATGAAATCAATCTAATTTCTTTGTTTGATTATTTTTATACATTTTTATATATGGATTAAATCAGCAGGCCAGCCAAAAATGTCAAATATATGGATGAAAGAAAATATCAATAAAACAGAACTGTTACCAATCTGGTATTTCCAAAATGAAGATTCTAATAGTTTGACCCATTAGAAATAAATAGAATTGTATAGAATTTATAGAATTTTATAGAATTATATAAATTACATCTGTTGGCAGGTAATAGAGGTTTTAAAGGTTTTTCTTTAGTCTTTGAAACATTTAATCTAATCCAACATTTGATATTCTCTGCATTATGCATTGTATTTTTTACATCCGTTTGGTACTAAAGCATGAAGTCCAACAGCTTTGTCTTTTAATGGACCTCATTTGTCCCCTCTCACCTAGTTCCTAAATATCTTCATTTCTTTCAGGGGTATTATTTGGAAATGCATGAATATTTAGAAAGTAAGAAAGAGGTCTGACACTTTTTCAGCAGCATCATCAAGCGATTTTTGGCATATTTCAAACTCTCCTGCAGACGAGCCGTGCAGATACAGCGCTGTATTTAACATACCATGTCTATAGTTGTTGAGGAATAATTCACTAACACGTGTCACAAATAGGACACTGGTGAAAAAACGATGAATTCAAAACTATGAATTAATCAAACATGTAGACAGAACCCCCAAAATCACATGATGGATTACACTTTAGGAGAGTGAACTGACTAATACTCAACCTTTTTCCATTTTGTCTCCAGACTGATACCAAGCCGGTGAAAATGATGCGTCAGAAACATACTTATCATTTGACGTCCATTCCGGCTATCAAAAGCCAGGTAATGTTTTTTATTTTTTTATTTTAGACAATGGAGAAAGAATTTTATCTTATCTTTTACATCACAGTAAATACCTATAATGTTTTTGTGAAAATGCCTCCTTTCTCTATCAGCACTTCAGTATTATCACCTAAATGTTTTCTGAGCAGATCCTAGAGATTCCCTACAAAGGAGAGGACCTGAGCATGTTCATAATCCTGCCTAATGCGATAGAGGATGAAACAACCGGCCTGGAGAAGGTAAGATACACACCTGCAGTGAACTACATCTAAAAAAATCATCTTTTTTTTACAAGGACCGATATATATGTGTGGTGTTGTGTTCCACACACAGCTGGAGAAGGAGTTGACGTTTGAGAAATTTGTGGAGTGGACTCGTCCGGCCGCTGTGGAGGAAAACCCGAAGGTGGAGGTTGAGGTGAAGCTCCCCCGATTTAAGATGGAGAAGACATACAACTTGGAGGACTCCCTGAAGAGCATAGGCATGGCGGACGCTTTCGATGACAAAAAAAGCGACTTTTCAGGTGAGATGTGAAATAAATGTGCAAGTATTTAACCAACATGAAATGTGAACCTCACCTGTAGAAAATGCATGTGAAACTAATTCTGGCCTCTTCTCTTATCTGACAGGCACGTCTCCACAGAAAGACATGGCGCTGTCTAAAGTGGTTCACAAGACCTTTATGGAGGTGGATGAGACAGGAAGTGAGGCCCCTGCTTCTTCCGACGCAGCGGGAACACCCGCTAAAGTGTTCCTTGCAGACCACCCTTTCCTCTTCTTCATCCGACACAAACCCACTAAGACCGTGCTGTTTGCCGGCAGATATTGCTCTCCCGAGTGATTGCTACAACATGACATTTGCTGGTATAAATTGTTAGTCAACAGGTTTAGTTCTGTGGAAGCTTGTTCCCCGAAACCTCTACTCTGAACTTGAAACATCTTTAATTCTTTGGATCGACTGCACAACTGATGTTCCTTTTTCTTTTTTTTAGTTGCTATAAAAATTATGATAAGATGGTAACAGTCCCAGATTTTTCAAATTTTTTGTAATTTTTTGTACCTGCATCAAAGTACTTTACCTATAGTGAAAGAAGATTTCTTTTTTTTCCTGATAATTGATGACTTTTTTTTTTTTTTTGGCTGTGTCTAAATAAAAGGGAGTAAAACACAATTGATGCTCGTTTGATTCTATATTGTCTTGTAATAATCCATCCATTTTTTTTTTTAAAAATCTAATTGTATTGAAGTTAGGCTCAAACTGAGGACTGGAGCAGATCTCAGTCAACATAGCAAAAAAAATCAAGGCACACTCTGAACAGGTCACCAGTCTTTGCAGGGATGAGTAACAATCACACTCATGCTCAATAATTTCAAATGTAATGTTTAAGATTGTGCGAGGACAGAAGAAACCCACAGGATCTCTGAACTGATTTTCTAAGATGAGAACTAACATATGAATCACTTGTTTTATTGTCACTTTATATTAGTCCAAGAAATGTTTACATTAAACACCAGATGCACATTCCCTTATCACACAATAAATTCAGTTTTTACAATGTGATTTACTAAAATGAATAATAATTTAAGCCACAAGTTATTTCTCTACAATTTCTGGGAAGAAATGACAATAGAGCAGAAAAACTCATGCCAGGAAAAGGAACGACAAGGACCACCAGATTCTTCCTGTTGCTTCGCAATCTCTCTGGCGCCCCCAAGAGGAGGCCTGCGGCACATTCTCAAAACCACATTCAGGATTGTGCAACTAGAAGTACTGTATCTACAAGTGTCAGGACTGATCCATGCTGAACAATTCAACCCCTTTTCAGAAAGGTGGCAGTGACCATCACCATTTGTAATCTTGTATTATTTTTTTTTGTGTGTTCAACAGATTATCAAAACACAGGAACAAAGTATAGTTTATTCTAATGAAAAATAAAAGACTGCTACACTGAAAGTGTGCCTCAAAGAAAAGATTAAGTAAAAAACACCAATATTTTTCTAATAGGAACTATCGAAAGATTAAAAAAAAAAAAAAAAAAGAGTCAAATATACTGTACAAACCTGTGGAGGGCTCTCTCTCTCTCTCTCTCTCTCTCTCTCTCTCTCTCTCTCTCTCTCTCTCTCTCTCTCTCTCTCTCTCTCTCTCTCTCTCTCTCCCTCTCTCTCTCTCCCTCTCACTCTCTCTCTCTCTATCTATCTCTCCATCTCTCCCTCTCGGTATTTCAGGTTTATGGCACAGCCTGCTGGAGGAAATTAAAAACAGTGTCTTTCACATTAGTCCTCTAATGAAAAATAAAAAAACATAAAATGTATGTATCGATGTAATCTGTGAGTTGTTTTTTTTGGTATCATTTCGCCGTAATGAGAAGTGAATATTTGCATCATGATTATTGCAAACACAAATCATTGTACAAAAGCAGCTTTAATAACTTTAACAACTTTAATAAGTCTGCATTTGACACAGTTTTGGACTAAAATGTTATATATTTGATGATGTGACAATCTTAAATATCAGAGTGAATTCATATTAATGACACTGACTGATTTCCAGAGTTTGTCACTTCAGAGCTGGAAATGTCAGAAATTATATAGTAGCCATAAAAATGATATGAAACCTCTTTTTGATTGAAATGTGGGTCTGCTAATAGTCAAACTAACCTTTTAAAAGTCATCAGAACTGTACTGTACTGTAATGTACTTGGAGATATTTCAATAATATTTTAAGATTAAGTTATTTTAATTCAGTTTCAGCGATAGTAATCAATGGATTAACCTGTGATGGAACAATATCTATATACAGGACAGGAACAAGCAAAGCACGTGTAAACCTTCCAGGTCGGCTGAAAAAAGAAAAAAAAAAGAAAATCCAAAGAGTAATGAGAAGATTTGTTTTGTATTTTAGATGGAACAGATTTTCCGGTGATAATGTGTTTCTAATGCAAAGAGAAGTAGGGACATTGTGTTCTGTTTGGCAACAACTGTGTTGGAGAGTTGCAGACAAAGTGAAAAAGCAGAAAACATGTTTCAAATTTTACAAAAATATGTTTTGGCTTTGAATTTTGGTCCAAGCATTCCTCTTTTAGAAGGAAAAAATTGGCGAACCACATGGAAAATCTATTTTAGGTTTCCAGACAAGAGACTGCGTTAATGTGCTCAGATGAAGAGAATCAATAGTTTGAAATGTAGGAAATAGGAAATAACACTCACTTTCAGACTCCCCTCATATTGGAAATAAAACCAATAAGATATAAATCTGATGGGAAATATTCTCACGCTCTCTCTCTTCTCTGCATGTTTAATTTGGTATTTTGTAGGATTTAATTAACAAAACAGAAAAGTTTATGAAAACTGATGATCATTTTAATGATCCAAACGCTCCAGTTCATTCTGGTCAACGTCCCGAGGAAACTGTTCAAATCCACACCCCACCACTGCCACTTCATGTGCACCCAAACACAATGGGTGTGTTTTCCATGGATGGGTGTCGACTCTTAACTCTGTCAAGATGCAGTCTCCGACATGGGAGTGTCCTCGCATTAAATAACACACATCACTCCGGCTGAGCTTCACTCAACTAGAACCATCAGGAATACATTCTGACTGGAAGAGGCAAGTTTGTTTGTGAGTAAATGATGTCTTTTGTTATTGCTGTCAACTGATGTTAACGTTGTTTGAGTCTGATTTTCAATAATAGTGTTGCAGCTACCTACTGTCAAGTTATATTTAGAGTTCATTGTGAATTAAAAAATAGTTGAGGGACAATTTTATCTCTCTGTTTAAATCAGTTGTCAAATACAAGTTGTCACTAATCTTTGCTAAACGGTTTACTCTTTGGAACAGACACAATGGCAATGTCTGTCCCTGTAAATGAAGCGAACACCAGCTTCTTTCTGGCTCTGCTGAGGAAGCTGAGCGAGGACGACAACACCGGGAATGTCTTCTTCTCCCCTTTCAGCATCTCCTCAGCCCTGGCCATGGTGATGCTGGGGGCTGCAGGCAACACAGCCGCACAGATGTCAGAGGTACACACACACACACACACACACACACACACACACACACACACACACACACACACACACACACACACACACACACACACACACACGCACACACACACACACACGCACACACGCACACACACACGCACACACACACACACACACACACACACACACACACGCACACACAGGAAAAAAATAACAAGACAAAACAGTACAGTTGTCATGTTAACACACCCAGGAGTGTTGAAAGAGCACACATACGCATTGAATGATGTTGCTGTGGTTTGTCACAGTGTTGGAATTTTTCACTTCTATGTGATAACAATATAAGAGGGGTGTGGTTTTAGGTTTCAAGTTCTGTCATGTGCATAGTGCACTGAGTGCAATGTCTATGATGTATTAAACAAAACTGTAAACGTTTATTCATTCATATTAAACTGTATACCTGTAGGGTCTTGTGCAATGGAGCCTTGATGGAAAATGAACTTATATTGCACCTTTTCGCTGACAGCAGCCCCAAAGTGCATTCCATGGTACATCACATTCACACACGCATTCACACACCATTGGACGCTGCAGCTGTTCAAGGCGCTGTTATTCAGTTTGGGGTTCAGTGTCTTGCCCAAGGACACTTCGGCATGTAGGCATGCAGAGATGGCAATTGAACATGCAACCTTCCGATTGGAGACGGCCGCTCTACCAACCGAGCTCTGCCGCCCCTATGTGGAGATAGCATGTTCTCCCTGCTTCAGCATCTCTTTCCCTCTCGTTCTTCCTTCTATAATCCAAAGGCTGATATTTTAGTGAACACGTTTACACATCTACTCTGGCTTAGTTTGCAGCGAATGAGACTGAACAGCATTTTGTCAAATGTCCTTTACTCTATATACTGTATATACAGTATTACATTTGGAGACAGCTGTTGCAAAATTGCACATGACCCACTCAACAACCTCAACGATTCATATGAGCTGAGAACTTTGTTAAAAGCTCAGGCAGACCGACCGCAGCCGTCCTCCAAGTTACCACCAGTTCGTCAGTTCAGTTTACCTTCATGCAGATCCATTTGGCACAAGAAGTGTTTTATTCCAACCACCATTCATCTGCTAAGCAACTGGTAAAAGATGTGTCAATGTGTGTATTATATGAATGTTGTTTTCTCTTATGTACATTTTACTGCTGGCTGTGACACGAATTGTCCCTCTGGGTTAATAAATCTTATCGGACAGAAAGATGTTGGAAAGTGGTTACATTAAGTTTATGTACCAATTGACTACATTTGACAGAATCGTCTTTTTATTTGACTTCATGTGAATGTTTTGGTTTTTTTTTTAATACACCCTGCACCCTGACAACTGGTTAGGACTCACCATGATTGCATGTTTAGATCTTGGCTGTTGTCAGCACATGGCATGTTGATACAGCAACATCTGTCAGACTGATGTGTAATGAATGGCAGCTGAACTGGACAATTCAAACCAGCTCTCAGACTCATAGTTTCAAAATGGGTGTTGTTGTTTTTGGGTTTTTTTGTGACAAAGGATAAAGTAGATGAACTTTGGATGGAACTTTACCTGCTGATGTAACTGTGCACTGTGTGTCACTGGTCGTAGAGGGTGAAAACGTGTGCGGGCATACCACCGGGGATTATCCGTCTTCATTCAGTAGTGAAGCAACAACACTTGCTGCAGCATTACTCAACTCTTAACTCACATTAAACACCTAAAACTTAGAAAAGCTGACATTTTATTGCTCGTTTTGTGCTTTCACGGACCACTGTCAGGATTTGATCGTATAGTCGTGTAGCTTTAGGATTAAAACTACATCCTAACATTGTTTTGTCTTCGCAGTGTCACTCATTCTAATAAACAAAATGTTCCATTTCTCTTCCAGGTGCTCGGGTTCACCGGGTCGTCAAAGGCAGAATCGATGTCCACTGACACCAGCACGAGGCTGCAACACAATCAGCCCAAAGGGCAGATGCAGATGCAGATGCAGCAGTCCAGCAGACTGCCTAAGTTTCTCCAGGTGCTCACAAAACCAACTACTAGAGTTATTAATGATCTGGGCGGGGTGTCATGCGGTGCGGAAATATAAGACTTTCATGCCGCTGTGGTTCACACGTAATTTCTCCGCCACTTTCTTTGATATTTTCCAGATGTTTTCAGGATTCATCTACCAACTGTTCAAACCCATTTTGCAGATAAAGCGTTTTTTTCCAGGCTATAAACAACAAAATCTGGTGGGTGATTGAGTGTTTGAGTGTATTATGTTAAATCTGTCATGGGTGGTTTTACATCTCAGTTCTTGATGGTTTTTTGGTTTTTTTTGGTCTCCTTTTTTTCCAATTGTATTTTGTGCAGGGGTTGGGCTCATGAACAGAGCAACTTTATCTTATCTTGGGGAGTCTGGAGGTGTTTCTTTCTTTAAATGATGAGAACATTATCACCAAAGCCACCTGCTTCAGTGCCAATGTCACAGTGCAGAAGGTTGGAACAAAGTGAGTGATGTTAACAGGTTAACAAAGGGCTAATTCAACTCTATTAAACAATATAAATCAAATAATATCACGACATCAACCAAAATCAACGTTTAAGCTGCAAACATTGAAATCATCTCAAAACAATGGAAACATGTAGTATGGAGCATGGTTTTGTGCCTGTTCTCATCACTTAACAGGTGAGATGGTAAATGACAATCATCAATAGTAACAATACAGTAAGTTGTGTGTGATGTGTCTTTGTTTTTTGGTTTGTTTGTTTTCTGTTTTCAAATAACATTCATGTTTTCTCTGGCTGTCTGCAATGCCTGAAAACCCCAGAACGCAGCACAGAATGAGGTCCATGCCAAATTCGCTGAACTCCTCAGAGATTTCTACAAAGATGCTGCTCCGTATGACCTCAATCTGGCCAACAGGCTGTACGGGGAGAAGTCCTACAAGTTTGTCAAGGTGTGTGTGTTTGTGTGTGTTTGTGTGTGTGTGGATGAGCACTGGTCTAACTGCATACTGCAACAGTCGCTCACTTCAAAGATGAAAGAGTTGACTTGTGTGTGCACAAAGGTTTTTGCATTATTGTTGTGCAATCAGAGAGATTCGAACTAGTTAACTTTTTAAGTCAAAGAAATACATATTATTTCTCAAATTGTAATGAAAGAAACTAGAGTGAATACTCGTTAGATTATATGCTCTGAAATTATATAAATCACAACCTGTTAATAGACAACAAAATTCTAACCATTTTCTTTGGGGGGGGGTGTTGGGGGAGACAAGAATTGCTTGTAATCTAAATATTGAAAATTGTCAATTAGTTATACTAAAGTGGGTTGAAAGCAATGCTGTATCACCATTACACTCAAAAATATAAACTATGCAGTTTTTCAGTTTACATATCAGAAATATGTTTGATTAACATGAGCATTTTGAGTTTCCTGTTGTTAAATGGTTCATTCTAATACATGTTTTTCAGATAATATGGATAAATGGGATTCAATCTACTTAATATGAATAGATGGAAATGTGTGACATGATTAAATTACATTAACTCAACAAATTATTTTTGCGTTTGTAGAAATGACTGAGAATATTTTTTTTCAGTGTACATTTAAAGCAATTATATTATATAAATTATCTTTCGGGAATTTGGTCAGAATATTAATCCATAATGTAACACATCCCGTGGACCTTAAAAGCTACTTCAGAAGACAAACAAAACACAACAATCAAATACGAAGAAGACAAAACTGTGATGTCCCGATATTAGTACACACTCTATGTGTCCACACCATATCCTACAATATCCATCATGCAGTTGGAGAGGCTCATATCTCAGACGGTACTTTTTCATGGCAACACATTTCAACCTGCACATCACCCATGATGGGAAATCATTACTGCATCAAACCAAAGAAAACATTAGAGTTCTAACTTTCAAACTTGAATAAAAACAGGTTCCATATCAGATGTAGCACTCCTTTATGAGTGTGATGTTTTGCAGGATAATATTTGTCCTGCAGTGAATGAGTTAAAGTAATCATTTAAAGTTGTGTTTTTTTTTTTTTTACGATTACAGCTATTTCTTGAGGAAACCAAAAAGTTCTACAGTGCCGAGCTTGAGTCTGTGGACTTCAAATCGAGCGCAGAGGAGGCCAGGCTCAACATCAATGGCTGGGTGGAGACGCAGACACAGGGTGGGTCATATCAGTGTGTTAATCCCAACAAGCACTGTTCTGCCGATACGTAAATTATTGGATTAATGGAGCCAGACACGAATGTGAAAAAAAAGTCACAGGATAAACAGAGACAGACAATTTAACTTACACGCCCAGAGACATATTTGGAAATGAAAAGACAGACTTTCATTACGTCTGGGATTTTCCAGAGTCACTCACAATCTGTTGTAAAGTCTAAAACTGACCAGCAATGATAACCGATTTCACAACTTCAAAGAAATCTCAATGTTTCGTAGAATTCTCGCTGAAAAAAAAACATAATGTTCCTCATTATCTGTTAATAGCTGTATAACTGTTCATTTGAAAGGGAATAAGAAAAAAGCTGCAAGTGATCAAATATGGTTACTTTCCCCATGAAGAGTAAAACTCAAATGTAGTACCCACAAACGCGCTGGAAGAACATGCAAACTCCACAAAGGAAGGCGTTCATTCCAAGACTGAAGGTGTGTGGCAGTCACCAGTGTGTAAATCACTGAAGTGAAACGGTAATACTGTGTGAGCCTTTACACTGTCAGTAACTCCCTGCTTCTCACAGTGTCACTCTTTGTTATTTTGTTTTAATGCACTTCTTTTGTTTTGAGCAATCCTTCATGTTTCTGGTTTTTCAAGTTTCCACACCCAGTTCGAGTATGTCTCACACCAATCCTTCATAGTTCAGCTGAATACATTGTATTTGTATTGTCAGGAATTTAGCCCAGTTAGCTTTTAATCAGACTTTACCTAAAGTCTAAAATGTTGATAATATTATCCAGAACATTTGTTGGAGTTTGTCACAAAAATTCTCACTTAGAGGAAATGACAGTCGTGTATTTTTCAATTTCCGAGAGATTTATATTGTAACACATATTTTTTAGTGCATGTTAAGTAATGGCGATCGTGACACTTTTGCTCCATATCGCCCACCAGGCAAGGTGAAGGACCTTCTGGTGCAGGGTGTGGTGGACAACATGACCCGCCTGGTGCTGGTGAATGCCATCTACTTCAAAGGCAAATGGGCCAAGCAGTTCAAGGAGGAAGACACGGTTGATGACCATTTTAGAATAAACAAGGTAACTGCACACAGAAAGTGTTGAAGAAATTATATTTAATATAACACAGATGGTCACAGGTATCCACATTTGCTTTGCTTTTGCTATTTATGCAACAAATTAATTATTAATTTAGGCAACTGATTGGTTCTCTCTTCCTTGAAAGTGAGATGAGAATGAGATTATGAAGTTTATCAAAGTTACTTAGCATCAGACAGCACTGTGCAGAGTCGGTCATTCAAGGTCAGTCACTTCCATGTTTTTGGACTGTAGGAGAAAACCACAATGCACAAAAAGATAACATGCAATCTCCACCCACAACCATCTTGCTATGAGACGAGAGTACAGTACCGGCTACGGCCCCTGGATGAATTCCTTCTTTCATAATCATTGCCATTTTTGATACAAAAAAAATTATGAAGAAACATGACAATTATTCAATAGTATCTTCAAATACAACCAGATTTTGCAAATAAATAAAATGTTAATGTCAAATGATAGTATGAAACTGCTTTACATAACAACAATGTGAGAAAACGTCTGAATTGAAAAAACAAACAAATTTGAATTGCAGTTATAGAGAGAATTAACTTTTTGTGAAGTTTTGATGCATCAGCTTTAAATCTGTTTCCCTTTTTTGTCTCCAGACTGAGACCAAACCAGTGAAAATGATGCGGCAGAAAACAAAACTCCACATAAACACCATTCCAGAGGTCAACTCTCAGGTAATGTACTTGCCTTCTCCAGTTGTATAGTTTGTTTTTATCTATCCGTGTTCCATTGTATTGTTTTTGAATAGATATCAGTGAAATTAGATGAGCAGAGCTCATCTTCATTGTATGAAAATCTAAATAATCACTTTTCTGTGGAAGCGCTAAGCTTTTCTCTTTTGAATATTACATTTAAATGGAATTAAATGAAAAACTGAAATGTTTACAAACAGATCCTGGAGTTGCCCTACGTAGGAGAGAACCTGAGCATGTTTATCATCCTGCCGAATGACATCGAGGACGGAACCACTGGCCTGGAGAAGGTAGGACATTCACACGCAGTTCACTAGATGAACCACTTTAAACAGATGGACTGATCAGTGTCCACACACAGGTGGAAAAGGAGCTGACCTTTGAGAAGTTTGTGGAGTGGACTAATGTGGATATGATGGGGAAAAATGAAGTTGAGGTGAGTCTCCCCCGCTTCAAGATGGAGGAGAAGTACGACTTGAAGGACGTCCTGACGAGCATGGGCATGGCGGATGCTTTCGATGTCTCAAGGAGCGACTTTTCTGGTGAGATGTGAAATAAATGCACAAACTGTCAAGTCTTGAAACAATGTAACTGAAAAAATAAAGAAACCACATCATCTGTAGACATTGCAAGTGAAATGAAATCTGGCCTCGTTTTCTTGGTTCTGATAGGAATGTCTTCAGCCAACGACCTGGTGCTGTCCAAAGTGATTCACAAGGCTTTTGTGGAAGTAAATGAGGTGGGAACTGAAGCTGCTGCTGCTACTGGAGCTGTCATCAGTAATCGTGCTCTGATGATTCCTGACAGATTCTTCGCAGACCACCCTTTCCTCTTTTTCATCCAACATAAACCCACTAAGACCGTCCTCTTCGCTGGCAGATACTCCTCCCCTGAGTGATCACTGCAGTGAAACATACACACTGGACACACTTTGAGTTGGCGGGCCTGTGCATAAATATTGCATCTGTATAGTTCAATATTCTCTGGTTCCAATGCCGTGATAATGGCATTTCTTGTCTGGTATAACAAACAATAAAAGTAACACAACAAGCCACTAACTTGCCTTCCTCTTGTTTGTGCATGCATTTTATCACCATATCAATTATTGAAGAATATATGTCAATGAATCAAAGTTATTTTTGTGTCAACATAAAAAAAACAATAAACATCCTAAGCTTTGTTGTTGTCATACTTCTTTGTTTTACAAATGCTTTTACAATAAACTTTTTTTCCTCACCACAATCTAATAAGCTGTTTCTAAACAGAAGGTTGTGAAAATATTGGGACCATCAGATAAAGGCTAAATTTACATTTAGTCCAGCTAAAGCAGGGGTCGGCAATCTTTACACCCGCTTCTTAAAAAAAGTTATCTCTTCAGTCAACAATTTGTCTGTTGAAGCCTATCATATAATGTAATAAACCTTATTGAATGATTATTCTCCGTCTGGTTCATTCATGATTCAATCACCAGTCATAATTAAAACATTTTAACTTTTATGAACATCAAATCAAGCCTGAACTCCAGATGTAATTATAGACTCAGACAGCAATAGATTTTCCTTTATCATTTTTATCTTAATAACTTATTTTATTTAAAGGGTTCACCCTTTGTACACCAGGTGCTTTTTTTCCTGTCTTTCTTTTTACAGCTCATGTGCGCAAGTGAACCGTCTGGTGTCTTGTTTTGATTCTGCTCGGCTTCCGTACATTGACAGGTCAGATGCGGAAGGGGAGTTTTGGGCGTGTCGGTTTGTAAACAATATAACTGGAGCTCACAACACGGGTCAACCTGTATCGCAGAGACCCCAGATCACTGCAGAACCTTCAGATAAGCAACTCTAAGTAAGTGGAAATGCGTCTCGCTCCATTTGTTTGTGGGTGTGTTGTATTTTGCCTCTAAATGCCTGATGTCAGGAAGTAATAGACAAAGTAACTCATGTCGCAGGTGTAAAAACTTCTTCTGATCAGTGAACTTACATGTCGAAGATCCAGACGTTTCACCACAGCATAATGTCTCCCGTCGGATTATTACAATGTCATATCGTTCAGTTATGTGTTTTTAACAAAATCTTGCAATAAAATTGCACTGAGTTCAGGATTTTTTATTAATATTTCCACAATTATTTTCCTTTGACACCATCAAACCACTTCATGGGATTAAATACCGCTTTATTTTTTACTGTATTATACTTTATGTTTGATGCATTGTTAGATTAAACAATCTATGCACTGAATGAACCCTGTACTTTATATTTAGTTATGCTGAGAAGATGAACGAATGAATGAATGAATGACATTCATCAGCTCAGATGTTATTACAATCTATGATATACCAAATATGAATACTCACTAATGATCTGAAATAAAATTGATTCTTAGTGTGGACTTTGTTTTCAAACAGTATATCAGTGCACATGGCTATAAAGCTTGTAACTAAATTTGTGTTTGTATTTTTTATCAGACATCATGGCATCACCATCCCCTCTATCTAATGCCAACACTGCCTTCTCTCTGGCTTTGCTCAGAAAGCTGAGCGATGACGACAAGACGGCAAACGTCTTCTTCTCTCCATTCAGCATCTCCTCGGCCCTGGCTATGGTGATGCTGGGGGCGGGGGGCAACACAGCCTCACAGATGTCAGAGGTATAGTACCCCATTACCTGTTTGCGAGTTGTGTTTTTCATGTGGCGAAACCTTTAAGTCTTACCTTACTGTATCTTAGTAATACTATATAGTTACGTAAAGACAGCATGTTGGATATGAGTCAGGTGGTACTCACCAGGGTGGGGCAACTGAGGGTGTGAGCGCCCCATTAGTCTTCCTCTGTCAGCAAAAAGGACAAAGATGTGCTCTGTCCGACTGTTTTACGAGGGCCAGCTTTGTGTTGTGTTGCTATGGAAACAAAACAATATGGAAGTGAAAAGGCAGTAAAAGTACTAAGTACACATTATCAGTTCTCAGTGAGATACTGAACTGAAAAGAGACTATTTGCTGCACTCAAGAACTGATTGCAGTCTGATAGTGAATATTATCTCAATTATAGTTCTCCTGCACAATTTAGAATTAAGAACAGTGACTTGTTTAGAAAAAAAAAAGATCCTCCATAAAGAAAAAAATACATAGCAGAAATTATTTTACAGAACAAATGTACTTTTACAATTGCATGTGTTTTATTAGATAATACTGAAACACATTGGAAAGAAAATCACTCACACCTTACAGGATTTGCTTTATGTAAAAGCAGATAAACAAGATGAACCAGGTAATTAGTTCTATAATTAGAATGAAAATAATGCAAGGAGGCTTTTTGCAAAAACCAGAGAATCTACCAGAGAGTGGTAGATAGAATGTAGGTGTGAGTAGTCATTGTAAAACGAGAATATTTGCTGGCTTTTAGAGAAAACAATTGAAGTAAAGCCACACCCGGAAAAGTCAAGCTGGTTTGTGTGAGTATGTGGGCGGGGAAGAACCACACTGTCATCTGTCATGATCCTGGGATTAAGAAATAATTCTGATAATTTCAAACATAATGCAATTGTTATTATAGCACATTTTTAAATGGACAAGTTAGTCTGGGTTGTGCCTTTGTCTCTTCTGATGCAATACTACTGTAGTATAATAGTAAAAACAGGCTTGCAATATTTAATTTTGTAATGATTCTACAATATATAGAAGTCTCATGGCTTGAATCAAATCATCGTGTTTTCAATGGATTTTAGTTTTCAATGAGATCCACCTGCATGATGCTGTGGCTC
Source organism: Lipophrys pholis (assembly GCF_963383615.2). Taxonomy (NCBI): domain Eukaryota; kingdom Metazoa; phylum Chordata; class Actinopteri; order Blenniiformes; family Blenniidae; genus Lipophrys; species Lipophrys pholis. Next base: position 17,079,635 of record NC_137648.1, on the reverse strand, counting down.
TCATCCAGAATTGAGATTTTCATAGATTGGAGAAAAATGGAAAGAAGAAGCAGGTACAGGTCTTCCAGTGAGTTACTTGAAATAACTAATGAGCTGCAAGTGTAAAACATAAAACTGTACAATTTTCTCCAAAAAGAATATTACAAGGAGAGTTTCTTGATGCACTTCCCAGTGAGTTTAGTCACGCTATCAGTTAATGTGTCTTCCCACCCTGACCTACACAGGCTGAAGTTCATGCGTTGTTATAACTTCCAAGTAAACGCAGGGAGTGTCGATTGCATCATTGTTCTGTGTGATGACCCTTTAGCACTTCTACTTAAAGGGGACATATCATGCTAAATCCACTTTTTTAGCTCTTAAATGCATTTTGTTGTATATTTAGAGTGTTTAGAAGTACAGAAAAGTTCAAAGTAGTCTCTTCAGGTGCTCCGTTGATATCTTTATATTCTGTTTTGCTCATATTTTGCAATCTGTTTCGATTTTTCTATTCTCTATTACGTTTTTTGAACAATGACGTCACAGTATTCGCAGCGGAACTGCCAAATTAGGACATCGACACTTCGAGCAATCCGCCATTTTTGTTTCTCGCTGCGATTTTGTAGTCCAACCGAAGTTACGAGAGGATAAGTCGAAATGTTCGGTTGTTGGATGTAGTAACCCACAAGCTTCGTTACACCGTCTCCCAGCATCAGAACCTTTTCGAAGTGCCTGGTTGAGTTTTATTTTTCACAGAAATGTACCCACATCTGTGAGTAAGGTCATTTTTGTGTGCGCGAAGCACTTCAAGAATGACTGCTTCAGCAACCTCCGCCAGTATAAAGAAGGATTTGCCGAAAGACTTCGTCTGATTGAGCGGTCAGTTCCTTCTATCTATGGAGACGACGAACAGAGCACTTCGGTAAGCTGTATATAACGCTAAAAAGTGTGATGATAAGACGTCCCTGTCATTGTTATGTTAGCATTATCAGTTGCACCGTCTTCATATGTTAGCGCTGTGTGCTCGTTTTAGATTATAATGTAACTTCTGTGTTAAATAGTCATTGTAATACAGGCAGTATTGTAGTAGTGGGCATGGATGGAGAAGTTAGTGTAAATATAGTAACACACCATTGCGTTACATCCATATGAAGACGTTGTTCTGTAGGTGCATCATCGTCATTTTCATCTCGCTCCGCCGGGTCCGACTCTGGCTCCAACATGTATGGCTGGATGGACAAATCTTCCGTTGTTGACATTTTGTAAATAATGTGTGAATATAAAGTTTCTGCGCCGCTAGATAATTGTATCTGTTCTATCAAACTACAAAGATTACCGAACAGGGTGGAGTTGAACCGAGTGTCACCTCTGCAACCTGGAGAGGAGGCGGGGTATGAAGTGTCTCATTTGCATTTGAAGAGACCGCCCCAAAACGAGTTGCTCTCAGAAGCACATCAGAAAAGGGGTAGAAAAGGGGCCTGTGGAGCTCTAATAATGAGGAATTCAGACCCAAGCATTGCAGTTTCCGCTTTATATAGACCACAACTGTATGATTTATATGTAAAAAGGAAGGATTTAAAAGCATGATATGTCTCCTTTAAAGTTGGGCAATATTACAGTGTGAGCTGTAGCTGATGCTCAAATTTACATTTTATGTTTAAAAAAAAATATCCTGCATTCACAGAGAAATAGTTAATGCTTTAAAGTTTGAACTGTTACAGTATTATTTTTAGGTCTGCATATAATTAAAGCACTGTATTAAAATGTGTATTTATTAATATATTTTAGAATTAATGTGTTGCAGTAAAGTACAACTCACGCGGAAATTACATTATTATGGACAGTACCCAACCAAGCAGCGTTTGTGTTGAACTTAAAGATTGAAAGGTAACAATTGCACCCCCAGGTCCTCTGCTTTGCTGAGGCAGCGGCAACGCAGCAGATGCAGATGCAACAGGAGGTCAAGTTCAGACTGCCAGAGGCTCTGCGGAAGTTGGCAGCCAAGCAAACAGTACAGGAATTATATACTAACAGGTGGTGTGGCTGGTTCCAGGGAGATTTAACACTGGATTTTTTCGACTTTGCTTTTTGCTTTAATGACTTTCTATAAAACTACTGTCCTCAAAATGGGAGTAGACCTTGCTCTGCGCAGTCTACTGAAGGGCTATTGTGTCTCTACGACTGCTCCAAGCCCAACTGTATTCCATAATACACTGGAATGCAGTCCTGTCCTTTTATGGCTTCTTTGTAGTGGGTTTCTTATCTCTTGTCGGCAGCTTCTGGAAATTATGCGTAATGCTCACAAGGCATCAAAATATGTTTAAAGTGGGCAAACCATTCCATAATTTTCTTTTTTTTATGTATGCTTTACATCATGGTATTATTCTGACAACACATATGCATGTGTTTAAAATCAAATTTAACAAGCATATGCAAGGAGTCAAATGTAAGATCTTCTCTGATTTGGAAGGAGACTATTCAAACTATGCCATGTTGACATACCTTGGACAGAGATAAGACCATGGTGGAGGAAAGCTTTTTAATAAAGTGCTTTTATGAAAAGCATTTTATTAAAAAGCATAAAATGCTTTTTATAAAATTATTTTGAGGGATGCTCATTTAACTTGGGCGTTAAAGGGACAGCAACACATAACACCACCAGGCCAGCTTGTAAAAAATGTTTTGTTTTTTTTGCACCTTTTGTAACTGTTGTTTCCTTTTTGCACAGTGCTTGAAAACCCTGGATTGTAAGGACGATGTGCACAGGAGCTTTGGCCAGCTGCTGAGCGAGCTCAACAAGGCAGATGCTCCATTTGCCCTGAGTGTTGCCAACAGACTGTACGGGGAGCAGTCCTACCAGTTTGTTGAGGTGAGAGAGAGAGAGGAGAGAGGAGAGAGAGAGAGAGAGTGAGAGAGAGAGAGAGAGAGAGAGAGAGAGAGAGAGAGAGGAGAGAGAGAGGAGAGAGGAGAGAGAGAGAGAGAGAGAGAGAGAGAGAGAGAGAGAGAGAGAGAGAGAGAGAGAGTGAGAGAGAGAGAGAGAGAGAGAGAGAGAGAGAGAGAGAGAGAGAGAGAGAGAGAGAGAGAGAGAGAGAGAGAGAGAGAGATAGAGAGAGAGAGGAGAAGAGAGAGAGAGAGAGAGAGAGAGAGAGAGAGAGAGAGAGAGAGAGAGAGAGGAGAGAGAGAGAGAGAGAGAGAGAGAGGAGAGAGAGGAGAGAGAGAGAGAGAGAGGAGAGAGAGAGAGAGGATGTTAATGCATTTCTGGTGTGGACACATTAGTCTGTTTACCTACTTATATTATAGTGAATTGTCATCCTTGCATGTACAAAAAGCAAATCCCCGTCAGGAAAAAAAATACAAATGTTAGGTAGAAGACCATGTTTTATGATCAGAATAAGGTTAGAGTCAGGATTAGTTGTGGTTGAGTTTCAAGAAAGGCTGCTTTGAGGGGATTTAAAACCATACCAGTCACTTATGGAAACACAACGTGTGTCAGTGTGTGTGCTTTCATGAGCAGGTGTGGCGTTTGTTCACACATTCATAAGCAGAAGTGAATGAGGGAGTTGTGAACGTTTCATAACGTGAAGTAAAGTATGTATTTTTGTTTGGATGATCAGAATTTTGCTTTCATTTTCAGGATTTCCTCGGGAAGACAAGGAAGCACTACAACGCCGAGCTGGAGTCTGTGGACTTCATCAACAGCGCTGAAGCAGCAAGAGTCAATATCAATGGATGGGTGGAGAAACAGACACAAGGTGCGGCAAATCATAGCTGCATGTTCTGAGTGTTATTCAATTTTATATAAATGACACTAGAAATGTAGAGTTTGGCATTGCTAACTTGTAATGCACTGCACATGCACTAAAAATGTGTTTATATCTTTGATTAGGTAAAATTAAGGACGTGCTGATGCAGGGTGTGGTGGACAGCTTGACCAAACTGGTGCTGGTCAACGCCATCTACTTCAAAGGCAACTGGAACAAGCAGTTCAAGGAGACGTCCACACGTGACGCTAAGTTTAGGATCAACAAGGTGACTTTGCTGTTGGGCGAACATAATATAAATCCTAGTTTATTGTCATATGTACAGCAGAAAAACACATTTTCCTGCGCAATGAACTTCATTCCCTGCTGTCCATAGCTTTATATGTACAGTATTATGGCAGGTAGAAGTGCACACAGTGTATGTAATGTAAAGTCTATCACCTTCTCGGGGTCAGAGGTTATCCCACCCACTCATACACTTTTGCATCACTGCAGATTTTGAGCGGTGTGATGTTCCTCCCCAAGAGTTTGAATTTTTCTGTTTTCTGTTTGTTTTCAGAATGAAACCAAACCAGTGAAGATGATGTACCAGAAAACAAAGTTTCCTTTGACCTTCATCCCTGAAGCTAACTGCCAGGTAATTGAAATCATTCGTCTTCAAGAACTTTACTAGAATCAGATTCAGTGTCTGAAGGACATGTTTATTTGTCAAAACAGGTAGCAGAAGCTGTGTCACAGTATCCTACATGTAAAGTTTGAGAACTTGTTTTGACAGATCCTCGAGATGCCTTACCAAGGGAAAGAGCTGAGCATGCTCATCTTTCTGCCCATGAATATCGAGGACAGTTCAACAGGTCTGGAAAAGGTATAACGTGGTCACATTTACACTCCGACACCCAGTTTAATATACAAGATTCAGATCAAGCAGTGACTGACTGATATTCACTCCTGCAGCTGGAGAATGCACTGACCTATGAGAACTTTGTGGAGTGGACTCGTCCAGATATGATGGATGAAACTGAGGTTCAGGTGGGCCTGCCTCGATTCAAGATGGAGGAGCAGTACGACATGAAGAATGTCTTGGTCAGCATGGGCATGGTGGACGCCTTCGATATGGCAATGAGTGACTTCTCTGGTATGATGCATTTCACCATCATGTCATTTAACTTTTCTCAAATCACTACTTGTTATCAACACTCGTTCTCTCCTGGGAACAGGCATGTCTCCTGCCGACGACCTGGTGCTGTCTAAAGTCGTCCACAAGGCTTTCGTGGAGGTCAACGAGGAGGGAACAGAGGCTGCTGCAGCCACCGCTGCTATCATGATGCTCCGCTGCGCCATAATTCAACCCCCCTTCATCGCTGATCACCCCTTCCTCTTCTTCATCAGACACAACGCTTCCATGAGCGTCCTCTTTGCGGGCCGATACTGCTCCCCCTGAGCACACACTTTATCTTTCACTCCCGCGTGTCTCATGTGAAAGGTGCAACATGTGGTAAACTGCAAGTCAGTTCAATTATATTTGGAAGTACATTGAGCTCTGGAGTATCCCATCACATATCCCATCTCGCTATGCAATTGTAATCCCAGAATGATCTCCCCTCTTGTATATGAGGTTATCCTGTGCCTTCCTGACTTCTTTAACCAAACCCCAACCTTAACTTCTGAATTGTAGCCCTTATTTGCTGCAGCCTGACGTGCCAGCATAACTTTACTATCTAGAACTTTACATGCTGGCAATGCAGACATTAATTAGTAACTAATGGTGATAATAGTTTTTGCACTTTACCAACAGACGTTGCAACATAGTTTTATATTTTTGCTGAACCAAAGAGTCTTGATAAAATTCCAATGACACTTAGAAATGTAAGAAAACTGTATAAAAGTATATTAAGTACAGACTATAAACCTTAGAATTAAAAAAGGAAGGTGTAAAGTGGCCTTCATGATTTTAAGACATTGGGTCTAATAATAAGTTTTTTCCCTTTTTCATATTATCTAACTTGAAGGACACAAAAGAAGTTCATGAACTTGCATTTTGTTTTTAGTGTTTGTTAAACATCTACCAGTTATTCTTGTAAAGGACATATTCTCTGTTTGTTTGGAATATTTCTTCCACCGACAGTTTGTGTGTTGATGACGATCACATAATAAATGCATGTAACCTTATTGAATTCTCCCTCTGGTGAGTTTCTAATTCAATCACATGATGTTTAGCAAAATGTCTCATCCTTCAAAGTGAAGCTCACTCTTTGCACAGAAGATGCTTTTTCTCTGAGCTGATGTGCTCAAGTCAAGTGAAGCATATTGACATCATCATTTCTTCTTCCTGCGTTCTGGATATTCATGAGAAGGACAAGCTTTTGTTGCATTTCGGGTGTTTGTTTACACGACAGAGGTGCACCGAGTCACTAAAAATGGAACCTTTGAAAAGGTTCCCCTTCTCCGTGTACAATACTACAATAGTATAATAGTAATGAATGTCCACCAGGCAGTTTTACAGGATAGACTTCTAACAGATTTCCAGATCAAAGGAAGGAAACTCCCTGTTCTCAACCAATTATGTCTCATGTATGAATATTGTATTTTAAAGAGTTACATAATTCTTAGCAACTGGGATGTAAATCAAAAATATCACACACAAAATTGAATTTGACGTCCATAATTATTACCGGGGGTTGGAAAGATCTTATCGTCTCTGTATATCTGGTAAGTCAGCGAGAATGACTTTGTGGTTTTTGACAGATATGTAGAAAGAGAGCAGAGGTGAAAGTAACACAGGCATGCTGCGATTACTTTTCTTTTTCTCAGAGAGTTGCCAGGAAGTCAGTGAGGCCATTGCTCATCAGCCCGGTGTCCAATATATTCTTTCTTCATGTCCTGTGGTGATGGAAGAAGGGAAGTGTGTGGGCTCAGCAATGACTTCGCCTGAATTTGCAAGAGCTTGTCAGTTATCTTCTCTTAAAACAGCACTCCAATGATTCAGAGTTAAAGGCACAATAGGTCAATGCAAAAAGCCCACTGATCAGTGCAAACCCTGGTTTGTAGGGATGGTGTGCATCAGAGTTTTGGCCAACTGCTGAGCAAGTTCAACAGGGCAGATACTCCACATGCCCTGAGTGTTGCCAACAGACTGTACGGGGAGCCGATCCTACCAGTTTGTTGAGGTGAGAGTGGATGAAGCGTGAAAGTTTGTCTTGACAGATCCCAGAGATGCCTTACAAAGGAGAAGAGCAGAGCATGCTCATTTTGCTACTGATCGATATTGAGGAGAGTTCAACAAGCAACATGAACTACATTAAATAAATACATTTTTATTTGCATGTTTATTGAGGTCTGGCGTATTATATCACAAATCCCATCCCACCATACAATTGTAATCCTCGAATCATCTCAACTGTTCTATATGAGTTCATCCTGTGCCTTCTTGGCTTGTCCAACAAAACATCATGTCTTAAGTTTGACATGTCAGTGTGATTTTACCTTCCAGAGCATTAAATGCTGGCAGTGCAGACACTAGATTTATCTTCATTATTATTATTATTATTATTATGAATGTTAACTCTCCTCCAGGACAGCAGGCGGCGTCAGTGAGTGTATTAGGTTGTTTGACGCGCCTGTCCACCGCAAAAGAAAAGGCACCGGTCAGCTGTTTTCCTGGTCACTTCCGTGTTGTCACATTTGAAACTTTCCTCTCCTGAAACAAATGTTTTTGTTCGTCCATTTACGAAGATAATACCACGTGAAACTTTCGCATGCTAAAACAAAGCTGAGATGTTTGCGGAGTGTTTCGTCGCCTCATCGTCCACGAACGAGCTAACCTAGCTCTTAACCTCCAGCGGTCGGAGCTCCGTGGATGGTGATGGTTCATGATGGAGAGGCTCGTGTCTAAACTCGCAGACAAACGTGTCCTCTTCGCGTCTTCCTTCGCGCTGCGGCTGGCTCTGGTCTTCTATGGAGACTACCAGGACAGGACCATGGCGGTGAAGTACACCGATATCGACTACCATGTGTTCACGGACGCAGCGAGGTTCATCACGCAGGTGACGACATTCATTTGAAGCGTCCCCAACATATTGTTTCCAAAAAGAGAGAAAAACTAGTGCTCTACTTAAATACGGATATCTGTATTTATTTACATCAACATTTCTAAGTTAAAAATGTGTGAGAATTAAAAACTGCTCAGTATAACAATACACCGACAACAAGGATTAAATAAAGAGAAACGAGAAGGAATGAAATAGTTACATCTCATGCTTGGGGTTTTGAGTTTATATAAATACATTCAGTAAAGGACAGATTGCTCCTGTTTTCTTTGAAAAATATAGTGTTTTAGCTTGTTATGAAAAGCAATTAAACAGCCCGTTTGCACAGTGAATGTAATGCATCATGAATAAAACATTTATCAGCTAAGTAGGATTTCTTTTTACCATGCACTCATCAAATAGTCCAAACAACAGATTCTCCTAAAAGGAAGTCAACGATTTAGATTCCATGATTAGATAATTCTTTATTTGCTCGACAGTGGGGACATTTTCATTGTTACAGCAGCAGAGGACAGTGATACAGAATACAAACAATAATAGTAAGTATTAAAATAAGTAACACTTTTAATATGAATTAAATCAAATATCTCTGAGAGGGGAGTCAAACTTTTTTCCATTCATCCACAAATCTATTCCAAAATGAAACTACACAGGGTAAAGTTGGTAAGATGAGTTTACTATAGTTATGTGATGTAGTTAAAATGTGTTGACTTCGCAGTGACGTTACTAAAATGCACTTTACATGTTTTACACCATTAATTAACATAGTGCCCAAAACTCAATAATAATATGTTATATTTATGTTTTTAAACAAAAACATTGTATTTTCACAAACATTTTGGGCTTAGAAGTGTATTTATCTTGTAATATTATTTAACTAACCAATAATATTAGTTTTTCTGCTTAAGTTCATTGTCTATCGTGTAAAGATTTATGTCTTGACCACTCTGCAGGCATACGTGTTTGAATTCTCATCTGTTTAGCTGATAGAAGTTTAAGTGATGCATTGCTGTTTTGATATTTAATACCATTCACATCCATCATCGCTGTCTGGACATTTCTTGAACAGGGCGAGTCTCCATACAACAGGTCAACCTATCGCTACACTCCTCTTCTGGCCTGGCTTCTCACTCCCAACATCCACCTCACCATGATGTTTGGCAAAATCCTTTTTGTCGTATGTGACGTGCTCTCAGGAATGATCATCTATGGGAGTCTCTGCCTGCGAGGTCTCCACTCTGAGGTCTGTGTCTGCGTCATCGGCCCGAACATGTTGATCAGAGCATGCACATCAGGGTTGCTGCTCGACAGAAAAATCAAGCTCAGATTTATTTTTTTCTCTTTCTGTGGTTTATGTTCAGAATGCGAGCTGGATATCTGCTCTGTGGCTTCTCAATCCACTGCCGATGGGAGTATCCAGCCGAGGAAACGCAGAGTCCATCCTGACAGCGATGGTCCTTGGGACATTATACTGTATGGAGGGTAAGTGTAAGGTGATTTGTTTTTTCTTCTTCTTTTTTGGGGGGATGGCAGGGGGTGATGTTTGTGCTAAAAAATTGTTTCTCTTCTATTTTTTTCACCCAGCCAAGCGCCTTATATGGGCAGCTGTGCTTTATGGCCTGTCGGTTCACATGAAGATCTACCCTATTACATATGCTTTGCCCATTGCTCTGGCTTTGCGCACAAGACAAACCACAGCAGAGGAGGACCCCGAGAGTTGGAGGTGGAAGAAGTTCACCGGTATCATTCTGAGTTTTGTCAACAGAGAGCTGCTCCTCTTTGCAAGTGTGGCTGGAGGACTTTTTTGTGCACTCACCACACTCTTCTATTACATGTGAGATAAACTCAGACACTCAGAACATTGTTTACCCTGGCTGTAATTTAGAGTTTATGCTGGTCAGCAAATTTTAGGAGAAGTATTTTTAATTTGACGAAGCATGAGCCGTTCTACACTGCGCTATATCAGAGTCTGTGCACCGTCTTTAAACGAAATGTTAAAATTGTGTGACTGCTCTCCTCTTTGTCAGGTATGGCTGGCAGTTTCTTCATGAGACCTATTTGTACCATGTGACCAGAAGGGACATCAGACACAATTTCTCCCCATACTTCTATATGCTCTACCTCACTGCAGGTAATCGGTCTTTTTACATGTGTTCACAGAATACTAGCTCAGGTAGAGATCTGCATTTCCCCTGGTCCTGCAGCCACAAAGAGTTTCTTTTATCTGTCTGTAGATGAAAAAGCCTTTATGTTGCATCTTTTTTTAAGTATGTATAAATATTCAACATATTTAAAGTCTAGAGACAGTTCTACCATGTTATCAGATTGTGTACACGAGTTTAGAATAAAACGTGCGTTTATGGAGCCTGTGTTTATAAAGAATTTCAATAAGGAACAATAATGCAACTCAGAACTGAGACCTTCCCATTTTTTAGTCGAGACAATTCAGATATAAAGGGAACATTAACTCTGCTCATAAATCAACAGAGAAGTAATAAACATTCTTGTCACCTGTCATATATATATATATATATATATATATCACTGAAATTAATCAGACACAATTTAAAATGTCACCCTGTCATGTGCAATCATTTCATTTTCCAGTAATATTTTAAACAAGACAAATAATACTACAAACATGATTTTACATTAAATATGTGTTCCACACAGTATAATTTGTATCAAGTGTGTTTTATTGTCTTGAATTTGGTATACCTGTAATAATATTTACCTGAATAGCTGGTAGCTTGGTTGTCACTTGGTGCTTTCCATTGAAGTTCCTGAGGACTCCCTGAAGGATTGTGCTTTTAAAGTTCAGTGTGTGTGTGAGTATCAGTCATCGAGGGAGTAAATAGAAGAGTGCACTGTATGATTTGCAGCTGGTCTGCTAGCCTATTTTTTGTGTATTCTCACAAATGTACAAGTCTTTGCATTTCTGACCACATTGAACTGGATTGTGTGTACTTATGCTGCAGTGCTTTTATCATTAGCATGGACCAGCCTCTTTCTCAGTATGCTGCTGGCTTTGAGTTCCACAGTGACCTGATGGCTGAAAGAATTGATGAAACACCTTGTCTGCCCTGTGTTTATGTTAATTTACCAAGACCTATTTATGGTGATCACAAGTATAAAGTGCTTATCTAAAGTGTTTCAGTAAGCAGTTGGTAGAAATGTTCTGCTCCGGGCCGATTTTCAGCAGAGACTGAGTCTTCCAGATTCGACTGAGTCCTTGTGTGCTTTGTTTGTGCAGACAGCAGGTGGAGCCAGTGGCTCGGGCTGGTTGCATTCCTGCCCCAAGTTATTCTGCTGTTGGTGGCATCGTGGGCCTTTCATCATGACCTTTCCTTTGCCTGTTTCCTCAACACAGCCATCTTTGTCTCTTTCAACAAAGTCTGCACGTCACAGGTACGTAAGCAAGTGGAGTCTTAACCCTTGTGTTCTGCTCATTTTCCAGTAACAGCAATTCTCTTGCTGAGCCACTGTGACCCTGTGCATCTTTAGGTATTTAAAAAAATCCAGATAAACGTCAAATTCAGTTAGACCCTTCAGTCTAAACCTCTGCACAGCACCATTTAAAAAAAAAAAAAAAATTTTAATCCTGCTTCCTCTCAGTCCTGATGGATTTCTTACTTTCTTACTATTAATGCTTGTTCTCTTTATGTGATTGTGTGTCACTCCCACCTGCTCTCACTATATTTATGTCTATTCGAGCCCACACCAGCAAACTCTCACCCATTTTTCAGTTGTGTCTTGCTTAACATGTGTGGGAGGAATTGTTTTGTTCTTAAAACTAAGTTTGCTCTGTGCAGAGAGAAGCAAACAGGTGTGTCACCTCAAACTGAATGGAACCGATTTGTGCCCCTTGTACATTATTGCATTCATACATGTAGCTCAACGGGAACAACTTAATCCTGTTTCCATATGTCAGCTTTTGTTTGAATTATCAAAGTAAAATCCAGCATTAATCTTTGTCAGTGTTTGTTGACTTGGTAAGCCAAGCTGAGACCAGCAGTCTTTTTTGTGTGAAACCGCCTGGTCCCGTCAGATTTCAGTTGGGTCCGTGACGCCCGTCAGATTGCAGTCGATGTGTAGTCTCTGGGTCCACACTGGGCCAAAAAATGACCAAAAAAACAATATTTCTTGTTCTGTTTGTGTTTTGTTTTTTTCCACAGTACTTCTTGTGGTACCTCTGCTTGCTCCCTCTAATCATCCCTCAACTGAGTCTGTCAGTAAAACAGGGCTTAGGACTGCTTCTCCTTTGGTTCACTGGGCAGGTAATTCAGTTTGAGATGTTCATTTTGTACAAGATTTATTATATACTGAAAGAAACTACCATAAGTGTCTCTCTTCCAATAGGGTATCTGGTTGGGTCCAGCGTACCTCCTGGAGTTTGAAGGCTACAACACCTTTTTGTGGATCTGGCTCGCAGGATTGCTCTTCTTGGTGATCAACAGCTTCATTTTGATTCAGATTGTAGTCCATTACAAACCAACAGCAACTCTACAGAGACTGAAGGTTGAGTGACTGTGAATTATTAAAGCATCACTGGAAAGATTTTCCTTCAATTTCTACTTTGCACCAAAAAGCGTTTTTAATTCCTGTCACCCCTCCCCGCCGCCTCCTTTTTTAATTACATTCTCATTTAAATCAAGTCATTTTAGAACAAAACGGTTAAACAGTGCAATTTTCTCAGTAGCAAAGCCTCAGTTTGGTTCTTAGTTATTCTGAGTTAAACCCAGGGATTAAGTGCTTGCCTTTGCGGGTCAAAACACTTAAATCCAGTGACTCACACAGGGGCGAAAACTACTATTCCAGTTTTTTTTTGTAAGTCTTTGAAGTCTGCTCCACCCATGGCCAAGTCACACACACACACACACACAAGGCAAAGCAGATGTGTTGTTTGCGGTCAGAAGCAAAATACCTGATGAAAATCATAAATCAACCACGATATCCAACAATTTGAAGACGCTGCTGTGAACTGAAGTATTCAACTCACCCATTCAGTTTATTTTCATATTCATGGGATTATGTTTCACGCTCCAAACTGAGAAACGATTGATAATGTTGTCACTCACATCCATTATTCACAAGAGGGATTAGGATTGACCATCCAGATTGGACCCAAGCAATGTAAATGTAGGCCGTCTTAATCACTTTGAGACATTCTCTCATTGTGTAGGAAAATACTGAAAATATTCCGTTGACGAAGACAAACAATACGAAGCTCATTGATGTGACATGATCATATTCGTACATTTTTACACGCAAAAATTCTATATTAGAGAAAATTGTATCAAGTGGTTTATACTCACTTTTCCAAACTGGATCAAGAGTCAATTTTTAATTTACAAAGACATTAAAATGAAAGATATTTGCAAACTTTCTCACCGGCGTGCACATGAATATACGCATAAAAACACAGATGCACATATCCAATTTACTCGTTTTCCCTTTTCGTCTTCCCTGGCGACTTCAGTTTCCTCCCACAATCAACAAACATGCATTGGAAGTTAATTGATGACTAAATTGTCTTTGTGTGTGAACGGGATTGTGTATGACTGTTGGCTCATAGTCACATGGGATCGGTTCCAAAGCTTCACGACGCTCGGCCTGATAAAGCAGCACAGAATAGTGATGTTACCGCATGTACAGAATAATGTAAAAACCTTTATTTACGCCCAAGGAATTCATTGCCAGTTGCCATCAAATTATTTGTTACCTTTTAAGTAAAAAATTCTGAGATAAATAACTGGGATCATCACCCACGCTGCACTGTGCACTTGTGACCAGCAGGTTGAAGCATCTGTCCACTAAAGAGACAGCTTGAGCCTCTATCCTCGCCTAACCCTCACAGTTTAATCAGTCAACTGGAGCATGAACACAACCCAAAATAAACAGTGCTGGCAGTGCCTCCTTAATCTCACTGTACCCCCCCCCCCCCCCCCCCCCCCCAATCTGGCATGGAAATTATTGGAGCATCCACTGTAGTCCTGTAGGTTCGGAGCATATTTGCCGGTCCTGCCCCGTGGGACTAATGGTGTCCATGAGCAGTAATTATCGTAGATATGCATGTGTGAAGGCTGGAGACGTACAGTAGCTCGTGGGCGAAGAGGAAAATATCGGCCTAAGTTCCTTTGCTTTTGTTGATGGAGTGAAACAGCTTGTGTGGTTGTGTGTTGCATATGTGCGTGCATGTGTGTATGAGTCACGGTCAGCTGCGGCCTGCATATCTAGTTTATGAATCACCAGGTTGCACTCGGTAACCTTTCAACTGGCGAGTCGCCTCAGGGCACATACATAAACCATGTCACATCCAACAGTGCGTCCCATCTCATACCAACACATTCAGAAGGTTATTTTTAAACTCTTTAATCAGTGAATAAGCTCTAAATGCTCCCTTATGATTGCTTTTTCAGAGCATGGAGGCCAAGAGGTTGCTTTGGGAGAGTGCAGGTTAACCTAAAATGCAACTTTAAGAAAGAGAAAAGCATCAAGTGCAACATCTGCTGAGCACAGTTAGAAAGTGAGCAAAATATTTGAAAACCTTCTGTAAAGCTTATTCAAGTTGAGTTGAATGAAACTCGTTAGGCCTGAGTGATCGGCGACAGTCTAAAAAATGACTGCAGCTTCTCGAGAGGCACTCGTGTGGCTAAATGTTTCGCAATAAGAGAAGATGCTCTATTTACTGTTCGTCATTGTGAGCAAGAAGTGGGAAGGTTGTGTATGTGTGTGTGTGGGGTGGGGTGGCTTTATAGGCGCGGGGTTTGCGTGACTCTCGTCCATATGCTTAGTAGAGTATGAGTATATGTGCATGTTAATGTGCACGCATGTGTACATGCGTGTTTGCGACATACCCTCAAGGAGCCTCCTCATTGTCACCGGGGGATATGGGCAGAGGAGATACGGACATTGTTGTGTCTGCGGATGCCGCGGTGCATCTGCCTGTATGTGCGTGTATTAGCGTGTGTGTGAGAAAGACGAAGAGAGTGGGTGTGACCAATTAGGGCAAGTGGTGTGCGGAGCAGCAAAGAGTGGGTTATGAACGGTCACGCAACCTTGCATGGTATAGGATTATAGGTCTTGGTACACACACACACACACACACACACACACACACACACACACACACACACACACACACACACACACACACACACACACACACACACACACACACACACACACGGGGCCTCACATATACAGCTGTCAACAAGCATCAAACACTTTGCTTACTCTACAGTTGCCTTAAGCAGTCCCTCCTTCCTCTTGATTGGATGTGCTCTTTTTTTTTATTGTTCCTGCCATTTCTTTTTTTTGGGGGGGGGGGGGGGTTCTTTTCTCACCTCCAATTTCTTTCTTTCTTTCTCTCTCTCCACCTCACTCTCTTCCTTTGTCATACTCGAACCTTTCCTGTACTTATCAAGTGTCATACAGATGGCGTGATGGGAGGTTGCGTGCATTAACGAATATTAAACATTTAAAGTCGCGCCCCCGCCCCCTCCCAACCCCCCGCCTCCCCTCCGTGTCCTCCTCATTGTCACAGCATCAGTCATGAAACTACAGCGAGATAAAAACAAAGTCCTCCTTTGGGGATGTGAGAAAACGATATTACACACTGTTTCACATGTGTTACTCGGAGTGAGAGGTGTGTGTGTGTGTGTGCAGTAGTAGGCGAGACCCAAATGTATTGTAATGTGTCTTTTACACCTTGATCTCTAATGCCACGGGACACCGCTTCTCCTTTGTTGTGAGGATTTGTAACTATACACTTAAGGAGTGTGTATTATCCATTCAAAATACAAGTCTGAGTGATTGAGTGCAGGTCTGGTTTGTAAAACGGTAAAGTACTGATGGACGTCCTGCAGTCCAATCACCGCCAGCAATGGTCCTTCACTGAAAACCTCATTTTATACAAAGAGAATATTGAATCCCGGTTAAACTCTGTCTGGATTTTTTTCAGTATGAATCAAAATTTATTTGTTGTTTTATTTTTTACTGTTGACTGTATTTCCCATTTCGAGCCAACTGCTAACTAATAAAGCCAATTAATTTTCTGGAAGTTAGAGCTGACCTGGAACAATCAACCTGGCAGTTTTATGTGGAAACTACACGCAAATGGAGATCTTCAGAAGCCTTTGGTGAATATGAACAGTGCGTGAATTTACTTTCAGGACTGCATCTTGTTAGAGGAAGTAGGATTTAATTGCAGGGTTTTTAAATCAAGGGGAAGAGAATAATTTACCTGTACAACTGTCGGTATTTATGGGTATTCAAAACATCAGTAGTGACACATGTATTGCCATTGTAACTTGTTCCATAGTAACAAAGGAAAATATTATTATTCTCAAAAGAAATGGATGAAGTTTTGAGGAAGTGTAGTTTAAAATGGAGAAACGCTGTAATTATGGTTATTTGGTAAGGATGATTACGTCTGATGGGTGGACACAAGTCAACTCAATGACACACGGACATACTGGATGTGAACCATTTTTTGAATTTAATCAAACTGTTTTCACTTGTGTTTTTTATTGTAGAACCATGTACAAGTTTTTGACACACCCCAAATAGTCCTCTTGTTTCCTTACAATGCATCACATGCAGCAGAATCAATATTCACAGTTCCTAACTTCTAATTACAAAACAGGAATTTAATTTTCCTAATAGTCTTTACAAGCAGATATTAGATTAATCTGCTGTTTATGCACACATACATTTGCACTTGTGGACATGCACACTCGCAATCATCCTAATAAGTGAAATCCTGCGCTAACTGATCCTCGTGGATCCTGTAATTCCCTATAAGCTATACACTGACTGCTGTGAAACGAACACTTGCTTTTGGGAGGGATTAGCGGGAGGAACATTGATACTGGAGCCGTGATCAGCCTGTTCGGTCCTGACAGCTGAGGGTGATTGATAAAGTCTTTCACAGCACACGGGAAACCGTTCAGCTAAAAGCTGCAGAGATTTCCGAGCATGAGTTTAGTCCACTGACCTCACTACACAAACAGGTCAGTTTGAGGAGGCTGAATGTCCAGACGGAGTAATACTAAACATGATAGATATTTTAAATTTCCTTGTGACACTGCTGTTGTATTGACTCTGTTGTGGTGCAAGCAGTCCCCCAGTCCCAAGGCAGATCGGTGGATGGATGGAAAGATAGAAAATTCTTCGTTCATCCCCAAGGGAGAAATTCAAGGTGTCCAGCAGCTCGCAGAATAATAATAAAAGTTCACAGTAGCAAACACGACAGCAAGAAAATAAATGAAACTAAGACAGGCAGCACAGATAGCAAATAATACCCAATGATGTTACAAGTTCTTATATTGTCTAATGGTACAGGGGGGATGAAGGGTCTCTTGAACCTTTCAGTCCTACAGCCCAGTGAGATGATCCACTCACTGCAGCTTCTCCTTTGTCTATCCAGACTACTGTGCAGAAGATGATTAGTATTGTCCATATTAGCCTTTTAGTCTAACCCTCAAGCAGTCCTCTATCACAGTTCAGAGCCCAGAACATTATTCCCCTACATCTGAAACTGATGGCTATATTTACATATTAAAACCTTTGACAGCCCCCAAATAGTTGAACGCACAAAAATTTGAGAAAATGTGCACATTATTTGTTACTTTGTTCGCGGGATTAAGAAGTGACATTGCTGAAAGCTCACACTTTATAATTCACAGGAGTTCTCAAGACAAGTTTGAGACATCAGTGTCGCCCATGAGATTGTTTAGCAAAAAATTTTTAAAGTAGTATGACTTTTCTGAATATGTTCCAAATGCATGTGACAATTTTAAAACACCCTGCAAGTTATGTGAAGAATTTATGAATATGTTTGGCTTGGTTCATCGAGGCTTGCTGTACTTTAAGTTAATCCTGGGTTTTTATGCTTTTCAGATAGTGTCTTCTTCTTGCTCTCTGCATTTTTGTGTCCTCATGTATTTCAAAGTCAAATTATGCGAAAACATGATTTAAAACGTTGGGTCAGTGCACATAAAACTTACATCAAGAAGTGGCTGGTCAGGATTAGGACCTAGAACAGAGGTAGCTGCAGATTCCTGCTTGTTTTCTGTTTTCTTACACCAACATACTTTAATTCAACTAAGGTGTCAGCATGAATCTTTGTAAAAAGGCAAAAAATCTGTTATTCTTTGTGGCCTTTCTAGACCAAAAGTGCCTGAGAAGGTCATTTCAGCTACTTTTAGGATAATGTTTCTGCCCACTCTGACATTTCTGGAAAAGTTCCTCTCATCTGTAATGGACTTATCTTCCCAGCTTAACTTTATACATTATCTTAATTAGTATGCACGATTACTAAGTTGTCTTGGCTTTCCTAATGCAGCACTTTAACAGTTACAATCTCTGTTACAATCCATTTTCAGATGAAACTACTTGTTTGTTATTGTCGTACATGGTGTCCCTCCAGATTTGACGTTGGCCAGTAAGCCCGTTGGCTGACTGGTGCCAGCGTTGTGATCACTTGTTAATTCGAATCTTGCTTCTAATTTTGAATGAACAATTTCCATGGTTCATTGATATTTGGCCTCTACTGTAAGTCTGTCTCTGTCTATATGATGTGCCCTTCGTGAGCATTAGAAAAAGCCACATCCAGAGTCATGTTCAGAAGACGGAACACTTAACATAGATCAATCTTTTAGTGGTTGATATTGAACGTTCAAGGACGAGGGAAATGCAATTAACCGGCTGGTGGCACAGACGTCCAGCTCTCCTGGGACCCTCGAGGTCCAGGGTCTAACCACAGCTTTTAGGTTACATCCCTTTCTTCTTTTTCCCCCTGCTTCGTTTTCTGATCTGGACTCATGTTTACTGGCGATTCCATCGCTCCCCCGGCTCCGGCCTTCACCCCCAGACAGTGGCAAGTGACGAGTGTTGCGTTTCCCGGATCGTGTGAAGGAGCTGTCATGCCAACTTTGTAGCACATTAATCATACAGGGGAATGTGGCTAGAGATACTCTATATCCTGTTCTACTGAATATTCATTATTAATAGGGACACAAATCTGACGGATGAGACCACGTTCCGTACATGTGAAAAATTCAAAAGCTACTAAAGAGACAAGAATGTAAAACGAACAATAGAATGCAGCCATATCTCTCTCACTCTCTCAGTACAGAGGAGTACTACTTCTGTAGTATTTCATCCCACTTTCAATAGAATCTTTTCAGAAAATGTACCAGCATGTATAGTAATGAGCCTGTCATTGAATAATTATTTGAAAGAGGTGTGTCAAAACAGGGGCAGTGTGGAGTTGAAGTAGAGTGTTCATTCATTCATTCATTCATTCATTCATTCATTCATTCATTCATTAACTCATTCTGTGGAAAGAATAAGAATCAATCAAGTGGCCCTTATTTAAGATGTCCATGTATTTCTCTGAAAACCTGAGGGGAAAAAAGGCTCATTCCAGACAATGTTCAGAAGAACGGTGTGTGTTGATTCTGACAATGATTTGAAAGGGGAAAGACAAGTGCAGATTTTTGTTAAAATATATCTTAACTTTTGTATATCATATACTACTTGTTTATAAACCTGAATAGCCCCCCTTGTAATGTCTAATTTATTATTTCCCTATCACCAAAGGACAATGCTTCACCCAGGTTTTCCATAGAAAGAAAGATCTTTTAATAGATAAGTCCCATTTGCAAAAACACGTAGAAACATTGGAAGACACTGCAAATATACACTGTTTGCTACCTCGCGGCTTCCTCCTCCATGAGACAAGTAAGACCGGCTTTACAAATTATCAAAAAGATAGCAAGAGAAAGAAAAAAAGCCATTTTTATTTACGTTAGTAAAACAGAAAAGCCTTCAAAACTGTAGTTTTTTTTTGTGTCTTTTTTTTTTTTTTAAATTATACACTTTTGCCTCTTACAATAAATATGATTCATCAAACATTTACTGAAATGAACACACACAGAGAGAGAGACAAATCCAAAACAGTGACACCATGTACACTTGTGCGTGTCGACTCAAAAAGAAAGAACGACAAAAAAAGAAAAACCTGTCTGGGTAGGCGAAACTTCAACTGAACTACTCCCAGTAGTGCAATTTTGGAAACCACCATGGTAGCTTCACAGACTGACATTTAATCAATTTGGTGCTTTAAATTCATTTTGTGCAAAAAAAAAAACAAATACTGATGTGAAGACAATGTCGTATGTTTTTGGACTGAGAAGACAACAAGATAAGTGTATATTCATTTCAAAAGGGATTGTGTCCTATCTGCAGTGAGACGTGAGGCTGTACTGAGTGGAAATGCTGATCTCGTCATAAACGCTAATCTATACTGTACAATATGAGCTTTCACATAAAATGACATAGTTTGTACGCTCGACAGAAGTTTCATGACTTAATTGGACAATTGCATTGTGCACAATAAAATAACAAATCAAATCAGAAGTTTTGAACAATGAAATGTTTCTTTTTAAACTAACACATAACACTTGGTACAGTAAGATCGGAGCAGAACATCTTGCAGATTTAAAGGGCAGATGTGTTTTGACCCCCCCCCCCCCCCCCCCCCCCCATCAGCTGTATGTCCTTATGTTAATCATAACTCACTTTTGAACAAACAACATCATTAAACTTTTATAATTTCCATCTTTCTTTTATTCTTTCCGCGAGGAGGTCAGAACATGCTGAGTAGCTCATGCCACATGTTTAGTTGCTGTCTGCATTTTGTTCAATGGGGTTTCTTTTCTCCGATATTGAAAATATAATTCCAACTTTGGCCCTGCCGAGAGTGCCGCATGTTTTAGTGAAATAACTGCAAATTGTGCACAATTCATAGTGATGACAATTCGTCTAAAAAAAGACTCTTCAGCATGAAACCCTCTCTCTAGTGGTGGATTGGAGAATACGGTGGCGGAAGCGCTGTGAATAAGGAACAAGCTGATGGAGAACACAAACATGAAGCATAAAGGTATTAAACAGCATCTTTCAACGTATGAATGAGGAGTCTTGCAAATATGTTATCCTGTGCTGACTTTGAAACATTTACCGAGTTTCAAGTTTTTGCAAGTCGATTCAATACAATTCTATAATGCATAGAGACCAGCAGTTTCTTTTCCTATACGTATCACATGAGGCAGTAATGAAAATGTATTTCTAGTTAAAGCACTAAAACATGCAAAACCACCAGTTATTCTTTAAGTTGTTACAGTCCTCTAATAATAGTCATCATTATCAGCCACTTTCACTTGATTGTGCCCAGCAGTGAGTTATTTCCTGTTTACAAAGTTGAATGAAATAATAAAGAAAAAAAAACATCTTTTTACAGCAAAATCTTTGATTCTCCCGCAAAAGCCAGGTGTGCACGACATAGAAAACAAAAACTAAACTGTGTTTCTAGACATCATTTGTCACTACAGACAAAAAGTGCTTGGTACCAACTACAAAATGTACTCCTTAGAAACATAATAATCTATCCATAAACTGGATTGAAAGTACTATATTTGATTGTCACAACACTGACACTGTAACCTGAGCCTTGTTTGACGACCTCTTCATTGAATCATCGAAGAAGCACTTGACATCCTGGGAATCCTTGTGAGCAAAAAAAACCCCTGCCAAAACAGTTCTCTTGTGGTGCTGGTGCATGTGTATGAAAACACTACGACAAAGTACTTTAAAGCACACTGATGTGTTTGTTTGTGGAGGGAGGCTGTGGGTGTCTGCCGTCGTGTTTGGGTGATGTACCCGTCGCTCTTACTGCATATAAATGTATGGACTTGACTTGTGGTGCCCCGTGCTCATTACACATGGCATAACGTTCCTTGGACCAACCATCATGGACTGGTTCATGTCATGGCCGCCCTCGGGCCACGGCGGGGAGTCCATGGGCTCCCGCTTGATCGAATGGATCAGGCTGTGACCCTTAAACTCGTAAGAGCCGTGCTTGTTGTAGTCCGGGTGCATGTAAGCTTTGTGAGTGTCCTGTGCATACATGTGTGAGTCCATGAGGTTGATTGACTGGTTGCTGCATAGTGAGTCTGAGTGGGACAGTCTCTGGGGACTAAACTGGCTGGAGTCATTGTTATTGCCCAAATCTTTGTCGCACTTCAAGAGACGTCCGTTGGTGTTCCCGTTGTTGTTAACTGCATAGTTCTGATAGTTGCCGTTGTTGTAAGGTGGGCTGATACCTGCTTTCCCCCGCTGGCAGGGCGAGTACTGCGGATCGTAATAATCTGCCTCTGATTTGAGCTGCAGGCCGGTGCTCTGGTCATACACCCCGTTGCCGTAACGGCGATCAATGGTCACTGGGTCACGGCAACCCCACGGTCGGCCATATGCGTCGCAGCCGTTCTCGGAGTCGGAGTCGTGCTCCACCTTGATGGGTGGCATCTCAGGTATCAGATGGCCGTCGTAGCACTCTCCGTAGCCGTTCTCGCTCTTCACTAGATCTATACAGTAGGCGTCGGGGTCGGAGGGAATCTGGACGTTACCGTAGAGCTTGGAGACAAAGACTTCACCCCCTCTTCCGCTGTGACAGCTCGGGGAGAGACGGTAAGGCTTCCCGTACTGACCGGTCTTGTTCAAGCGGTTGGAAGGGATGTAGCCGACACCCTGGCCTGCTCTGATGGGACCTGAGTTTTGTCGCAGGGGCCAGCCGCCGCCAGCGCCGCCGCCGCCCAGGCCTGTGCTGAGGCCTTTGTGAGGGGCCATTGAGGACTTGCAGTAGTTGAGGGGCTCCTCCTGGTTGTAGTAACCATCAGGGCGGTACTTGAGGTTGTCTTTGGAAAGCGGGGTCCATGGAGTTTGGTGGCCTCGCTGGACAGCACCAGGGGTGGGACAAGAGAGGAGGAGAGGGTCTGTAATGTCTCCCATTCCTCCACTGAAGGAGTGCCTCCGAAGTTGTTCCCCATGCTCACTGCAAAAAGGGGAAGGAAGACAGTTCAGAGAACGAAAAATTATGGATCAGATCCAAAAAGAAAAACTTTTTTCCTGAAACGTGATTTGTGCCCATAAGTCCATAAGGAAATGTCTTCTTTTATTCTCAATCGAGTGACTCAAAGTGTAAATATCTGGATTTGCTTCCCTTCAGTTCAAGAGAAAATCATTCCAAAAGTGACTCATCTTTTCCGGGATGTGTCTCTTGTTGAAATTGAGAGCAGAATCAACATCCTCGATCCAAAGATCAATAATGGCCTACACTCAAAGGTTGTAACAAGTACAAGGCAACATGTCTCTACTTATACACACTGTAGTCAACAGAAATGGGATCCAGTCTTTTTTGAGAGCCTGCCAGTATCTTTAAACAATAATTTGTGATCTACTGATTCATTAATCACCCAACTCATTTTACTGTCATGACCAATTATATGAGATTTATCACTTATTAAAACAACTGTATATTTCCAGACCAAGAGTATACTTTCTAAATGAATGCCATACTTGACGTGTTCATTTACAATTAATTTTCCTCAACTGGGGTCAGTTTTAAATGTGTGGCTTTCCTTTTGCCAGGAAAAATACCCCAAAATCAGGATTTTCTTTCAATTCGTCTTTCAATATAATTCAATCATTAACAAAACTTCTCACATGGAAACTCAAACACAGTGTGTGGCTCTAATGGAAGTTGAAGGATTTGATGTGACCTTACTGCCTTTAATGATCAAATTTGTGTCTCGATGTGTGATCCGTCAAAAACATCTGACAGCAAGAGTCTCTTTTGAAGCTATACCCGTCCACTTTCTGTCTGTCCAAGATGAGAACTTGAGCGATAACTTGCCTTTACATTAATGCCACATCAGTGTCAGATTTTGCTTTGAGATTTTGTCTGAACTAGACAGTCAGGACTTGTATTTATAGTTGATGACAGCTTAGTTTCCTATACAGTGAGAACAAATTTCGAGGTTACCCAATGTCATTAAAACTTCCAAACTTTGTCTAATTTTGCACAATTTACTTGGCTATCAAAAGTTCCACTATTATTTTGATCCATCTTTCTTTAGGAAACAGATCCAGATGTCTTGCATATTGTACATGGGATTTTCTGGATTATTTCTACACTAATGTCAAATTTTGAGGCATTTTGTTTGCCATGTTGCTCTAGCTGATGTGAAGGACTAAACAGCAGAGGGCCCGGTTGGTCTCTGCTTACCAACACCAGCTCAAATCTTGGCCTGTCAGCCTTCCAAAGTTGTTAATGATGCATGAATCACGGAGGGCCTCATCCAGGCTGAGACATGTATTTTTCCTAATTGGCCACAGGTAAGACATCCAGCACTTGTTTATTTTGGTTTCCGAGACTGCTAGGTGAGAAAGGGGCTTATGTTTGGGTTGTTAAGTGGGTCTCAGGATAACTATGTCTGTTCATGAAGCTGAATAATGGGCTGGTATCTCTGAATTAAATCCAAGAATAAAAAAAATCTGCACATTAATAATGTAATAATCAAGTTTCCTTTAACGCTGTATTGTGGATTTCAGGATATTTTACAGTGCATGCAAACTCTGAAGTAAAGAAGTAAACATGTTGCCCTCTGAATTATGAGCTGTGATAGCATCAGCTGCAGTTACTGCCTTTCAAACTCTTTAGGTTTTGACCTTTATTTCTCACCGGTCCATCAAATTAATTGTTGCTTTCCAAATGCCATAACAAGGTGCCAAAATGCTTCAAACCACAACTTCAAGTTTGTGTTAAAAGCTTGACCTTTAATTACTTTATCGCACCCCCATTAAACCAATTAGCAGCAGGACACATGAGTACACGTAATCTCCTGAAGTTGAGTAATAACTGCTCAGATATTGCTCATGTGAGGTTCCTCTTACCCATGCTCCATTGAAGAGATAATCCCGCCTCCTCCGCTCTTGCTCTTTCCCCGCATTAACATGTTCTTCATTTTCATCTCGGTGATGGAGGGCAGTAGGAGGGGCACGGCTATGCAGAACAGAGCCAGCTGGGGAGGCATCTGAGCCCCAGAAGCCGACTTCTTTTTCTGCCCGTGGAGGAACTTCAGGCGGCCTTGGAACTGCATAGTCTAGGAAACAACGGGGAGAAAAGTTACATCCGATTGTCCTCACAGAGATTTGGGTGACCATCACCAATATGTCTGATCATGAATGTTTCATGTTTCCTTATCACTAACAACATTTTCTATCCCACACTCGACACAAAGCAATCCAAGTGTTTCAGATAGTTTAAAAAGAAAAGCTCCCATCCTGGATTAAAAATAAAAATGTAATGGCATCCTTCTGAGTGCATTTGTGTGTGTCATAGTCAAAATGAGGTGTGGCTGTGATCTTAACAATCACAAATATGGTCTGACGTCAATAGCACATTATCATTTAACTTGCATTCATTGCTTTCAGTTGTTTGCGGGACTCTTTTATTGTGAATGCCAACAGCATCAAACAACAGCAGGATCTTTACGTGCATATCCAAATGCAGTGGAGTTGTTAATTAACAGCATATAAAGCGTTCCCGAAATGAAAGACGGGATCTTTGCGAATCACATGGTATTGTTTACACATTAGCTCTCACATGGTCACAGTTCATTTGTTACACGGCAGCTGTTGTCAGTATCATGCTCCATCAAAGCTGATAGTTTCACTTTGAGCACAAGTAGATGTGTTTCATCTGCACTGCAGCCTTTTTTCTACTCCCTCGGTCGGCATACTTGAGTGATATAAATGTGACACTGTGATTGGTTCATTTATTCCGAAAACACATTTTTATTATAGAAATCTATTATATGTTTTACATCGAAATAGCTAAGACGGACCGCCAAAGCATGTTTGGACATTAAACAAATACCTTGTCCTGACAAACTTTATATACCAATCATGCGCATAACTGGAGGGAGTTTAACGGGTACGCCTGCTTAACTTAGCCTCTGAGCATGTTAACTATTTCAGGCCAGAGTGCAGTTTGTGGAACATTTGAGGCCTTTCAACTGTGGTAAAAACATGAATACATGGTGTAAAACCAATGAATACATGCTGTTCTTTATTATTTGCAAGCAATATGAGTATGCTGCATTGTATTACAACTTTTTGTGTTGAAACTGTAATTGTATCGACTGATGTGGAAAGCATCATACCAATATTTACCCAGTATTTGGCAACCAGCACTTCCAGTGTATTTCAGAAAATTGCTATCTAGTGTTTCTGTTAAGCGGCCAATGTCAGAACAACCAGCGCGGACCTGGTGACTGTGAACTCAACTGACCCCAATGGAATGACTTAAATTCATATTCTTCCTCCTCTGTCATCAAGGCCTAGAGATTTTCCAATGTTGTTGTCCAAACCGCTCTAGTCACAGCCATGAGGGATAAACCACGGTCCTACTCTACTGCTGTGTCCAGGCACTCAATTATCTTATAATTCCTTGCAATATAACTATAAATAACAGCACACACTACAATTATAAATGAATTTTTTTACTACCAAAGGGGTCATAACTTTTTATTTCATTTTATTTTATTTTTTTATGGGGATTGTTCTTCTCCAAGTGAGTGGGCAGCATGCTCAGTTTTAATGTTTGGGGCAAACTTGAATGCATTGTACCCTGAAGTTAGTGTTTATTTTAGTTTGTTTAAAGCACTCACCAAGAATCCAGAGGTGCTGTCCAAGAGGCATCGGACTCTGGCTATGAAACATCTGTTGAGAAAGCAGGAGAGCTCGGGAGGAATGTCCCCTGCCTCTGGGGAGTGGAACAGGCTGCTCACCACAAACTCCTCACCTAGGATACAGCAGATAAATGTGGAGGATGAAAATATGGATCCATTCAGCAAATAAACCAGAAAAGTATACATATAAAAAGAAACACATCAGCTCTTTGTGATCAGTGACGCTTTTTAGTGTTTTCTTTCCAATTTATAAGCGTCGCCTTAGTCTTTCCACATCTGTTTCAACACTTTTATCATTCAGGACATTGTTGACAGAGAAAAGTGGCTCCTTTTCGCCTTCTGAGTGAACTACCCACCAGTTCCTGCCGGCAGCTGGCCGTCCTGATGTGCCGAGCTGCCCGGGCGCTGTGGAGGACACATGGCCCAGTGGAGCTGGCGTCTGAACTCCTGACGGTCGTCTATGTGGATGTAGTCAAACACGTTCTGATGCATGACGTCAGTCTGTGGGAAACAATATTCGGTTAGTTTGTTGAGGAAATCCTTCATGAAAAATTTTTTTTTCATCAAAACGTGCCATAACAGAGACGTTATTTATAAAATAAAATTTTATTTTGTGAAAGTCTCAGGTTGAGTATCTAGAGGTCCATCCACTTTGTGTTTTGCTGCCGTCAGTGCAGCCGGTAGCTGTTTTTAGGGGGGGGTTGGGGCCTTGTCATTGTGGCTCAGGCAGACTCGGTCTGCCCCAGGAATGGCAGAGAGCATGCTAAGTTGCCCTTGTGGGGCATTGACGCTACACACAAAGTCAATAGTAGTCAAAGTCAGAAACATACATGTACATTTACACACATGTATTCCTGCGAATGCACAGAGGCGGGAGAATTTACCCGGTACAGTAACTGTCTGAGGGCAGCTGCAGGGCCAGTGAGGGCAGCTGTGTTTGTCAAACATCGCGTGACACCAGCTCCTGAATGGCAGTCCAGCCCAGCTTACCCTCCCCATCCACACACACAGAACGAGTCGGGTTCCAGCCCGCTCTCGTCATGCCTCGCTCTCTTTTCCAGCAATAGCCTTGCTTTCTGTCATTCCATGACAGATTCCTCACTAAAACGTTCAACCTTCTCCTCTTCCCTCTCTCCCTCCTCCCTGCCCTCTCTCCATAATTTCCACACTGGTGGCACGCGAGGGTTTTTGATCGCCTGCCTCTGAAAACACAATCTGTTCCCACCGTCTTGGGCAAACGCTTCGTCCTGTGGTTTGGTTCCCTACCGGCAGTCAGGCAGACAGACGGATCGAGTGACTATTGTTTATGTTTCTCGTAAAAAACACAGAGAGGAAAAGAAGAAGGGAAAAAAATGGAGAATAAGTTATATTTTTGTTGACCTTCAAAGGCTAACAGTCCTAGTAACAAATTGGATCAAAGGCCAGTGGAGGTTTTCCGCTCTTCTGCGCCACTTTATTGTGGTGCTACTTAGTGAGGCCTTCTCATTTCTTTTTTTTTTTTCCTTTCCTGTGGTATATTAGGGATAAGTGTCCTCCTGGCTACAATTGTGGGTTGAAAATTATGTGACATGTTGTCGAGGCCTTTAAAGCGAAGTATGTGACTTAAAAACAACCAATAGATCTGTTGCGGGAATTGAACATGTGGGAAAAGCTGCAAGAACGTTTTGATGACAGCCTCAAATGTTACGGAAGCATCTGTGAGGATTTTATTCAATAGAAGGACGATTATTGCTCAGAGGAGGAAGATTAGATGTTTATCTGCATTCTTCTTAGTTCACAGGATTTGCTTTGGCTAATGTTGATTTTTTTTAAGGTTCAATTCTGTTCCTGACTTTATAAATTTACAGCATGAAACAAATGCTTATCAAACTATTTTTTATGTCAGCCATCACCTGTTTGACCCAACTGCACTTTTTGGCTGACTCCCCACATCGTTATTCTGACTTAACGAGCTGTTTCTGGGAATTTTACCACTTCTTAATAAAATATTTGTTTTCCTATCATTCTGACATATAAACTCACAAACAATCATGAACTGGGTTTGATGGTGTTGTCATCGAGTTCTAAACATTTCCGATAACTCCTCATTCACCGGAATCATCTGGAGCATGCAGGGTATAGTCTTTACAGAACACTGCCCGTTTTGTAATGCGTCCTTTATTTCATCAAGTTAACACAACGTGACACAAAAAGCGCCTAAAATGTGTGAAACTGAATCTTATTTAAATATAAGTATTTGAAAAAGAAAACCCTCCCTCCCTTCCAATTTAACAAATGTTGACTGAGCCTCAAAAGGACAGCCACCTTGGAGTTTAAATTTCATTTGCCTGTCTTCACAGATTCCTGTGCCCCCCCCCCCCCCCCCCCCCCCCCCCCCCCAACACACACACACACACACACACACACACACACACACACACACACACACACACACACACACACACACACACACACACACACACACACACACTGTGTCAGGGTCTCTCAGACCACTTTGGTTTTCATGTCGATTTCATGGCGCTGGGTTACTGCCCTCATCTGCTTGTAAGCCAAGTGGGAGCACTGTAGCAGAAGAATTTCTTCCACGATGTGTGAGCGTGTGTTATGTGTGTGCGTGCGTGTGTTTGTGAGGGTAAAGGAAGGGTTTTTAACAGTGAAAAGCACTTTCTCCATGGTTTTGAAGGAGAGGGATAATTTCAGCTATGCAGGACAGGCGAGCTTGTGTTGATATCATTCATAATTAATGACTGGCTGGTTACAGCCACTGGAGAGAGAGCAAGTCAAACTGTTGGTCACTTATCAGTACACACACACATATGCAGACACCCATGGAGCGTTAGTCAGGGTGAAATGGAGGTCTTCACCCGTCTGTGGCCTCTTAGCTGTAACTTAGTGGGTTCACTCTCCCCTTTAGATAGAGCTATCTGGCAGCAGGGAGGCAGACTGAAAGAGAGACCATTTTCTCCAGCTCATTAGCCACAAGATGAAAAAAGGAGGATGATAGCAGAGAGCAGAAACCATGGACTGTAATAGAAATGGGAATGGTGACTTTACTGAATAATGTCACATCGCTTTTCAAAACATACTGCATTAAAACAACTGATAATTACTCCTGTTTTGGTTATGAAATATATATAATGTTATATTATTAGCAAAGGCATGAAATAAAGTCTTTCTTTCGAAATAAAAATCTTGGCAATAGTCTGCAATAATGTCACATTAAAGACCCTCTTGGTGCCAGTTTATACTTTGGTCTAAGAAATTATGGAATAAAAACAAAGTTGAGTCAGCTTTTAGTATCTCGGGGGGCAAATAAATTCATAATGTGAATGGGGACATTCATAAGTCAATAAAAAGTGGGAAAGTTCTGAACCTAATAAGGAAAAGAGTCTGTCAAACTGGGAATTTCACACTTGGAAAGCGACGACTTCTGGAGACTTCTGTGATGCAACTTTGATGCCGCTCAACATGCATCTACATAATATACTGAAAGTAAATAGTTTTCTGGCTAAAATGTCTATCGATAATTTTGTTTGGGATTTTATCAGCATCAGGCTTATAATGATGTTGTGTGTAATTGAGCTGCAGGGTTTTGTTGGGGTACTTTCTTGTGATATCAATTCTCCTTGCTTGGAAATGGGGAATTTTCCTGGTAACTTTCTGAGCCTCCAGTTTAATAAATGCTTCCACATGGAAAAACACTTGACATGTTCAGCTTACCTGATGAAATCCGAGGTAGTCCACAATGGTCGAGGACGCATAAAAAACCATCCCATCATTGCTCACCACCAAGGCAAAGCCTGTCAGAGACTACACACACACACACACACACACACACACACACACACACACACACACACACACACACACACACACACACACACACACACACACACACACACACACACACACAAGAACAGAAATAAATGGTGACTCAAGGCAACATTGCAGCAAATGGCCAGAAGTGCAACAAACAACTGCATCATATGCTGCAAAGCTAACTTTACATGGCATCCTTCACACTTAGCATGTATCCTGCAGAAACATGGCCACATGGTCTTATATGCAACCCAGGTTCGGTCACAATCATTACTATGCAATATATATTTCAAAGCTTCAGAGAAAATGCAGCCATTGTTTGACCTTTGCCAGAATTTTTATAGCGTCATGTTCAATTTATATCTCTTTCCATAACCCCCAGAACAGCACATTAGTACAAAAAGAGAACAAAAGGTAGAAAAACACAACATTAGAAAACCAATGAAACACAGATGGTTGTGTTACACATGGAGCCAAATAAAACTTACAGATTTTTAATGTAAAGTACTGCTTTAAAGTCTGAGATTTAGATTCAGTGATATTTTGAAAGCAGTTAAATTGTGGATGACGCACGCATGCACACGCGCACACACAAGCACGCACGCAGACCGATTTGTTCCCTCTTTAAACTCATGTATTTCATGAATTTCAAACTTTGATAATTAAGTCTGTTTGACTGCTAGCAGACTTTGATTTGCGATATCTAACACACTGATCAGAAGCAGATAAAACTCCAGACACAAACAGTCTCATTCCTACTTTACTTCTTTGCTTAAACACGCGCACGCACGAGGGGGAATCATGTGTTTGGCCGCCACATTTTCCACAGACAAGTGTTTGATTGAAGGAGAAAATTAACTGGCTTCCAATCAAACAAGGAAGGATGGACAGAGAACCAAGAGTGTTAATAGCAAGAGAGAAAGAAAAGAAACACAGGAAGGAGGGAGGGGTGAGGGGAAGAGGTCACATAATGTATGTGTGTGTGTGTGTGTGTGTGTGTGTGTGTGTGTGTGTGTGTGTGTGTGTGTGTGTGTGTGTGTGTGTGTGTGTGTGTGTGTGTGTGTGTGTGTGTGTGAGTGTGTGTGTGTGTGTGTGAGTGTGTGTGTGTGTGTGTGTGTGTGTGTCCATCCACACAGCTGTGATAGCGTGACAACTGCAAGGCTACTTGACTTGCGTGACTGCCTCTGCCAGAGTCTGTCACCTCTATTTTACTGCGAGACTATGCAGGTCTTCCCTTGTGTGTGTGTGTGTGTGTGTGTGTGTGTGTGTGTGTGTGTGTGTGTGTGTGTGTGTGTGTGTGTGTGTGTGTGTGTGTGTTACATCCCCATGGCCTTTAAATTCACACACTTACCCTCTCCTTTTCTATGTCTCTCTTCGCCCCTTTCATGTAGCAGCGGTCTGATTGCCTTAGCAAGCTGACTAATGCTCTTCTCGCTGCACATCCGACCCACCCAATAAACACTGTGAACGGAGCTATTTGTGGCCCAGAAAACCCAGAGCTATGAGAGTCATACTGTGACGGAACGACCTCGTGAGCGAGAGGGGAGGGGGGCTTGACTATGATATGATGATATTTGAAAAAACGTATGTCAAGGCATGATGAGCACAGCGGAGAGTGCATGATGGGTTGGGTCCTCGACGGTTTGGATGCAGATGATGTTTGACAAAATCAACTGGCACATGTTCATGATGTCCAGGGGGAAAGTAGGAACCCAACCCCCCACCTCTAATCCCAACATACCAGGACACACATCCACGGATGCAAAGCTTTCTACAGCAAGCACTCCAAAATGAATAATAATGCAGTTTTTTATGATAACGTGCTGCATTACGGTTGCCTGACAATGATGTCACTTCCTCAGAGGACTATTGCAAGTCGGGAAACAGTGTGGATGCCTCAATGAAAGCTTTTCCTCTTTCATAGTACAAATAAAAACATTACAATGTATTTTATGAACAAGAACACCTGAAAAGGGCTTTATGCAGGAGTCAATAAAATGGTACAAAAACTCAGCAACGCTGTGAAGAACTCTGAGGCGCTGTTTATACAACCTTTTCAGCGGAAATGGTACACTTTCATTACGTTTTGGCTATTTGTTGACGTGAAAATGACATTGGCAGTGCCTGAATAAGGCATTTTTTTGAAATGCGAATGCATTATGAATGCAGGCATAGTTCTAGCACATACATATTCAGGCTGAACATTTGCTGGTAGCTCAACAATGATAACAGTGGCCGAGTCCTGAATGTTTGTGCTGCTCACTCTTGAATTTAACAGCGCTTTTCTAACAAAGTGTTCATTCATAACACCGCTCCATCAGTGGAGAAGTTGTTCCTACACACACCAGATACTGAGTGGGACAGTTGAACGGAGCTTTAATGTTTACAAACTGATTCCTACATGCATGTGCACGTGGATGCATTATGAAAAAATACACCACACTCTAGTGGTTGCTCTAGGTTGTCGTCCTCCATGACTATAACCCAAGGTCCTCAAAGAGACGCATGAATTGATGAATGGGTAATTTCTCCTGATCATGATCCACTCTCAGGTTGTACTGGGTAAAAATTGCCGATCAGACATGTTTGTTCTGTTACTGAAATGTGCGCAAGAGTAGCTTTTGCTGCTTTTGAAATTAAAATGGAATAATGCATGATCGCAGTTAATTGTAGTTTCCCAGGAGGGAAGACGAGGCGGCATAAACATCTGGTAACAGCATGTCAGAGCCAAATTCAATATATTCATACGAACCATCTTTTGTCCAAATCCAACATGTCTGTGATGAAAATATGAAGATGTCTGGCTTTTAGACCAAGAATTTGACTGTGATCTTTCCTGAATCAAAACCATGTGTCGAAGGAGGAATGAGGTGTTTCAGGACAACAGGATAGCTTGATATCGTGTTTCATTGTCCAATACTGTTATTCAACTCATGTCATTTAAATTACTTTAATTGATGACTATGGATTGATAATTTACTTTCCACTTTTAAAGCTCATGACGATTAAAAACATACTCCTCTGTTATCTGTAGGAAGTTTAAAAAAAATATATACATGTATAAGCTTTCATGAGGTTCTGCAAAGGCCAGGATTTACATGTTGGGCTCATTTTGATTTCTTTTGCCGGTTCACCTTTATCCATCTCTCCTCCAAGTCATTGAAATGCTGCAGTAAATTCCTAATTTTCTTTTTAAAGTATCTTGACATTTTCATTCTTCTGGAACAAACAGGGCTCAGACCTGTGACCCGAAAGGCAAAAAACTGTATATTTTGTAAGTTGATTACTTTAATTGGCTTCACCAAATGAAATGCCAAGCAAATTTATTACAGATGATTACAGTGCATTTGTTTTTCACATGTCAGAGTCCATTAAGGGAACACGCATCACCTTTGTTTAAAAAATGCAGTCGTTTTGCCTTTGCCTTTCATTTCAGATTCAGGGTTGAGAAGTGATTATTCAACCAGAATTATGATCATTACATTTATAAGTAACTGTCAGAATTATGAATCCAGATATAAAAAGGAAGACACACCGCTCAGACATTGGCTGCACAGTGCTGCCTGCTGTTTTTGTATGTTTTCTTCATTCACATTTCCCTTAGTTCCTTGCATACTGAAGCCTTTAGGTAATGGAAACAGGCACCTGCTGCTGGCTCGCTCTCCCCACATATCTAAAACTACGACGCCCCTGGCTCTTATAACTGCCCCTGGGAGACTAAAAGCTTTGACTTACAAATCTTAAGAGGCGCTTTGCACGCAGAGCCCAAAATAAAATATATGTTCACTGGGTTTGGAGGAACAGAGGTTGATGGGAGGTGGAGGAGAAAGTAGGTATGAGAGTGGTGGTACTGCAGGGTTTGGGAAGGGGGGGTGGGTTTATAGTAAAACTATAAAACTTTTTTTATAGTTTTACTGTAGTTTGGCTGTTGGAGTGAGATGAGAGCAGGGATGATGAGGTCACAACACATCCGCCGCATCCTACATGAACACCACAGTGGGTTACAATAACATGGGCTTCAATGATACTGAATGAAATCTGAGCAAAGATGTTAGGTAATGACAGCCTACAAATAATAAACAAACAGTAATGGCAGTTCTTCTTTCCCCTTTAGTTAAGGCGAGCTATTCAAGAGATCCAAGAGACCCTGTTTATCTACTGCGCTTATCCTGATCGACCTGTGGCATATGGGAAATTCAAGGAAACATTCTGGTACTTTTGACAAAGGCTTTGAATACTTTGTCAACCTTTTTATTTCCTTTAAGTCTCACTTTTACTTCCTTTTAAAAATCCTTACTAAACAGGAATCTATACAAGAATGTATGTAACTCTATTCAAAAACACTGTATTTTTTAAAGGCTATAAATATGACATTAACTGTAAATATGCCATTTAATGAATAGTTTTGATCAAATCAATCTGCATGAATAATGGACACACACAATACACAAGTGTAAATGTACCTGTCAAATTCAGATGGATGGATTACAATGGATACCATAACCCATATATGCAATCCCAACGTGTACACACACAGAGAGACACAGATATCCGTCATCTCGCTCTCTTGGGATCGCATCATCGTAACAACTAATGCACAGTTTGTTGTGAGGCCCTTGTGCAGGCTGAGTCACGCAACGGGAGGCAGCACATCACTATGGTCAATCTACCCCTTTGTTTATCGTCCAAATGAGAAACCCAACACATTAACAGAAGCATCAGTGCATCTGCGCTTCTCTGCATGCGTGTCTGCACACGTAGCTGTTGGACGACGATCAGTGTCATAATTTGTTGCTTGACTGAGAGCCATTAGAATATTGAGTGTGTAACAATGATCTGATGTTAGGGCAATTCCCACGTAGCATGAGGCTATATCGGTCTGAGTATGACGAGAGGCTGCTCTGATGCCTTCACCAGAAACACTCAGTCTCTCCAGGAATTAAACAACCTATCTGCACCATTTTTATTTGAAGTGCGTCCAAATTTAGCATGTGTGCGTTTAACGGTCCAAGTTAAAAAATAACTGGATGTCCTGAAATGTCAAAATAACAAGGAATGATTCACGACATGTGATTTGTTCTCTGAAAGTAAGCAAAATGAAAGTCCTCATGATGGATCCATTGTTAGGAATTGATTAGAGGTCTAAGGTCAAGTGGCTGTAAAGCACATCTTCGGTTGGCTGTGATTGGTGTTGACAGGCTTGGTGTGTTCTTCTCACTCTCCTTTGCCCACTTTCACACACAACCACATGCATTCAGACAGAGATAGACAGACAGACAGACAGACAGACAGACAGACAGACAGACAGACACACACACACACACACACACACACACACACACACACACGCAAACTTCACTGTCTGCTCAAGCCGCCAGTGTGTGTGAGTCCCCACCTCCTTCATCAGCTCTGACACTACTGTCTCACCCGAATGTCACGCAATACCATGGCTTTGTAAAGGAGGTCGGGTCAAAGGGCGAAGGGCACACACACATACACACAAAAAAATTACCCCCCACCCACTCTGCTGCCGATTCTCAAGTCTCTCACTCAATCTGAGGCGAATAAGTGGTGCGTGTGTGTGTGTGTGTGTGTGTGTGTGTGTGTGTGTGTGTGTGTGTGTGTGTGTGTGTGTGTGTGTGTGTGTGTGCAACGACTGTGATGTGCAGGAGGAAGGAAAGTATGATGAGGAGGAGACAACACAAAAGATAGTGAAACAGCTTTTGGGCATTATTTGGATAAACCATGGGTTGTTAAGTCCCCACCTTTCTGGGCAAACCCCACATTTTGAAAACCACTGGCACTGATGTAACTTGTTAAGGTCAATAGCCACGATGTTACTTACTTCCAGGAGGAGGCTGCTTTCACTGACACCGGTGCCCAGCGGAACGCTCTCTTTCCTGGGTTCAGGGTTAGAGGAGGGTGTATTGACGATGTGCTTCCTGGAGGTCTTATCTGGACTTGCTGTGAAAAGAATAATAAAAGAAAATTGTTTGGGTATGTTGCAAAATGTTTAAATGGTTACATGTTAAAAAAATAAAAAAATTAAAAAGAGCCTCCATAAACACAGGAGAACCCTACATCCTGGTCTTTGTACTTGTTTAAGTTACCCACATCCATCTGTGCTCATATCTACATTCAAGGTCTGGAAAACAAAACGGTGCAAGCCGAGCCTGACACATGTCTTGCTGCACTCTCAGAATACGCAGACATGTCAACACGAGCAATGTTAAAAATCATAACAACAGTGACTCTGCTGTCCAAAGCACGCTCGAAGCGTCTCCCGCAAAGCCCCTGATATGGCAGTGGAGAGAAGGGCTGGACCTGGTACTCAGACATGTGGCCGACACATTAAACTGTATCCGTCTCCCTTTTTTTTTTTTTTTTTTTTTTGCTGCTCTAATGCCAGGTATTAGTGTGTGTGGAGGGCGAGTCTAATAAGACTAAACAGAGGAGGATTTTATGACTTTACAGGATTCCTCACACACGATACAG
The DNA here is from genome assembly GCF_963383615.2 of Lipophrys pholis. Taxonomy (NCBI): domain Eukaryota; kingdom Metazoa; phylum Chordata; class Actinopteri; order Blenniiformes; family Blenniidae; genus Lipophrys; species Lipophrys pholis. The sequence goes on along the minus strand of NC_137648.1, from coordinate 17,042,942 downwards.
CCACATGTACATGCGGAGCTGGCTGCTACGCAGACAGTGAGGCAGGGCAGCATCTGGTACATTTGGGATGAATTGTTAAAGTGGTTGACCAAAGAAAAACAAGAGAACTTAGAGGTGCTTGTGTTGCACAGGCCTGTCTTGTATCCTTTTTATTTTAATTGGATGGCTTGAGAGTCTTATTTTACTTATAAATGATCAAAAATGAATAAAAATCAACACAATAAGCCGATGAATTGACAGAAATTAGCAACTGCGAGTGGAAAAAGCCTTGCTTGAGTAGTTTCTTGGATAAATTCTTAAACAGTCAGAACTTCTTTTCACTACATAAACAGTTTTCATAGCTTGCAGGTGAAGAGTGAAAAATATATTATTTGTTGGACTGCGCACACGCACATGTCTAAAGCTAACTCGGAATTAGTGTTTTTGAAGTAACAATGAAAACTTTCCACTGATGCGTAGCTGACCTCTGGCCCCTCTGTAGAGAGATGTCAGTTGATCACAAAGACCGTTCTCATTGTGTTCTACTCTAATGGAAACAATTAACAGGTGGACAGTATAAAGACCAGCACTTTCTTTGTGTTTTCTAAAAAGCCTTTGCACATTGTTCTCCAATTTGACATGATGTAATCTTGTATGTTCTCTACCCAAATAACACATCTAGGTCACATTTCACTTAAGCCTTAAACTCAGGCAGGACGGCTACCATGCCATGGTGTGTATACATGCAATTAGCTCACACGACGGTGGCGTGCTGAATTGTCACATGCACCGCTGTGACGTATGCGTTGCGTGTTGGAAGCATGTTTGCGTGTTTCTCTTATGGGTGTGCTGTCAGTGGGCATGTGGCTCACTCCAAGAGATCAGCCCTTCGCTCCGTCACTCATTGTAGCAGGCACAGATTAGTCACGCAACACACGCACCCGCATCGAAGCTTCATTATGGAAAACTATCTAAGTATGTATGTATGTATCTTTCGAGGCTTTCTATAGTGCCCACCCCCACAAAATAACCCCATTAAGCCCTCCAGTCCTCTCCCTCTAACCTTCTACTATCTCCCATCCTCTGTCTGTCCCTCCCCCATCCACACTTCCGCAACCCTCCTCCTCATCGCAATCATCACCACCACCACCATCATCTCCACCCCTTCTTTGTTCATTGCAGGCGATCAACAACTGATTTCGTGACGCTTAAAGAATTCCCCTTCTCTTAAATCCATGCTATAGCACGCAAAGCTAAAGCACTGTTATTAATGTTTTCTTTATCCATACATTTTGTCCGGATTAAATTTTTTCCAATATATGTATTTGTTGAATTTCCCAAGCGGGAACAGCAGGTTTATTCAAGCTTTAAATGGATTTAAAGGGCGTAATGTGAAGAAAATCTGGTTAAACATTGATGAGAGTGCTGGCAAACAGATTTCTGAACCCCTGTAAGCCAGTTATAACGTTAAGTATTTTGTCATCGCCAATATGTGCAAACACAAACAACAAACAGACTCAGACAGCCACACACGGCCACAAATACACAAAACCATTCTGTTCAATCACCGCAAGACCATTCATCCAGTGGAAACCATTGGCAAGAGAAATTAATCTAATAACCGTCTTTATTTTCCTCGTTCAACGCCTCGTGTATTTTTGTTTTCTCTCTTACGGCAGTTTTTGGAGAGGATACGGCGTCAGGAAAGACAAACACGGGGGATGATTAATTATCGGCATTGGCACTTCCTCCTCCAACAATACCGGCTTTATTCATCGCCACTCGTGTCTTCGGCTCTGCTTTTCTTTGCCGCTATTTTCTCCCTCGCTCGTCTAAAAAGGAAAACAGAGTGGGTAATGGCGAGGCGTTTATGTGCTCTGTGTGAGGACAGGGTGTTAAGTAAAAAGTGACAAGGAAAGGGATGTAGATGCTGCCAAAGGGCAGGGCCCAAAGTGTCCCGACCAGGCCTGTCTTTCCACTTCAACCGAGTACACAAACTAATGAGACCACCCGCCAGACACAAAGGTACGGGATGACTTAATTCTGACAATCTAAGTCGGAATCGTCTCGGGACTTGAAATGACTCAGAACATCATGGTCAGGTGTCCATTGAGTTTTTATTCTATCTTTAGTTTGCTGTTTGCCGATTGTGATTAGTGGTACATCAGTTGAGGTAAAACTCAACACAACATGAATCTCCAAGAAATCATCAGTTGAATTGAAACTAATAGTGATTTTAGATAAAACTAAAATCTTTTACAGAGATTCAGTGAGAGGATTTTTCTCTATTTAGACTAGCTTGGAGAAATCTTGAACTATGCATGATTATGGTTTGTTTATTTACCTTTAATTGATTTCATAACGTGTATATATAGCATATTATAAATCTTACAATTTG